>NC_070634.1:26745939-27045939 GCF_947347685.1 Pleuronectes platessa
CAGAGCCGGTGTCTTGATTCCTAGACAGACACACTCATGCACTTTTAATGGGATCCCTCTCTAAAACCATGGGATTCCTCTGCCAAGCCCGACCCTCTTCCACTGAGTGTGTGTGTGTGAGTGTGCTCAACCATGTGCATGAGAGAGTGTGTGTGTGTGTGTGTGTGTGTGTGTGTGTGTGTGTGTGTGTGTGTGTGTGTGTGTGTGTGTGCAGGAGGCGTGGATGGGGGTCACCCCCCGACCCAGGGGTGCGATTTCAGCCTGCCAGAGGGAACGTAAGTGAGTGGTCCCAAGACCCCGAAAACCCCAAGGCCTGAAATCAAACCTCGCTGCAAACCTTCCACACTCAGAGGGAGAGTGCACGTGAAGGCATCACCGTGCACAACCTGAAGCAGCGCCATCTTTAATATCCAAGAAACTACTGTATTTATCTTGTTTTACTCCATTTTCACGATGTTGTTCCCTCATTTAAGAATAATCTCACCTTCTGGATGAACCGTGTCTTTCTGCATCGTGATATGAATGTAGACGATCTGCATATGAGGATTTGTTCTGATTTCCAGTTCGACCCGATCGATGTTCACACGTCACAAACTGCAGCTGTGCAGCCGAACACGGGTCGGACCCACAGAACCTGAAACATACGTGTGAGGGAATCTCAGCATTTCACAGGAGAAACAATCTCAATCCTTCCAAACAGTGGATTAATGAAATAAGTATAAACTGATGCACATCGAAGATTTACATCGTTGACAGATTTTAAAGTGAATGTCTTGATTCTTGGACGTTAATTTCACATCAAATGAGTCACAATACTTGTCTTTACAAATATAAATGAGGCAAATATTTCCACACATTTGATATCATGAAGTTTCCTTTAACTAAAACCTTGTTGTGAATCTGCTCGATCCAACACAAACCTGTATGTTCAGGTTACACTGATATGAAACAGATATATGATATTTTAGCTTGATAAATTAC
Organism: Pleuronectes platessa; assembly: GCF_947347685.1. Taxonomy (NCBI): domain Eukaryota; kingdom Metazoa; phylum Chordata; class Actinopteri; order Pleuronectiformes; family Pleuronectidae; genus Pleuronectes; species Pleuronectes platessa. The sequence goes on from NC_070634.1 coordinate 26,746,921, forward strand.
TTTTATCACAATGAATCAATCATTCAAATATTGTTCATTAATCCTGTGTAGTTTGTGATATGCATTTTAAATTTTAAATATGTTCATTTCCACTTCATCAGCACCTTTTTATTTACCACATTCAGATTTGTACCAAATATTTTAGCTTTGAAAAACTTTTTCTATATACCTATTGTTTTGAATGTAAAAATGCATGTGTGTGTGTTAGTGTGTGTGAGGGTTTGTGTGAGTATGTGTGTGAGTGTTTCTGTACGTGTGTGTGTGAGTGTTGTGTGTCATTTTGTGAAATACTTTGTGAAAGACGCAGATTGAATAAAAAATGAAATGATAGAGCAGCTGTTCCATATTTATTACACGGAAGGCACTTAAAGGCTGAACACAGGGAAAATCTGTGCTTGTGTGTGTGTGTGTGTGTTTGTGTGTTTGTGTGTGTGTGTTACATGTCTGTGCACGCAGCGGCAGCAGCACGAGTGTACCAACTGTTTGTGGTTTTTGCTTTTGCTTTATTTATTTATTCATTTATTTATTTGTTCTCTGGTGAGCGGGATTACCTCTGAATTATGGAACAGTCCCCTTTCTCTCCTTAAGTAAAAAATAACATCTGTCCGGCAAATGGAGAGCTTAGTGTTTCTCTATAATTAATGGTAAAAGCCTCCAGAGCCGCACATAAAATATACATCGTCCACGCAGGACCCCCATAACAAAGAGGGCGAGAGAACAGAGAGAGAGAGAGAGAGAGAGAGAGGGAGAGGAAGAGGAGGAGGTCAGCGAGAGGAAGAAAGAAAAACAGAAGCAGCGAGGAGAAGAAAGAAATCGGTCAGTGTGTGACAGCAGATAACAATACACAACATGCCACACAAAATTCCACGTGTCTTTCAATTCTATATATTTGGTTCATGTCCCATCTGCTGACCAGGAGGAGGCAGAGTTTATGACCTATACTGCAGCCAGCCACCAGGGGGCAAGCAAGATTCTTTGGCTTCACTTTTGAGAGCCGTCATGAAAACTCACCACCAGCAGTTTTGATTTGATTGACAGGTTGCTTCAAATCAACTGAAACTAAATATCATATTTTCTGTTCAGATGTTGAGCTGTAAATATCCGTCGAGTTCATCTGGTGAGAGTTTTGTAAACATGTGTGTTCATGAATTTGAAAAACAATGAGGTCACTGATGGAGACCCAATAATCCAAAAGGTATTACAGCTATTAATATCTGTACTAATACAGTGTAATACAAAACATTTCCTCCCCTGAGTTACACTAAAAACAGCCTCTTTCTTCAAAGCCTCTTTATTGTTATTTTTAGGGACTTTTACAGTAACAATAAAATAATGTATTTATATTGTTTACACCAGAAAACATAATTATTCATTGATTTATTGTAAGTGTTTGTGAAGTAGTTCATCATAATCACCATCACCATCACCATCTTCATCCTTTGCTTACATGCAAAGTGCGCAACTCGTTTTCTTGATTGATTATTGATTGAAACAGAAAAAATATTAGTCTGTGGAAAGTAAACACAGAAGCAGTCAGACTGTCATGAAGGAAACACACAACTCATTTAATTTACAGCCACACACACACACACACACACACACACACACACACACACACACACATACACACACACACACACACACACAGGATGTGTCTGCTCAGTTATTCTTTCCAGATGTGAAACAGCTGCAGTTTTTGAATGTTGTTTTTCTTAATGTACAGTGGAGGATGAAGGTCTGCAGTGACCTCTGCTGGTCACAGTGTGTCAGAGGAACACGCTGTACATCTTAATTACGTGTTCATAAGATTCACAGAGAAAAGACCTCTGGTACAAATTAATGATGTTTTGTTGTATTTCACTATTTCAACAAAACCTCATTATAAATTTAATTTTTTGTGTGAATATACTTAACATCCTGTGTCGTCACATATCACAAACTTTTCTTTTGTGGTTTATTTTTTAGTTCACAAACTAGATTTGTCCTTTTTATTTTTCTTATTTCATTATTTATTTAACCTTTTTTAGACATTGTGAAATACTTGAAGAGAGTCTTGTGAACACAATAATTACCCAACATTTTATTATTAATCTGTATTATGTCTTTACAACTTAATTTAGAGCAGTAATTATTATTATTAGTAGTAGTAGTAATTATAATATAGTGATAAATGTGATGTCAGTATCTTTTGCTTTATTTTCACGAGGCAACAAACAGTTTCATAATTTATTATAGTAATATTCAAACTTAATATCTAAACGTAATATTTAAATCATTATACTGTAGTTTATATAAATATTGTTACTTATCTATTTACATGTTGACCGACTATTCATAATCATTTAGCTTTTCTGCGGAACCAATGAACAAAGTAGTTTCCGTCGGAGCACCATACATGTGGGACTGGAGCGGAGGAAAGATGGCGGCTGCCATGTTCCAGATGTCCTGTTTGTACCGGGGCATGTTAGCGGTCCGGGTCCCCGGAGTCCGGACCCTGATCCCCGGTCTGGTCCCGGCCCAGTTCCGGACCTTCTCGGTGCGGAAAGAACCGGAACTGGAGGAGAACCCGTTCTACGGGAAATACCAGGACCGGATCCAGAGGCTTCGCAGGTCAGAGACTGACATCCGGATCCCCGTTAGGAAAATCACTATATTAACTAATCTTCCTTTACACTAGTTTACACGTTACTTAGATTTATTATAATCATTCATTGGAAATCCTGATGATCTGTTGATACATTCGGTTTGATTTGTAAACATCAAACTGTGAATGTACTTATAGATATTAATATTTACAGATTATTAGCCTGTTATTCCTTAATTATTTTAGACAAATAAACGTGTGTGAGGAAAGAAAACTGAGTTAAGGGGTTAGGGTTACTTATTTATTTACACTCTTATGATTCATAAACGTCTATAAACATAGAATGAAATGTTTGTTTGAGTTTTACAACATGAGGTCAAACATTAACTGGACAGATATTTAAATGGAGCTCCACAGTTTTATCTTATTTAACTAAGACAGTGACAAAACACTTCAAGACAAGAATCAGAGTAAAAATACAGAAATAAAACAAATCAGAAGAAATAAAAACAGGTTTTTCTGGTAGAAGGTCATACTAAAGTTTGTCCCTGTTTCTGGACAGATTCAATTAATTTACAACACAGAATAAAGACGTGTAACAGTTATTATATTATACTATTTTATATAAATATATATTGATACTTAGTCTTATTTGATTTCAGCGCCAAACCGCAGGAGTTCAAGGCTCGAGTGGAGAAACGTCATGAAACCAAGAAGGAGGTGCTGGGACACTCGAAGCAGGCAGAGTTCATCAAGCTCATGGAGCAGGAGGTGGAGACTCTTTGAAAAGTCCTGAAACATCAGATAAAAGAGAACTTTCTTCAGACCAGACTTTTACCTTTGACTGGTTCCAGTGTGTAGTTAGACTCCTGTGATCTCATACTGGTTTCATTTGGTTGTGTGAGTGAGAACCTTACTATGTGAATCTTTGCAGCTGGAGAACAAGGACAAGATGGCTGCCGACGGAGCATCAGGAGGTTTCACCAAGAACAAGGTGAGAGGAGACGAGACGAGGAGATGAGAGGAGAGGAGGAGCAGTTCAGATCTGAGCAGAGATGTAAACACGAGCAGCAGTTGTAGTTGAGATTTGTAAAAAAATCCGTTTTCTATCCTGCAGGTGATAGAAATGTTGTTGAGATGTTTAAAATGTGTGAACTCGTTGTTCCTCAGACTCTGAGCTCCATCCTCAACATGGAGAAGATCCAGGAGATGACGGGGGAGGAGATCACAGAGGTGAGTCGGTGGGCGGCGCCGCTCCGGTCACATGTCTGCGTCACTTCCTGTCACGTGATTTACTGCAGCAGCTGTAACTGTTCTTTGTTTTGTTCTTTCTCAGCTTTGGATGAAATATTATTCGTCGCATGAGACGATCAGCGCCGTCATCCCGGTGAGTCCGACCCCAGAGAGCAAGTTATTCTATATAGAAGCATAATGCCCATCAAATAACATGTAATATGTAAATGTACCAGATTTAGCCACAAGGTTCAGTTTTCATCTGCAGTCGATGACATAACTGGACAAAATATGAACACATGGACAAAAGTACAAACGTTAGTTAGAATGCATAAAGTTGTATATGTATTTAGTGTAATTAAACAGAAATATAAAAAAGTACTTGGTAAAACAACAAACACTACTACATTATATATATCACACAGGACCATAGAACTTCAACTAAATAAACATTTTTAGTTTTCGAGATGATTAAAGTTTGTTTACAGATCTAATGACCTGGCGTCTCTTCACAGACACAGATCTACGAGATGATCCTCAACAGGTCGGAGTCTTGTCCGATGGTGAGTTCACTGCTGCTCACACATGTTGATGAGAAACTGCTGAAATAGTCTTTTATACTCATGAACCAGCCGTGAATCCTAATAGATTTCCGTTTCCTCTCCGATCCTCAGTTCCTCTACGCTCTGCCTCAGAACGAGGGTTACGAGTTCTTCCTGGGTCAGTGGTCCGGACACCAGCTGCACTTCACCTCCCTCATCAACGTGCAGGTAAACCAACACAGAACCTTGTAACCTCAGTGGATGTTTGGAAGCAACAATCTGAAAACACTGACACTGACATGAAGTCTGTGATGGAAATCTGGAAATATAAGAGGCTGGAAACACCAAAGTTATCTACGTGTAGTTAAAGGATCAACCCAGAGAGTCACAGGGATCTCAGAGTGAAGATGGAGATCCGTCAAGTGCAAGGATCTTATACAGGAGAACCAAGGCTGCTTGTCTGAGCCAGTTCAGGTTCTGTAGGCGCAGTTTGAGACAGAATTAATACACAGGAATCTGATTTGTATACATTTCCATTGGGTTCTTTGGACAGTCAATAAGTAATGGAAAGGTCAAACAGGTCAACAGAAAGGTCAAACATTTCAAGTCATGGAGTCAAAAAGTTACTCTTCAACTATCAAATAGGTTTAAACCACACTTGGTCAATTTCCACTATACTTAGTAATTTTTCCACTACAAGTCAAAATTACGTGAAAAGTCAAATTATTACCACGTGTTTATTAGATAATAATAATTTATTCGACTACATGGTTTACTGGTCCTAATAAACTGTGGCTTTCCTCAATGGCCTGAGATGAATCAACACCTTCTAGAAACTTCAGAGAATTACATTTTCCTTAAAATCAGCATAATATTGAACAGTGATTTTGGAAAGTCAGCTGGGACTGTTATCGTCATGTGACCTGGAGGTGTGGGTCACGGTTCTGTTGTTCCTGTGTCCAGACGATGGGTGAGCACGCCCCCAGTCAGCTGATCCTCTACCACTACCCGGAGCTGAAGGAGGAGAAGGGCATGGTCCTCATGACGGCTGAGATGGATCCCAAGTTCATCGTAAGTCCACTGAACTGCTGATCCACGTCTGTATGGTTCTGATGGTGTGGTTCAACCAGGTCCATCATCATCATCTTCATCATCATCATCCTGTCGTCTTTCTCTTCTCAGACCGTCCACCAGGCTCAGTGCTTGGCCAATCAGGTGCAGCTGTTCTACGGCACACTGAGGCAGGAGACCTTCCGATTGGTGGAGATGTTCAACCACAAACCCGCAGACTTCAAACACATGTCTGTGATAGCAGAGCTGGAGCAGAGCGGCCTGGGCCCAGCGCCCCCCCCCCGGACGCTCATAGAGACACTACAGACGGACTGAGGTCCCAGGATCTGCTCGTCTGCTTTCCAGGAACTGATGGTTTTCGTTTTAAAAAGAGACTCGGCGTCCTGCGCTGGGATAAACCTCGACCAATCACAGCCCTTCATGCTGGAGCTGCTGTGATTCAGGGAGAAAAGTTCTTCTCATGAACTGTGAACTCTGTCTGGGACTCAGATTGTTTCCACAGGAGAATAATGTGGTAACTGGTCGGTTCAGTAATGATAGAATGATATTCTCCATGTTAGCAAACTGGACCTGGAAACTACAACATTTAATGAATCAACTCCAAACCAACAAATATTGTGATCAAATTAAACCTGAAATAAATTATTCTGAATATCTTGATGTCTTCTCCTGTTGTGCTGTGTTGTCTTTGAATTTTCCTGTAGACAAACTGAACATCACTGGAACATCTCCACACAAACAGCTGGTTCCTGCACGTTTCATTTTCTCCTGCCCTGATTGGACAGTTTGACTCCACCTCCTCTCGTTGGGAAACATTCTGATTGGCTCGTCCCTGTCACATGTTTCGGTGGTGAACCTTTGCCTCCCGTTCATTTCAGATCTGTGTTATCAGAAATAAAACATTTGCTTCCTCGGGTGAAGAAACGTGTTAGAAACATGAACACAGAAGCAGCTCCTTGTTATTAATAATCACTTTTTATTGATTTCATGTGGAAAAAATACTGTGCAAATCCCCAAATGAATTCTTCGGGGATGGTCAGATTCAGTGAAAAACACAGGAAGAGTTATTTGTTCTCATACACACACACACAGACACACACAGACACACACACAGCCAGAGTGGAGGAGAGTTAAGCTGATAACGGATTCATTTGTTTCCTTTAAATCAAAATAGATTTTCATGATTATCTTAATTAAAACTTTCACCTCTGGCTTTCCGTACTCAATTCCATAAACCCCCATGGCACAAGCATTGTACAGACACACACACACATCATCCACTGAACAATAATGTGCTACAGTTTTCACTTTTTAAATTCTAGTCGTATCAAAATCGTACAAAAACAATGTTAATCAAAAAGACACATTCTCCTCTAACGTCCTGTACAGATCTACAATCAGCTGCAGAACAGTGAGTTCAACAACGACCTGGCACTGCTCATCACAGAAACTCTACGTTTCACAGTTTGTTTCATCTACTCCACCGCGCTCCGGGTTTCATGTTCATTATTACAACATCGGGTCAGAGCTCCGGCACGATAACACTTTTCCTTTTCAATATTCACACTCTGCTAAAACACAAGCTACAACACACGAGGTCCAAACCTCTGAAGTGCTTTGAATTCATCCAGGACTGACTCAACTAAAACATAAGGAAGCCCAACGTTATACTTTAGTGTTAAAGTATCAAGAGGATGAACTCATAAGTTTGTGTAGCACTTCAATGGTTAAACTGACTGTCACAGTTTTCCTGTCAAAAAGTATAAGACACAAGAAATCAGCCACAATACATTGTTTTATGTAAAAGTTGAGTGAAGTGTCTCCTCTGTGCTGGTTCCTGAGAGAGCAATTTGAGATGAAAATATATTTATCAAGCATTTACAATTTGAAGAGAAATAATCTGCAAGGAAAAGAAAATCTATTCTGTGCTCACTGAAGGAATTTGTATGTTTACTGTTTAAAAACTGTCAGGATGTTAGAATCCTTCAGACTTCACGCTGGGCTCGAACACTGTGGAATCACATGTTGCTCCACATGATCAGTCAGAAGGAATCAGGGAGTTGAACTCAAAGGTTTGTTCAGAAGGAAAAGTAACTGCAGACGTGTTTACTCTTTCCAATCAGCCGGTGAAACTAAGATGAGAAAAGAAACTGAACTCTTCCCTCTCATCATCAAGTTCTCACTCAGAGACCAGAGTCGACTGCTGTGAACACGTCACAGGTTCAATCAGATCTCAAACTGACAAAAGCACAGAACTGAGCTGGAAGCAGAGGAGGAGGGGGGGGACGTGAAGTCAGCCACGCCCACTCGTGTTCAGTCCTGCTTGGAACACATCAGTGCTGCACAGTGATTAGCACGATGCTACATGCTACATGGTTCTCTACCTGGTACGTATCCATCATCCGTGTGTTTGATCGGCCGACATGCCAGATGCATCAACCTGTGCTACAGCAAAGTGTGAGGCGACAGGAAACTGCTCCTGCTCCGGCTCCTCCCCCCGAGGAGCTGGTGCATGTGGTGCAGGCCCCTAAGCTCCGCCTCCTTCGTACCATGTGCTCCGCTGCTGTGACTCCCTGAGTGGATCCTCCGCCTCACGTCTCAGTACATGGCCTCTGTGTCCCTGATGCTGCCGAACGACAAACTGAAAGTGCTTCCCAGTCTCTTGGAGACGCCGTCGCCATCGCTCTTCTTCTTCCTGTTCCAGTTCAATAGGGAGGCGGAGCTCTGGCCCTTAGCCCCGCCCAGCAGACGCTGCCGGGCGTTTTCTTTGTCGCTGCCGTGGGACAGCATGACGGCCCTCCTCTCCACCTGCTCACACAAACACACACTCAGGTCACTGAACAGGTAAACACCCACTGACCCCCCCCCCCCCCCCACACACACACACACATCACCCTCAAGTTACCTGTGTGTCATGTGAGTGTAGCGTGACCACGCTGAGCTCCACCCTCCTGTCGCTGCAGCTCTTCAGCATGTGGACCACCTCGCTGTGTTTGGCCCATTTACAGTCGTCACCGTCCACCGCCACGATGTAGTCTCCTTCCCTCAGCCCGGCCTCCTGCAGGACACCAGAGGAAACAGTGAGGGTCTACACAAGGACTCACTGGTAACATCTACTGCCCACGCCTGCTGGGTGGATGTGGTCGTACCGCTGCACAGCCTCCGGGCACCACGCCTGCCACCAGGACGGGGGAGTCTCCTCTCAGCGTGAGGCCCAGCCCGCCCTCTCTCCTCTGCAGGAGGACGAGTCGCACCGGGCCCCAACGAGCCCGAGCACAGAACACCGACAGAGGCCCCTGCGGCACAGAGAGGAGTCATCTTCTACTCAGTCACTGTCTGGAGGTTATCAACCGCTGAGGAGCTTACCAGTCTCTGAAAGATGTCCGTCACTTGGACTGTAGAGAAGTCGGTGGGAGTGATGTCTGGTTTCTGGTGGGTTTGAGCTGTGGACGACAGGAACCAAATATCACAGAGTGTCCTGTCATCACATATCGAGTCTAACTGGTCCCAGCGTCACTGAGTCTTACACTGTATCTCTGGAGCCTCTGCGGTTTCGTCAAAGTCGTCCTCTCGGTCCAGCTCCGAGTATTTGTCCAAAGAGCGTTTGTGAGTGAGGGACAACACGTCCTGCAGGATGTCCATCTTCCTCAGGATCTTACACAGGCCGTGGACACGCATGGCCTCCTCGTGTCGGATCACTGCACGCCGCAGGTGAGCTTTACCTGGAAGCACATTATTATTTACTCTTTTTAAATAGGGAAATTAAAATGATATCTAATGCTTCTGCTGCTTCACATGAACTCACCGAGCTTCCGTCTCTTTTCAGGGTCTCGTAGAATGAGGCTGAGTGAAGGTCCGACAGGAGCGCTGACGTAGAACTGGAGGAAAGCCGTCTCTGCTTCCTCCTGCTGCCTCTCCTCTTCCTCCTCTTCCTCCTCTTCCTCCTCTTCCTCAGCAGACGCTACAGAACGAGACACATCAGGTTCAGTCGTACTCTCGAGTGATCAACACGACACAAACACAGACTGGCTTCATTTCTTTTTACTCACACATGTGGTCACAGAGCGCGACAGCAGTGTAGTAGTGTGAGAGAGCGCGGAAGTGTTCAGATTTGACCTGAACCATGGACGCCCAGGAAAAAGGCACGTAGTCCTTCATCAGAGGCTGCGTCATGGTCTGCTGCACCAACAAGTAGACGTCCGACACCTGCAGGAGACACACAGTGAACCACACAGTGAGCAGCGCGGCACAGCCACAGGAACCACACACACCAACCAGACGGGAGCACTCACCCGTGCAGCCTCCTGTGCCAGGCGGAGCTGGGAGGTGAAGTGTGCGTCCCGGGTCGTGAGCGTGACGCGCTCAAAGATGCACTCCTGCACCTGGGCGACCATCAGCCGGACCAGCATGCAAAGCGACGGGCCACTCATGTCCAGACTCGGAGCGTTGGAGAAATTCTCCTTCAGGTAATTAAATGCACCTAAACACACAGAAGGAAATTAGATAAAGGATCAAATATCTGCTTCACAATCATAATCAGTAAAATAATCAGTTGAACCACAACAACAAAACCTTCTGCTGTCTCACAGCTGATCGATCATCAATCAATCAATGATGATTTTGATCAACTTTTCATTTTCAGATATAAATCGACCAAAACCTCACACGTAATCTGATTTCAGTTTTTTAAATGTGAAGAATCTCTTCTTAGATCTGTTGATATAGTTTTTTAATTGAATTTTGAGTTTTAGTTTGGTAAGTTCATTTAAAGATCTGGAACAATTAACGTTTAAACCTTTATCAACCCCTGAACATGTTACACCAGTGAGTCTTGAATTGTCTGCAGCAGCTGACGTCTGATTCACGTTCAGCTCCTCTGGATCATTTCTAGAGTTTATCCAGAGCTCAGTGCAGGTCTGAGAGCAGCTGTAAGTTACACAATTTAATTCTAGGATAGGACAGATTATTTAATCTAGGACTAGATTAAATAAATTCAATATGATTCAAGTTTTATTTTCAAATGCACAGAGATAGCTGGCAATGAAATGCTTGAGTCACAGGCTCTCTTCTAACAATGCTCAAGAAAACAAAATTTGAATAAAATAGTGTAAAATAGAATATCAAAAATTTAAAATATGAAATAAAATATATATATACAGTTATTGCAGTTGGGAGGAGTTTAAAAGTCTTATGGCCTGGGGGATGAATGTATGAGTGAACAGAACTGGGATTAGACTCCTAAGGTGAACAGGATCCACTGTGATTGGTGGAACCCAGCTGTGTGTGATTGTGTTGCTTCAGTACCTGCGGCTCTCTGGAAGGCATCGATGGCCCGGTCTATCCCGGCGGCTGCAGAGCGGTCCTGCCGCGCTCCGATCTGCGTGAACAAGGCTCCGATGTTGAACAACACGCTTCCTTTCTCGAAGGCCAGCGCCCGCTGACAGGACGGGACGCCGGTCAGAGAGTCGTACCTGAGAGAGAACCACAGGGAACTCCATGGTGGATCTTTTTTGTGTAGCACCACTTTACTTTACGTCTTTATCGTTTTTTAAAGATGCCTGGTACCGACTCCTCAGTGGAAACCATGCTGACTAACAGAAGTGGAAGTGTCCTACCAGTGGAAGTGGACGCCCAGGTTCCTGAGTGGAGGAAAGAAGCGCTGGTCCAGGTAGAACAGCTGGTTGTAGTACTCCATCAGCAGCTCCAGACCGGCCTGGTTCCGACTGGGAGTCCGCATGGCCTGACCACAGAGGACAGACAGATGAACCTCTGACCTCACAGACCAGACCTGAGACCTGTTATAAAAGGTTCTTTTACCACCGCCAGGAGCTAAATCGATTCTCCACAACTATGTTAATAAAAGAAACTTATATTGAAGAAGATGAGTGTTTGTTTTGAACTGAGTCATATGAGGGACTTTATGAACCTGTCTGAGCTCCATAAGCTCTCTGATCTCCTGCTCGTACAGAGAGCTGTCCTCTCCGTAGTGCTCGCAGATGAAGTCCTGTGGGAGGAGACAGAGCCGGCAGGAGGACAAGTCAGTCTCACAGTGATCTGCGTACATGTCCTCATTTCACAGTGTGCACACAAACAGATGCTCCTCTACAGAAGAAATGTACAAGACACAAACTGCTAAACTATGAAAACAAGCTGCTATAAATCAGATTAATCTACTGCATGTTCGTGAGCCGGGAGGTTTTCCTGAGATTCACCCTAACCCTGTTCACAAGAATGAGACGGACGGACGAGGGGGGAGACATGAACAAGATGCTGTTTTCACCTGGATGGAGAGTGTGAAGTCCACCTCTTTGGTTTCCTTCAGGCCGAGAGGGATCATGGGAACGTTGACAGCCTCACTGTGAAAAGAAAGAAATACAGAGTGTGTTTGTAATCTGTCACCAATGTAAACACACACACACACACACACACACACACACACACACACACACACACACACACACACAGAGAGGGCTGGTTTCTAAAATCCCTTGAATATCTAATATGGTTCTCAAGGAACAATATATTTGAGGTGCTTTAACGAACCCTTTACATTTGATGAGATTACAGTAAAATAAAATAAGCTAATATTATATTAAAGGTGTTTCTTGTCACAGTTCATTCTCTGATGTCCCTGTAAGAAACTGTCATAGAGCTCCTGCAGGAACCTTTGAGGGTTCCAGTGAGGTATCCGCTCACGGTTCCTGGAGGAACCCTCTTTATTTAGTCCACAAGCACCTTGAAGGTTCTTAGAAGAACCAGGTCCTGTGGTTATCTAATGACAACAAACACCATCTGCTTATCTTCCAACGCAGCAGGGCTCCATCCTGCTAATAAGCAAAGCTAAAGCCAAGTATTAACCCTCACGCCCGGGCTCCCTCCCCTCCCCCACACCCGCCTCCTCCCGTTGACCATGAACACAAACACTCACACACTCACACACACTAATCAGGGGGTTTATCCCTCCCATGACCTGGGGCTGCACGGGGGGAAATCTCTGAGCGGTTGTGTGTGTTTGTATCTTGAGTGAAGCCCTACAGGCCACATCCATACAACCATGTTCTCATTTGAAAACAGCTTTTTCAAACTAAAACGATCTCTGTCCACATGAGTGTGTTATCACTTTTAATCCCCGTCCATTCTAACGCCTGAAAACACATCACATGACCACTCAGCTTATTATCTTATCTCCTCCACATGTAGATCACTGTCAAATGACAAATTAAACTGCACAGCCGCTGTTAGTAAAGACAACACTTGTTGTTCTCCACTGGAGGGGGTCATGTGACAGGAGCTTGACGAATCAGTGAAGGCTACATCATGACCCAAAAGGTTTGAGTGTTTTCAGCCTAAAACGATGACGGCTCTAAATCTCTGGAGGAGAGTGGACACCAGGTGGATCCACAGCAGAGCTCATGCTTTCAGATGTCGCCTAATTGTACACAACACACAATCACACAATCTAGACAACATCCTGTGTGGGTCCGGGCTGTGTACCTGTCGGTCTGGTACGCCTCCATGTTGCTGTTCAGCTCCTCCAGTTCCTCCTTCAGCAGCTGCAGGTTGGAGTTGACGAAGCTGAGCTCCATAGCCACGGTCTCCCTCACCTTGTTGTTGGTCGTCGCCCTTCACAATAAAAGAAGAAGATATCGTCCGTCAATGTCAGTGACGTCAGTGAAATGTCTGTAAATGTTCTTGTAGTTTATTTCATTGACTTTCAGAAGAGTCGCACAACAAGGCTAAAAGAAAGTCAATTGTGTTAGCGTGTGCACTTTGTTACACATCTCACCAACACAATAAACACACAAAGCTTTGGACTTGTCTTTCTCAATGAATGTACTGAATTCATCATCTCTCCACCTCCTCCTCCATCATCTCTCCACCTCCTCCTCCATCATCCTCTGTTCAGTCCAAGACTCTCAAACACAAGGGTGGGGGGGAAGGTGGTGTGTTTATCTCGGGGGGGGGGGGGGGGGGGGGGGGGGGGGCATCAATCGGTTACCACTGTAACTAATGACAAACACTTTGCTGGGAGAGCGCTGAAGAAAAAAATCCCCCAGAAAGAGACAATCAGTAAATTCCACAACACAAAGACACAACAACACTGAGCTGAGCTGACGAGCAGGGAAACGAGAATCACTGATCACTGCACAAAACAGGGAGCATGAGTAACTCTGACAAACTTTAGAAATAAGACGAGATCACACAAACAAAAGAGACGATTTCAGCGAATCAGCTTAAATAGACACAAGAGTTTTTCCTCATGTGGAATCTGAAAGCAGAATTAAAGGTCATGGTGCTGAGTCACCAGATGCATCAACAGCTGGACGATTCAGGGAGGAAGAGTCAACAGAAACTGTGATTAAATAATCCACTGAGAGAGAAACACTCCTCTCTGTGTGTGAATGAAGAATCAGATCCATCAGGGTTCCTTCATTCTGTTCACCTGAGACCAGGACCAGCAAAGTTCTGCAGGAAACTGGACCTGTGGACAAACTGTTTTCTTTTTGACCTCTGTCACTTTCTGAAGGTAAATTCAAACCTGTTCTTTTTACCTCTGCACACGAGGTCATGTTTCTCTGTCTGTTAGCCGGTTGTCTGTGTGTCAGCAGGATTACACAAAAACCACTGGACGGACCAGGAGGAAGGATGTGGGTCAGGAAAGAACTGATTAAAGTTGGTGTGGATCCGGATCCCGGGGCCGATCCAGGAATTTGTCTTTATCACTCAGTTTCTCTGACATTGTGAGAAGGATGGTTTTCAACAGTTTGACTGATTTATCACAGAATAATAAACAGATCGTGATGAATCAATCTTCAGAGGACTGACGTTTATGAGAGAGTGAAGTTTGGTTCATCTTCATTGAGTTTGAGGGGCGGCTGAGTCTGGTCAGAGGTACGAGCTCTACTCAGGACTAGTGAAGCGTGTGTGTACTAATACTTCTGATTAGAGTTGTTAAAACTATGATGATCAACTGAACACAGACACATTAAAAACTTCATGGACATGACCAGAAAAAGCAAAACTGCAGAGTACGGACTTTCCTTAATGGTTATTTAAAAAAATAAGTTTTTCATTATTCTCGCAATACTATAACTTTTTTATCTTGTTATTACAACTTTTTGTCTCATTAAATTATGACTTTACTCTTATATTCTTGTTATATTTCAAATTTATATATTTTTTCTTGAACTGTAAAATGGCCGTAACACTCGTTGGTACCTTTGAGCTCCTTTTGAAGGATCTGTCCAGTTCGACCATTTTACATTCACCTCTCACTTCCTCCTTGTTTCACACACACAAACACACACAAGCACACACACACACACACACACACAAGCACACACACACACACACACACACGCACACACGCACACACACGCACAAACCTACATCTAGGATCAAGCCAAGGACAATCTGATTAGTCAGCTTTAACTGGGCAACCAATTATCCCCTTCACACACACCCACTCGCACGCACAACATTCTGCAGCTTTTGAGGGAAATAAAAATAAATCTGTTTTAGTAGAAAGCACGAAGCTGGTGATCATAGTTCAATAAAAAACAAACTGACTGACTCATAGAGACCAGGATTTAACTGTCGTCCAGCCGGATTCTCACAGAGGGACACGATGTGACGTCTTCATCGGCCAATCACAACCCATCTTTCATCCGTCATTAGCACCCCCCCCCCCCCCCCCCGTCAGCACCCACACCACGACCCAGTTCCACAGGGAGTGAAACATAGAGGGAGGAGTGTCTGTGTGTCAGTATGTAGGTGTCTGTGTGTGTCAGTATGTGTGTGTTTGTGTGTGTGTCAGTATATGTGTGTCTGTGTGTGTGTCAGTATGTTTGTGGGTTATTCCAGTTGACCGGAAAGGGGGAGGACAAAAAAAAGAGAAAGGTCTGACGGTGCCAGACAAATAAGTGGGGGATGAGGCTGCCGGGGCCTCGCTGGATCTCTCTGCATGGGAACAGGACGGGGGGGGGGGGGGCGGACACAAAGCCAGCTGATTACAGGCCGCCCGCCTGCGTGGGGGTCCTCTTTGTCTCTGTGACCCCCCCCGTCCCAGCAGAAAGGGCACGAGCACTGGTTTTATTTCCCCTGAACTGAGTCATCACCTTTTAGGATAACAGCCTGAAACCGGTCAGGAATGGAGCTGAGGGGAGAAACAGCCACGACCTGTTGAAGGACTAACCTATAATATCAATTAGTGCTATAAACAGCTGATTGATCAATAACAACAATTAATTATTGACTTAATTATTAAAGTGAATTCACTGGATCCAGCTCCTCAGATCTGAGATTTTCAGCTTTTTTCTATTATTGTGTAACTGCTTCTATCGTATTCTTGTGAACTAATATCTATGAGTTTAGGATCATGCATCAGTCAAAAAAAATAATGTCAAGTCTTTCTAAACAAGTATATTGGAGATAAAACGATAAATAAATTAACTGAGAGACTAAACTCCAATGAAAACAGTTCATTAGTGGTTGTGGCCTTGCCGCCCCCCCCCCCGTAAAAGATCTTTGAGAAAGTTAATTAGTCGTAGCCAAACAAAGTGCTGGGATGATAGTGAGGAGTCGTGTGTGGATCTTATTAGATTCTGACACGGCACTTCTAACGAGGCCCAAGCAGCTCCTTGCTTTAATTAAGTGGCTCCTCCTTCTACTCCCTCTTTACGAGCGAGGGAGCACCAGCTGACCCCACTGGTCTCAGACCTGCCACAGCCAAAAAGGTGCATAGAGCAGATGTATGCACATATATTAAATGTACAGTTTTCAGCCTCTCTTCAGTCATCTACCTCCGAGGGGATTAACAAACATGCACAGCCGGAGAGGTAGTTAGGAGGAAAGAAAGGAGAGAGACAGGGAGAAGCTGGGGAGGAGAAAGATGATGTTAATGTTCTCAGAGAGAAAACTTTGATGTTCTGCCACCGATTCTTTTTTCATTTCTCTCATTTCTCCAGCGATAAAACTCCTGCCTGCTGTGTGAAGGACAGCCTGCTGCTTCCAGAGCTCAGATCAGCTCAGTTCAGCTCAGTGTGAGTAAATCCCATATTTCCAAAAGTATGCAGGGTTTAGTATTGTTCTGTAAAAAAGTACTGAAGTGAAAGGGGAGGCACATACGCACAACACAAAGGAGCAGACACATAAACACACACAGTGAACACAAACAGAGCCATAAAACTGGGTGGTGCTTGTCTGTGTGTGTTTCTGTGTGTGTGCGTGTGTGTCTGTCTGTGTGTGTGTGTCTGTGTGTGTGTGTGTGTGTTTTCGGGGGGGGAGTCAGTGATCTCTGACCTTTTCCCACAAATGTGACAGAGCCAACACGTTCACAAAAAGTGAACCGACACAGAAGAGACGTGAACAACATCCATCACCACATCTCAGAGAGGAGAGCGGTGGACTTTTCAATCCTGAAGGAACTTTATGAAGAACGGGTCCATCTTTAAACTTTGTACCAAGCTCTCACTACTACTACTACTACACAACCACTCCACATTATAACACTACACATGTTCTCAGGTCACAATCACAGTGACTAAAGGGAAGGAGCTGGTTATCCTTTACTCTATAAGTCAGTAACAAACTCTAATTGTTTGAGAACTGTGACAGCTCATATCTCTTTTAACAGTGCTCCACAAACTACATTCAAACACACTGACTATGGATTTTTATATAATAAACGATAAAGCATAAAAACACCTAATAAAATAAACAAAGCAATTTAGTGCTGCACCTTATCCTCAAAGTTTACTGCAGGAAAGTTCCTCAGCAGTTGATTTCACCAGATTCTGTTATGTGCATCATAGAATCCCAAAGATGGAGATCATCAGTTGAGGACTGTGACCTCACCTGAACAGGTTCTCTGCTCCTGCTCTCATGCGCATCTCCTTGTTGATCTGCTGGTTGATGCGAGCTCGTCTGTGCTGCAGCTTGCTGCGCTGGGTCTGGGCGAAGGGGTCGCATCCCTGCAGGTCGATGAGGAAAGAAAAGAATGAATTCATCAGTTACAGCGACACATGTCAACACATCAAGGTTCATTTCAGTCTGAATGACCACATCAGTAATGAAGAGGACAGCGTCACTGATGTTTGTGGACGTCCCATCAAACCCAAGTGGAACGTCCCTAACACAAGAATTCAGTCGCCTTGATTACTCTGTGTTCTGTTCATTTCAAATAATGTGATTGGTTTGGCCCTTTAATCGTTTTCTTGTCAAGCAAATTGTAAAAATTGTTTCTAAGAGACTGCATCGGAATAAGATTTCATATCTGCATGTTCCCCCAGAAATACACAGAGATGAATAACATGGATTCTTCAGCAGAATTTGGATCCTTGTTGTAGAAACACAGACTGGACATGAAACTACCAGAGAGAAACTCTACTTCATGGTGGAGAGAGCAGCTTGTAAAGGATTCTGTCAGAAACCAGAGTCACTGAGAAGAGCAGAGCGTCACGAGACTGAAGAAGGAAATGATCTGATGTGGAACAGAAGGAACAGAACCTCCACTCCAGCATGAACTCATGTTTTTGGTTTTAAGCATATTTTTAAATAAGCAAGAGACTCACAGTAAGTTGTCCAACTGGCCGGGAGTGAAACCAGTGACCTGCTGCTGGAGGCGTGTTCATGAACACGTGAACACATGTGCTACGTGCCCTCGCCATCAGCTCGGCTGGTAATATGTCAGAGCAGTTTATCTGCCTGAGGACTTAAAGGCCCCCCCCCCCCCCCCCCCCCAGCCCCGTTATCGTGCTGGTTCCCTCTCACCCAGTTAAGGTGTTTGTTTAGCATGCACACGTCAAGTAATCCTCAGGGTGCCTGCGTGGATTAGGACTCGGGCCGAGCTCCCACCTCTGCTGCACCATCAGGAGGACGGAGGCCGCTCGACATCTGTGCAGCCACAGTCTGAACGCACAACTCGTCTCATTCAGCAACACAAACAAGTGAACCTACAAACTGCTGCTAACACAGTTATGGGACTGAGCAGCGGGACAAGTGCCTTGCTTCAGGGCACCACGTCTGTGATCGATATTTATTATGACAGTAAACTCTTGAATCTTGAATCTTATTATTCAAAGGAGCAGTCGGACCTGATTAAATCAACAACCGACACTGGACGGCATGTGGGGTAAGCAACAGGTTGCCAGTGTAATCAGGACCAATGAGAAATTAGAAAACCTCTCACACTCACACCCATGGCCAATCAAAAGTCTCCAATTAACCCCAGTCTGCATGGGTTTGGACTGCAGGAGGAGCAGGAGCACGAAAAGAAATCCCACTCAGACAGACAGTGCTGACCACTGCACCACCGTGCCACCACCATGCCACCACCGAGCCACCACCGAGCCACCACCAGCCTGATTGCAAAAACTGAAGATGTTCCCAATTCAAGTTTAAAGCTTTAAGGATAGATTGTTGAGTAAGTTACAACGTGTGTACTTGTACCTCTTTTTCTGTGGAGTGAGGACGTTTTGGTCATAACTCTTTCAAAGCCCTGTTTTAGGGTGAGACTTGGTTATCAGTTAGAATGAGGTTAAAGGGATAGTTCACCCCAAAATGAAAATTCACTCATATCTACTCATCACTATGTTATGACACAGTTACAAGTTGTATTTGAATGCCACCATTGTGTTGTTTCTGTTGTTTCATTACTTCTATAGAAGTGGTCGTGTTAACTTTAATTGGATTCTGCTGCAGCGCTGTTTAACCCCTGAAACTCCACAAGTGGTTAATGGAATCAGACACTTCACCCACCCCCCATCATAGTGGTGTGTGTGTGTGTGTGTGTGTGTGTGTGTGTGTGTGTGTGTTTGTGTGTGCAGGTGTCCCACCTTCCGGACGCTGCCCTCTGTGGGCAGCGTCATGGGCAGCTCATCGTCTGAGGCTCCGTCTGACAGCGACATGTCCAGCTCTCTGTGGAAACACACACACACACACACACACACACACACACACACACACACACAGAGACACACACACACACAAGCGGGGTTTCAACACACGCTCCCGTCCCGAGCCACATTCTGACCACACACTAGCGCTGGTGGGACAACTCGCCTGGTCGCAGGTTCCTCCATCATGAAGAAGCACCGGGGGTTCGAGCCCCTGCTACATTCCTCTGATCCGCTTCGTGTGGATTCAACCGACAGAGGAAGAGAGTTGAGAGAGAGAACAACAACCTGCAGCTTCTCCTTCTTCTTCTTCTTCTTCTTCTTCTCATGACCCTGAGTCCTCCTCCTCCTCCTCCTCCTCTGTTGTTCTCTCTGCAGCTGCTGAAGCTTATTCGCTGAGGCGGGTCGCTCAAATTCACTCCAGCCAATCACGTGCCAGTCCTCCGGAGCGAGAGTAGAGTGGACGAATCAGAGGGAGGATTAGGGGCCGAACGACGACTAAAGCCGACCAATCAGGAGGCGCTGGTGGCGTCCCCCCCCCCCACCTCACTCAGCGGGCTGTTGCTATGACGACGTCAGGGTTGTGGCGCGTGAGTGTTCGAATACGGATTATTACGTACTTTACGCAAATTACGTTAAAAACACCACAATACTTACTTATATTACTACTAATAATACTAGTAGTAGTAGTAGTAATACTTCTACTATTAATAATTATATTATTAACAACTATAACATAACATAATATCAATAAAAATAGTCATAATAACAATAAACAATAGAAACAACAATGTTAGAAGTAAAAGTAATAATTCTGTAGAAAGATGGCTCCTGCACGTGATATATTATTTATATCTCACAAAATTGGGTTTAGAATATTAATTGTAGCACTGTATTATTGTATATGTACAGAGTTTAAGTTGTTCCCACATTAGGAGTTACACACAAAACAATAATACTAATTCACCTACACATCTGGATTATTTTTAGAAATTTTAATCTTTGTGTTTAAAGATAAATATAAAATGCTTGAATATTCTCTCTGTTTGTGTCCTGATCTATTTTTTAATGAATTATCTAAAAGTGAACATGACTTTGAATTAGTGCTTGATCCACATCACTGTGCTCAGTAAGACTCGTCCTCACTTCTTCTCTGTCTCAGCACTTTTGTTTCTAACCAGACGTTCGCATCATTCTCATCTAAACTAGTTCATCCGGATCCAATTAATCCTGGTTCCACGGCTCTGCTCAGAAGTGGATTGTTCCAGGACGGTGAGGACACAATGAGACGACCCGGCCTCCGAACACAGAGGCTGCTGCTCGTCCTCATCACTGCCTCTCTGTCTGTCAGAGCACGTCTCCACATGGCAGCTCCTCCTGTCCCCGTCCAGTCTGTAGTTCTGTCTGTCTTTATCTGTGACTGTGTCCTGCAGGCAGCTCGGAGGAGACACACCACTCACCTGCAGGATCAGGTCAGGACGGGGGTGCTGTGTGGGAGATTCATTATCAGTGGGAAGAGTTGGTTTGATTCCAGGGAGAAGATGAAAGATGAAGAGAAACTTGAAAGAGAAGCAAAAGAGAAAGTTAATGCAGGATGACGGCAGAGTTGTTTATGTCGACTATCACAGCCTCCCCTTTCTGAAGTCTCTACATCTAACGACTGGTTGAGATTAAAGATGAAACTACGTGATTCTATTTAGTTTAACAATCAAAAGACTTAAATGATCAAAGTTATCAGTTTTATCTGTATTTATGTTCACAAACAAAAATGTTTAAACAGTTCTGATTCACAAACTGAGGTAGTTTCAATGAGTTTTATATAGAATGATATATTTCTTATCAATAAAAGATAATACAGCACCAACACCGAAATAAAATGTAACATAATCATTGAAAAAAGGTAAGTAATAAGATATTATAATGATCTAATGACAGAAAGTGTAATGGTTTGACACTTACACTTGTTTTGTGACGGACTATTATTTTTATAGATGTCAAATATGTGACAGTGAAATGAATGGTGTAAGTTGTGGGTTGATGTAAATCAATAGAAATTTAAAAAACCCTTATGAACTATGAATATTCAATTAGTCTGTGCTGTTGTTCTGCTGTTTGGCCACTTCGGGGCGCTATCACACAGTAAATATCACACTGAGTTTCAGTGGGTTGAAACATCTTCATCAATCTTTCAATCTAATCTTATTTATACTGCAGATATTCACAAATCACAATCTGTCTCATAGGGTTTTGATATTCTGATTGTAATTCATAATAAAACTTAAATTTACTATGCATGATGGGAACAGTTTGGATCGTTAAACACTATTTTGTGAAGATTGTCTCAGAAATGAAGACGTACTGAATATTACAAACAGCATTGATAACGTTTTATTTTGCCTCCTCCTCTGAAACTCAGCAGAACCAAACTTGTTGTTTCCTCTGGAGTCAGAAGCCAGATTCACTGGATGTGAATGAAACGGCTTCATGTTCATGTAACGTTTATGTAAAGTTTACTGAGACACAAGGTTTCCACGTCTCCATCGTTTGAACCGGGAGAGTTTGTTCAATCAAACTTTTCTTCAGGCTGCTCACATCAACACAGAGCTCCACCGGTGTACGAGGCCGAGGGACACTTTCAAACCATCCATCACTCTGTGGCTCTGCTGTCTCTCTGCTGTCTCTGTGAGAAATGTCTCCCTGAAAGTCCGGCAGCAACAACGAACATGTCCCGAGGCTGAGCAGGAGAAAAGCTTCAGTTCTCTGGATCACACATTAATCACAAAGTACAGAAAATGAGGAAGAATGTGCACTGACATATTTAATTTAGTTAGGAAAGTTGATGTGTAAAAGAGGACATTATGAAAAGGGACAGTCGTTCTCCAGACGTCATTAATATTCATCAGTGTGGTTGTAGTCATAAAGGCTGGGGCTGGTGGGTAAAGGAGGCTGTTGTCTGCTGAGAGGGGCCCCAGAGAACCACTGATTACATTAGTCCACAGCTACAACACTATAGTTAGTGCTATTCTTCAGTTCCTTGTGCCTGGGGCCCCCTAAGTATCCTGCTGGGGCCTGAGGGCCTGAGGGCCTGTGAGGCTGCAGAGAGCAGGTAAGGACTCAGCCTGGGAGACGACGCTGCCGGGAGGACACCTCTCACCGAGCGGGCGGGAGCAGGGACTCTGGGACAGATGGTAACCGGGTTGGGCAGGTCCTCGGCAATCCTCACGGCCTGTTCATTAGCCCCACGTGTCGTGCACGTGGGGCTAATGAACAGGCCGTGAGGACTGCCTGTCGGAGGGTCGGCCGACAGGCAGCAGCTCGCTCAGCAGTGTGGGCAACCCGCTGGAGTTTGTCCTCAGAATACAGGACGACTGAGTCACACTGGGAAAGTGCTTTGAGGTGATGAAGCATTCAGAGCAGGGCTGGGCTGTGAAATGTCGTTCTGCCAGACAACAGACATATTTTTACCTCGATTAAAAGATGAATTTAAATAACTCTGAGGTAGAAACGTAGATTTTCTGCTCCATCAAAGATACGAACAGATCTGGTTGTTGGCCGGGCTGTTTGATGGTTTCTACCCAGCACCTTCCTGTTCTCACAGGAAACACATAAAAGGAATGGCCCTCGGGTTCGGTCGAGTTCAGACAGACACACATCAAGTTTTTCTCAAAGACAGTGAGAGCAAAAACCTCTGAGATCACCGCCTGGTGGCCGGCTGCAATATAGGTCATAAATCCTCCCTCCTCCATGTTAGCAGATGGGACCTGGTGGTGGGAGGAAGAGGAGAAACATCTATGTAGTGACACGGACGTCCTCTCTCCACTTCCACGGTATCAAACACGTGAGCTCGGTCGCTCATTAGTATTTCCTCTGCGTCCTCACAGCAGTTGGTCGATGCGTTGAAGAACCTCTGAGACTGTGAGGTTGCAGAGGGAGGGGGGGGGGGGATCACACTGCAGCAGGAATCCTCAAGGTCACGTCCCACCAGGTCCCACTCTGGGCGGCGTGGGTTTTATAATGAAACTTTGAAGCTGTGGGTCAGTGTCTCTCCTCGGTTGTGTGGCGTTAGGAAATGTCATGTTAATGCTTCACTGCCTCAGCAGGTCACCACCGGAACAACATTTGTATTCTGCTGTTCCAAGCTGACCTTCATCGTTCCTGTGAATTTTAATAAAGGTGAAGTAAAACTTGAACGAGTTTATATAAACCACATGTTTTACTGTATATTGAAACTTTTAACCATTTGTTTTAGGTTGAAGGAATAAGACTAAACATATTTATTTGATTTTATAAGAAATGAAAAGGCCAAAACCATCGACTCTGATGGAGGACATGACACCTCCTGGAAAGGAAAAGTCATACACCTTGTCTCCTCCATGTTAGCAAATGGGAAGTGGACCAAAAAGACAAACATGTTAAATAAATGTTTGTTATCACGCTGATGTTTGTTAAAGTGTTTCTGATAAGTTTGGTTTAATTATTAGTTGATGATATGACAACTGGCTGAGACCTAATGATTGACAGCTGTCACTGAATCACAATCACATATATTGGACCCTGGTACCTCGGAACAACTTCAGAGTTGTGATTGTTTCGTATTAAGAGTCAAACTGTTTTCATGGTGAAAGAAAACGTGCACAAACACAGAGGAAAGTTACTGAAGTACATGAAAATAATAAACAAGGAATTAACCGTCGCACTTTATCCAATGACTGTTTATTAGAAGGAGCGTGATTGATGGTGAAAGAAATAAAAGGTTCAGTTAAACACCATTTTATAAAAAACCTTCAGCTGCGAAAATATTGTTTCAGATACAACAGACAAATCAGTTTCACCTCATGTGACTCACACACTTCAACACGTCGTCCAGTATGAATGCAGCTCACACAGAGAATTAGTCGTAGCTCTCAGACCCGTCAGCAGTACGCAGCCCTTTGAGGTAACACACGTAAACAGAGGCTTTGACAAAAAGCTGATATTAAATATTAAATCAACACTGTATCTTCAGGGCTGATGTCATGATCAGATATTTAACCAGAGACGTGAATATCATAGAAACAACTGAAATTACACGACGGCTTTTTAACTGGAGCTCGTGAAGGTGATTTAACATTTGTTCACATCGAGCTAATAACATGAAACTACAAAATGATTCTATTTTATCTATTTACAATTTGTTTGCCACCAGGTTTTGTTACACAAATTTGAGCGTAAAATTGTGTCGCAAAAACAAAACAAAAGATAAAGGATTGATGTCATTTTATTGAGATGAGGTATTTGTATCAGCAATATCACGATAAATACTGACCAACGTGTACTATCTACCAGGTAGTCCAGATTATTAGATTACAGTTACATTGTCAAGGATTACATGATTACTTTTCAGTTGTGTAATTAAAATATGAAACGTTTTCATTAGCATCACGTCTCTTAGACAAGAGCTCCACCTTGTGGTGGATTAAAGGTTCAGACCTGTAAACATCTTTTGATTTAAAAAGCTTTCAACACAAGAACGTCCGTGTCCAGAGCAGCTTGTTTGAGACATAAATGAAGTCGTCATCTGCAAAGAGGTTGATTAAAATCTGAAGAAACATGTGGAGGAAAGTTTCCTTCACAGTCAACGAGCTAATGTGCAGAAGGGTTTTAATTTTTCTACTTCAGCTTGAATTGTATTTAAACGATTGTCACCACCAGGGTCATCAGCTGTTTTGCATCTGACACAGTTATAAGCTACGATTGATAATAGCAGAAATTAGCTCGTTAGCGTTAGCTAACGTTACAAATGCTAAATGTGCAAAATGCATTTTTATCGCACTGATATATTGAGGTGTTTCAAGATAATATTTCTTGAACTTCGTGAATTTTTTTGGCTGAGTCAATTTTCTAATTTAAGGTGCGATTTTTCCAGTCATTGATTCAGAAGTAATCAGATTTGATCATATATTTTGTAATCATAATGAATTAGATTGGTAACTACAAACATTGGCCTATCGTCTGCATTCAGTTACTAGATCTCCAGTTAATCTCACCACACACTGATTGTGTATGTAGAGTCACTGTGTGGGTGTGGATGCAGGGAACTGAGTATTTTCACAATAAAGCTGCGATGAGGACAAAAAACATACTTTTTCCTCAGATTGTTCATCTTAATAAAACTGCATCTTTCCTCGACAGTCAATGTGAAGAGTCGAGAGCAAACTCCAGCCTCTGAAGCCTCCAACGTTCCAGCAGCTTCACAGCCTGTCGTCCTTTGAGGCCTCGACACCTGCAGGTGATGAAACAGCGGAAAGAGCTTTGATTCACGACACACTTGTGATTCCACTCCGATGAGAAATCCAGACAAATACGCTGCCTTGGTTTTCACTCAGGGAAAAGTCTGAGTGTCAGGGTTAAGTCCCTGAGCGAGTGTCCGGGGGTCTCTGTGGTACCGTCTCATCTATGGTGACCACCGTCTCCTCCGTCTGTCCACTGGAGCTCAGGCAGTTCGTCCGGTTCAGGGACATGTGGCTCATCTCCTTCATGCTGCTGGCGACGCAGTTGATCTCCGTCTTGTTGTTGTTTGTAACTCGACGAGACCCAAGCATCAAATCTGAGGAGAGAGAGAGAGGGATGAACGAGGAGAAGGTGGACGTCACTGAACGAGCCAACATGGACACCAATGACCTGTTCATTCCAGTCTGTATGTTCTCCCCTTCTTTCCTCCTCTGGAACAATTACATTTTCATATTTTATTAGAATGTGCAAGCTTATTCTCTCCCTTTAATAAAGCCCATAGTTCATGATGAACCTTCCCAGACGTCCCCTGAGTGAGTGGAGGTATAACAGTATTTAGAACATGCACAGATAAAGGCTGTGAACTTCATCTGACAGAAAGTTATGATGGATTCAGCCTCTATAATTCCATTAAAGGCAAAGCACCATTAAATTGTTTCAGGGGGGAGGTGTGTGTGTGTCGCACAGCAGCTGCATCACGTGTGGCGGAGGCCTTTCCGAACTGGAACACATCAATCACTGTTCTGTCAGATGAGCGGCTGAGATTCAGGCCGACAGAGGTGAGTGTGGATAATATTGTGTCACAACATAAAAGGAAATATAAAAAAATGTATGTTTAAAGTTTAGTTACAATGAACGTGTAGTGTACACAGGGTTAAGTGGGAACAAATTTACTAAAAATGAGTAATTAGTTTAGTTACATTGTTAAGGATTACCTGATTACTTTCAGTTAAGTCTTCAAAACATGGCAATTTAAACAACTTAAACAACTCTTTCATTATCATCACATCTTGTCCTGGAAACACATTTTGACTTAAAACGTTTGCAACACAAAAATGTTTGTGTTTGTTTGAGACATAAATGAAGTTAACTTGAAATCTAGCTAATGTTGATGAAAAATAAAAGTAGGGTAAGGTTTAATGTTTTTTTTTTTATTTCTTTTGCTTTAGATTAAATTTAGTTTCAACCATTTCCCCCTCGTGCTCATCAGCTGTTTCGTGTCTTACACACGGACCATGATGAGTTCTGCTTCTTCCATGTTGCACCACGTCAGAGAAGTGAAGCTGCAAGACACAAATCCTCCACATTTACACCTCAGAAAGCCCGGGAGTCCAAACATGGTGTCGCCTGTGTGTAGGTCATATGAAGGTGTGTGTGTGGGGGGTGGGGGGTCAGCTAAGCTCTCGCTGCTGAACACAGGAGCAGAGGGGTCAGTGTGTCTCTGTGGCAAAGTGCTGCAGACTGTGACCTGCTCTTTTTCACCTGGTTCGTTGGTTTCACCTTCAGCAACAATCGGCCGGCCTCCACCTGCAGGGAACCAGAGAACAGCAGGTTGGAGACAGAGAACAATACTCTATTCTATCTAATTCTTGAGTGTGATCATCACAGAGAGCTCAGACACTGGGTCGACTATCGATGTGTTAAAACCTGCATGGCCCCAATTAAGCGATAGTTTATAACACTTAAAATGATAAAAAGCAAATCTGTTAAAAACCAAATGATCACTTTTCTTTTTCATGGAGAAAATACCAAGACAAAGTGGCATCTCATCATAAAACATGATTTATGCATGAGAGTCCGTTTAACCCGATGTTTTTTTTACAATTACTGTTGGTAGTGGAGGAAATAAGCAGCTTCATTGTTTAGGATTTCATGTTCTTTTTTTTAACATCAAAAAAATGAATTCATGCCACCAAAACCCTTTTTTTCCTGTTCCTCCAAATCTGAAAATTTGATTCAAGATTTCCCAAAATTGTTGAAACAATCACAAAACTTCAAAATGCATCTAAATGCATTTCAACCAGAAATGTGCTGCAGGGCTCTGAACACCTAAAGAAATGAACGTCAATGACCCGGTCTGCCCCTGCAGAGACGTTACTGAGGGAAATCTTTGAAAACCACCTGATGTGAAACACAGACAATCAGGTCCAGTCAGCACATATGAGACCGAACTGGATCCTAAGAATAGACTCATTGTTTCAGTGAGTCGTTCATTATGCATCACTCACAGGAAGCTCCTCAAACTGAGGAAAAGAACCTGGTGTCTCACTAACATGTCAGATGTTTGTCAGGACGTCTCCTCACAAGGTCACCGGCTGAGCACAGATCCTCCAGATCAGAATCTCTGAGCTTCCACTGTTGTTTTCCAGAATAAATCTAATTAACTCCTCGTCTCTCTCTCTCTCTTTAATTAAGACCTGGATCCTGCTTCTCTTGGAGGAGTGGCTCTCAACGGGTGAGGGCTCCACGAGTGTGTGACAGGGTCCTCACGCAGAATGAGGTCATATCCAAAGATTTTGGCTATATCCTTAACCTTAATATAACCTTAACCTAAATATATATCTAAACTTAAAATATTTCTTTACCTTTTTACCAACACATGGACCACACACACACACACAGACACACACACACACACACACACACACACACACACACACACACACACACACACACCTCAGAGGGGTCACGTACCAACAACAAAGTCATTGACCACATCTTTCACCAGGTGTCCAACTATCGCGTACGCCACCGCCACCACCACCAGCGCGGCCACCACCAGGTAGAGGACCGCCTTGGGCAGCGGGATGGGGTCTCTGCCCGGGGTCCGGTGGTCGGTGAACAGCAGGTCGCTCTCCGAGGACTGGAAGACGTGCTCCATGCCCGAGGTGTGGTTGGAGTGGAGCGGCGGGCTGCTGGTCGCCAGCGCCTCCGCCTTGTCGATGCTGACCAAGCCCGTTGTTTTATTCATCAGAGGCAGAATCTGAGACAGGAAGTAGCTCCAATCCTTGATGGCACTAGTGTTGCATAAAAACATAGTCTCTAATCACCGCAGGAGGGGTGGGGGGGATATGCAGGACCACTGAGGCGCACGGATCTGAAGACGCACCAGGAACCCGTCCGTCCTGAGGGACAGTTTAATCCAACAGGTTTCTTCAGGAGCCAAAGTCCGACAGCAGCTCATCGGTGCTTCTGAAAACTTAGCTCGCTTCCACCGACGCGACGCACACCGACGAGCTGCGCGCCTTTTACGCACGAATCACGACGGGGTTTTGCGCATCGAGCCATTTCCAAAGAGCAGCAGGAGGCAAGAACCTAGAATCTCCAACACGGAGAGAGACGAGGAGGAAGACGTGTCGGCATGTTCTCCACCGGATCCTTGAAACGCGTAAACCTTGATGTTGGATGAAGGAGACGAGACATCCGCAGAACCACCGGTCGCAGGATGGAGAGGACGCTGAACGGGTTGGAGTCACGATGCCTCCCTCCTCTTCTTCCTCTTCCTCCTCCTCCTCTGAGGTGGCCGGAGAAAACCTGCGGTGAGAACCTCGGATCCAGCTTGAGGTGAGTTCTTGTCTTCATTCGAGCCCAGTGGAGATTTTTCACGAAATCAAATCAATCAAATGAATTGAATCCTGGAAGAGAAAGAGAGACGAGAGAGATGATTCTCTTCTCTTTCATCTTTCAATCAGGTGAGGTCTGATTAGAAAGTTTATAAAAGATCGAATGAGGTTTATAATACAAACTACAACTAGAGAAAGGTCAACTTAATGAGGAGTTAAGCACCTGATGAATCAAATGAGGTTTGATGAATGTAATTTATCAATAAAGTAAAAAGGGATCTTGCTTAAAAATTCAGCTCTAAAACTAACAATATCATTAAATGAACCCAAACTTCTGGAACGATTTAACCTGCTGAACTCAAAAACTCAAATTAATTCACGTGTTTTTTATATTATATTGAATATTAAATAACATTGTTGTATTTTAATTTAAACAATGTGTTCTTTTGACTTTGTATTTGTTGTGAAACGTGCTTCAGTTTGATCTGGTGCGTTGGTCTGAGGAACTTTCACACCTGGTTCAGACTAAACTGAAAAGTCTGAAGGTTTGAAATGAACCAGGTGTGAACGAGTTCTTTGATTCTATCGACTCTACCACTGTACAATCTTCATCTCTGAAGAAGAACAATGAGTCCAAACCAGTAACTGTCCACTTTAGTTTCTTCCTTCAGACAGAGTGGACAGGGAACCACAGATAACTGAGAGACGTCACTTATCTCTGGTCCTCTGAAGACTCCAGTTCTCCTCTGCTCCTGTTTCTCCCTGAGAAGATGAACCAGACTCAATTAAGATCACATCAGCCGCTGGAAGATCAGCTCAGAGGAAATGTAGTCGACTCACTGACCCTCAAATCAATCACAGCGTCCACGAGCCACCAGGGGGCCTCCAGGGAGTCTGCTGTCCCAAACCTAGAGGACGGGTTCTACTTTGAGATTAAGAGACAATGTGGACGTCAACCTCAAAAATTCAGTGTAGGACACGATGATCAACTCTATATTAAGATCAGATTCATGAATTGTTGCTTTGTATCAATACGTATCATTGCGAACGATCCCTCTCATCTACTTCCTCCTGAGCTGGTTGTTAATGTAGTGTTGTAATGTGTTGCACTTGTGTGTTTGTGTATCGTCTTTCATATGGTGTCGTAACTTAACTCTGAACGATCCAATCCTAGCCGACCTGATTTTGGTAATAGTGAGCTCCACCAATCAGAGACAGCACTGCTCTACCAGAGGATTGTGGGTAATGTAGTTTTTCTCCTTGGCATCGAGAATAAAACATAAAACATATTTCTACTTCAAACACAGTTGGTATCACAGAGACAGAATGAGGATCTGTGGTTGGATGTGTATTACCGCAATGCACTGTGGGATTTGGGAGCTGTCATGTCGTCCATCTTCATTTGCATAATTTAATAGTTTAATAAGCAGGTGAGTCTGTATATTGCAGATTTGCATAATGAGGCTCGTAATGTGTCCGTCTCGTTAATTTCTGATTCCAGTTCAGTGAGGACATCGCTGCTTTGTGAGGACGTGTTGGACGAATCCTAGGATCTGTGTTTAGGTTGTGTGTGTCTGTGTGTGTCTGTGTGTGTGTACCATCACATGCATGTTGCTGTGTGTAATATGTTCTGATGAAAACAGAAGCTGCCTGCTCATACGTGGACATTTACAGCTGAAGGTAATCAGTCCGATAGTCCTCTGGGAATATGAGACCCGTTGATGCAGAATATGAAACTCATGAAAACTTTGCTAATATGTCCTTTGGGCTTTGAGTGTGTCTGTCTGTGCTGAGCTCAGGGGACATGAACAGACTCTGCAGGTTTTATATTAATATTTGGTAACTATATTTAAGGGATAATCCACAACTAGGCTGAAATCGTTCATTCCCCTCGGTCCATGTTTCACCCAAACCAGAGGCCGACTCCCAGAAACGCACAATATTCAAGATGGAAAAGGACAAAATAATCTCGACAAGGTTAAAAGCTAATGAAACCAAAAGTATCTCGTTCCACACGCCCGTGCATGAAACTACGTGTCACAACAGGGCAGAGGTATTAAAGATAAAACCTGTGACCGGCTGTGTGTGTGTCCATGTGTGTGTGTGTTTGGGGAGTTGTGTAACTGTATCTAAATCCACGTGTGCGTAATCTGATTTGTAAATTGCTTGAGATAAAGAGCAGAAGAGAACAAAATCCTAAATCAAGACAAATCGATCGATTGAAAGGGATTCTCAGTTCAACGGGAGGATTCATTGAAGGCTTTTCATCCTGAACAACACAGTGGAGACTGAGAGGAGGACAACAAGGTGAAGGGAGGATGAAGAAAGAGAAATCAGAACGGAGGATTCTCTCTATTCCCATGTGGATCATATTGTGACGGCAGGGAGAGCGAGTAACAGAATCTCTGTCTGTGCGGCTCGGGCTCATCTGGCTGCCTGATGAATATTAACCCCAATACTGGACTTGTGTAATTTAATCAGATATGACCCGATTCAGACAAACGTTCGATTCCTGCCTCCTCCATCCCTCCATCCCTCCATCCCTCCATCCCTCCATCCCTCCATCCCTCCATCCCTCCATCCCTCCATATTCCTCCACATTCCTCCATTCACCGGCTAAATTAAGCTTTTGTGTCACTCGTCTCCTTCTCATCCTCACAGGCTGAATGGATGAAAAGTCTTCTTCTTCACCTAAAACCATCAAGGTCACACACACACACACACACACACACACACACACACACACACACACACACACACACACACACTCTCACATTAATCCTTAGCAGCCCTGAGGTGAGCAGATTCTCAGGAAGTGGATTCACATGATGATCCACGATCCTTATCTTCGTCCTTTGTCCATTTTCCATAAATCAACTGGTTTCACTAAAAAAGATTTAAGCCTCGTCGACACAACTGCAGATATTTCCCTCCACGTTAAACAAAAAAATATCTCCCTTCAGTCAAACTCACAAAAATGACTCAAACAAGCATGTGTGGCCAGTAGGTGGGGATAAGGTTGCTAAATGTAGATGCTAACTTGTAGTTACACGTAGCAGTGGAAACCAAGCGCAGAGAAGACAGTATATAGCCGCCATTGTTGTTGATGTTTACGCTGCGTTCTCATTACACAAAGCAACAGTGCATGTGTGAAGTAAACTGTGATGTCACACAGACGTCTGTGTGCACACGGAACCACAGAAACCAGTTCAAGAAAAGTTACACAGAGGAAAAAGTTTGTGTACAATATGGTCGGGGAACAGCGCCCCCTGCAGTCACAGTTTTGAACTAAACATGGCCGACTGGTGGATATTACTCCCCCCCCAATCTTCAGGCTCCTACAGAACATGCACAAACCGGATCATTTCACACAACACAAACAGTTTTGTTGTGATAAACCCTCAATTTAAATAAACTTTAAAAACGTAATTTGATTTGAAATGAAAGAAGAGATCCGTCCTGTAACTGGTCGGCGGCCGAGTCGTCTGCAGGAGGATTTCTGAGTCATCATGTGAGAGCAGGTCAACCTTCATCGGCTCCTCCATCCCTCCCCCGATACTCTACAGGTAAATAGGACACTGGGCCATATTGATTTTCCTCCAATGAAATGAAATTGGCTTGATGTATTTTAAGGCCCTCCATCAAATCCAAAGCATCCTCTTCACGCTGAAGGTCAGAGGGAGGTGGGTCGGCTCTCGTGTTCACACTGACGCCTCCTGGTGTCTGACGTGGGAACGAAGACACACTGAAATAACAGATTCTATTATATTTACATTTTAACTGATGAGGTTTTGTGTTTTGTACAGTTTCCTGTCAGAGGATTTGTTCACATGTCGTCTCTGAGCAGCTGCAGGTGACACAGAATCTGGATTTAAGTCCCATGATCATGATCCTGTGCTGAGCTGTGTCCATCGCATTCATCATCGGATCATCAGAGCCGACATCTCCTTTCAGCAGGAGATTAATTTCAAAAATGGACATCACCATTTTCATTCTGATCTTAATATTCCAAATGGAAAAAAGTAAAGTGAGCAGAAATGTAAGGGCTGAATTAGTTTTTACATTTTTAGATGAATGAGACATTACAGCTTTTATCCTGTTGATTATCCAGTAAATATAAAACACTCAATACATCCTGATTTTGTAGTTTGGGATTTCACAATAAAAGAAAAGTTTTATAACAAACTCATCAGACTGTTCTCTAATAAGCTCTTCCAGCTGCTGCCACAGATCAGGTATTAGACAGCGGTGGGATCAATGAACGTGCTGAGAGCCCCTGAACCAGATGTGCTGCACCTCTGGTTCCGCTGTGGGACAAACACATCCCAGCATTAACTCACCCAGTGACAGCAGCACTTCAGTTCTCATCACAGAGTAATTAGCAGCCGGCCGGGGGAAACCCTGTGGAGGCCGATTCAGGACGTCTGAGGTGAAAACAGCAGGTTCCATATAAACCTGATGGAAGATGAAGAGCAGAAGCTTGTTCGGATAAGACGCAGAAAGCAAAGGAAATATAATAGATACGAGTTGTAACATAAAGTGAAACATCTGATTCCAGAGTTATTTGACGATCTGTCCTGGTGTGGTCTGTGTTTGTCTCTATCGTGTCGGAGGAGGACACTCGAGCTGAAGGTGGAGAGAGACACTGACCTTCTGTTCATCTCAGCTGGTACTGTCACTCGGATCAATATCACATCCATGTGTTCCCCTCACGCTCTCCAAGGGCACCTGGCTCCTCTCATCAGGTTAATAGAGACTTTGCAATTTTCTTAACAGCAACAGAAATGAAATTCACTTCAAATATCGTCTGATTTGCAGAGAACGAGAAAGTTCGGTGACAACAGAATCCACAGCTCGGCTTTTCAAGAGCTCTATTTCTTTAGTGTCTTTATTGCTTCATGCATTTTCACTTTGTAAAAATATTTATTCCGTGGTCCCCCCCCCCGGCTGCCGGTGTCCTCCATCACAGACGTGATAATGGAAGCCTGTGGCAGATGGGAGTGTTTTGAATAGGCCGTGTTCTCCCTGATGAAACACATTCGTTTCTGCTGCTTTCTCTCCTCAGACGTCCTCGCAGGGAAAATGGTCTTTTCACAGCTTCGCCTCAATGTGTCACCGAGACTAAATCTGCTCTCTGGAAATTTAATTATCACAAATGGTGAGGTGGGGGAGCCGGGGCTTGCTCAGGCAGGGCCGCCCTGTTTGGTTACAGTCAGGATTCCCCCCCCCCCCCCCGTCCTCCTCTGACCTCAGCCGACTCGTTTCAGCTCGTTGCTCAAACGTACGACAGCAGATCATAGAAACACTCAAAAGACACCAGCTCATTGTGTTATCTAGGTGCAAATAGTGCGGTGTAGTAAACGTGTGTGTTTGTAATGTTGTGTTCTATTGTGTTGATACTTTAGAATTATACCTCTTTACTGTTTGTGTTCAGAGATTTGTATAAACAGTCTCTGTTTTTTTCAATAAAATGAAACTGAATTTGCTTTATTCTTTTTTTGTGGGTTATAAATAAGTTCATAAGTTTCCTGAACTGTTGTGTTATTGTTTCCAACTTGTCGACTGTTTCAGACCAACACAATCTTCAGACATACGGTCACAACTTTTCAAAATAAAAGCTCAACATAAGCCATTGCAGCTAAGAACTTTGTCTCTAAACTACACATCTACAGATTGGACAGTGACGAGCGGGAGGAGGAAGTGGATCAAACATTTCCAATTAATCATAAGATAAAGATTCTTTATTTGCTCATAATGATGTCATTCATCAGACTGTTGTTGTTGTTGTGGCTGTTATGTAACCATGGCAGCAGTTTAATCTCACAGATTCACGCAGATGAACTTCTGACCTCGATGTCACGTGTCATTCTGAGCAGGTTCCCTCAAGGTGAACGGGGGGGGGGGGGGACGACTCATCTACTGGCCTTTACCATCCTGTCCCTGCAAACTGATGCAGGACAACATTGTGTGTGTGTGTGTGTGTGTGTGTGTGTTTCTGAGTGAAAACGATATTCACTCAGAGCAATCACATTTATTTAATTTCATTACAGTGACACTGATGGAAACGGCTGCCGGACCCACAACCAGGAATATGAATGAATGAGATGTTTGGAGCCACAGACACTAACGTCTTCATTCGGTGCAGTTGACGTTGAGTCCCTGCAGAGTGTGTCTTCTCGTGTGTGTCTTCTCGTGTGTGTCATTGTTGTGTGTTAACGCAGAGCGACACTGAACTGAGCAGATGACTCTTCTGGAAGGTGTTGATCTGTTACCATGAGGTGATGAGAGATGATTTCCTCAAGGCTGCAGGTAACAACTTTATGGACGATAACACGATCGTGGGAAAGTGTGACAGAGCACACAGCAAATAGCCGTTAGATCCATAATTTATGGATCTGGATTTTTTTATAACCTGACATATTTCAAGACCTGATATCTCTGAGTGTTCTAATTGGTTCCATGATTATTCTG
The DNA here is from genome assembly GCF_947347685.1 of Pleuronectes platessa. Classification (NCBI taxonomy): domain Eukaryota; kingdom Metazoa; phylum Chordata; class Actinopteri; order Pleuronectiformes; family Pleuronectidae; genus Pleuronectes; species Pleuronectes platessa. Next base: position 26,782,550 of record NC_070634.1, read on the forward strand.
AATAAGTTAAAGGGAGCTTATGAGCCTTATGTGCTCTGTATCTATAGTTTCCTTTAGTTTAAAACGTTTTAGTTTAAATGGACGTTTGGGATCAAGTCTAAAGTCGAACCTGTCACTGTCCTCGTTCTTCACCCCACGTTCATATTGCAGACCTGAGTGTTATTAATCCATTTCTAAAGCCACTGGTCCAGTTCCTAAATACCTGAGATCAGATTGTTGAGGTGATGAGCAGACTGACACTCGGCTCTAATAACTGACGAGAGTATACGTGGGATAGATGAGGACACAGCATCTGGCCCTTTCACGCCTCATCGACTTGATGGAATACTAATAAAAGCCATATGACAACAGCATACTAAGTGAGCAATTAATATTCTAAAATATTCCTGCACCGCATGTGGCACAGACCTGTTCCAGGCCCCCCCCCCTCCCCGGCAAAGTGACGGCGCCGTCTCTCTGGTAAAGAGGAGATGTCCTTATTAACCTTTTCTCTTTCTACCCTGCAGGTCTCATCCCAGTCAAACCAGCGTGTTCTGCTGGACGCTCACGAGGCGGCTGAGTCCTGACAGCAGATAAATGATCTCCTGCAGGCCGAGAGGTCAGGAGCAGTTTCTGTTCTGCTGGTTTCAGATGAAGGGCATCGAACAAGTTGGGTCTAACCAAAAGTCTGTGACGACTGAAGTGTCAGTGAGCGGACAGATTCTTTTTGTTTTCAGTGACAGAAGGTGAGAGGTTGTGTGCAGAGTCTGCAGGTTGAGGACAGATCGGTTGTGTTGGACGGACGGAGGGAGGACACACAAACCATCCTCACCTTTCAATATGCTATACATTGTTATGGTTTTCAGAGAAAAACGTATTCTTATCTTCCAACAAGTGTCATGGAAATCAGTTCAGCAGTTTCTCTATAATCCTGCACACAAACACACACAAACAAACACACACACAAACAAATGTTAAGAGACAAATCAGTCTCCTTGGTGGACATAAAGGCCTGAATGATATTAAACAGTAATGATGTTTATTACATGAAGATAACACAATAATGACAGTGACCTCATTGGATTTCACTGGTTTTCCTGTTGTTATTCTTCTCTGCAGCATCTCAGGACAAAAGTGTTGTGTTGGTTGCAGAGGAATTGTCTCTGGAGACATGCACACAGACACACACTGACACACACAGAGCACTCACACACTTATTATACGTGCCCGTCTCCTGGGTTTCCTCCGCCAGACAGATAAGCAGCGGCAGAGGAAGCCCAGAAACAGGAGCCTTCCTCTGCCCTGATGAGCATTAGTGCTCTGGGTTTTTCTGTTGGAGGATATTTGGAGTTTTTGTCTGGTTTTCCTTCGTCTCTGGACATCGGAGTCGTCTCCTCCTGTCGACCCCCCCCCCCCCCCCCCCCCCTCCCCCCGCTGCATCGCCTCTTCACACGAACAGCAGGTCACTGTGAAAGCTGCCGAGGCTCCACGTCCACTTGAGGGGTCAGGAAAGAGCAATTTGCATTTTAACGCAGGAGCAGTAGGAGAGCTCCTGAACAGAGAGGCAGGTCCACGATGCAGACGAGTAGATTAATAATCCTCTACTGATGCAGCTTTGATTTATTTTATTACATTCTTTGCTTTTGTTTGTTGGAGTCACTTCATTTCTGCTCAGTTACAAGTCAGAATCTATTTCTTACTTGAATTTGACTGAAAAGTTTCGCTTCATGAAAACTGGAACTCCAGCAAGATCCGATTCTTCTGATTCAAGGTGTCGTCTTCCCTCACAGGTCATGTGATCAGAAGTCAGTCTGGATAATAACCCGAAATCACAAGCAAAGGTCAAATATAAAGAAGCAACACAAGGAAAATCTGCGCCACCTCGAGTCGGGACAACAAGTCGGACAGTTGGTGAGAACTTTGGAACACGAGTTTCCGACTTGTTGACGTCATCATCACTTAAAAAACGATTTAAAATAATTTTACAATTTGCTCGAAACAGAAGCTTTTAATGTGAACTTCAAAGGTCACATCTCTAGATGTTGTGCACAGAAGCAGCTTCAGGAGAATGTTTCTCTACTCTGGTCATGAGTTCAGATTTCAAGCGGCCGGCTGCAGGTTTTACTTTGAGACCATCGGACGGTGAAGAACGTTATAGAGTCTCTTGTTTCCTGCGCAGGTAAAACGAGCAGAAGACATTTATAAAAGATGTTAAACGACGCCGCCTCCTGATCCCGAGGAGGAGCCGGTGATGGATGCAGCGCAGCAGGTGGAGATCATGGACCTGACGCTTTGATCGATGTATCCCTCCACAGAGCTGCTACAGAGATATAGTGTCGGCCATGTTCAGGCCTCATCGTTTAATCCAACACATCATTTGCACGTAGGCAAAGGTTAACGAGACGCCGATAAAACAATTCAGTGATAAATTCATCATTCTGAACTGAATCTGTCCCAAAAACTCACACACACTGATTCCCAGAGGAGGAAGAAGAGGAAGCTGCGAACACAAACTCTCCAAACGTCTGATCAAAGCCTTCAGGAGGTTTATCCCTTGATGTCATTTGTCTCTTTTATCTCAGCTGAGGCGCTGAGCCGACTTTGGGGGCATGTTTCTTCAGCCCCGACATCCATTATCAGTCCCATGCAAACCCGTTTAGAAACTCATGTAGAATAATTACAGTGATGCTGTCCCCTCGTCCTCCACCCACACCCCCCATCGCTGCTCTTTAATTGGGCTGCTAATCAATTAAAGCCTGTGTGTGAACAGATGGTCTGAGCCGAGTGCATGAATGAGGCTGGCTGTCGGATCTCTGGACACGGAGAGGAGACTCTGACCTGGTGTTTCATCCTGAATCATCTAGACTGACGTAGTGACAGAGATCCAGGGTTTGACTTGTGTAACATCTGTGTTACGGGGTCTGTGCATCAGGAGGTTTGTGATCGCTTCCCCCTGAACTGGGACTTTTTGTGTAACCCTGATGCCTCTTGATAGAAACACACACTTTCTATAAGTGTTCCTGATTCCCAGACGTATGTGTACTGTGGTTTCCTGACAGATCAGGATGCTGCTGCTGGTTTGATCGTTGGGATCTGGAACGTGTCTGTTTGACTTTCACACTTCAGCCGCAGCCGAGACCTTAAAGAGCCGCATGACGTGGAGGGACTGACGGTGCTCAGAAGCACGAGCATCCACCTCCACAGTGATTAAGACCATTTCATAACTTCATCCTGCGAATCAAACGGAGAGAGGGACGACTCCGGACTCTAAAGCTGCTCAGTCGTCCACCTCCTGCTTTATTCTATGAAAAGATTAAAAGGCTGCAGAACCCATTGACTCAGATTCCTCCTGCAGGTAGAGAGTAATTAATGGAATTAGACCCTGTATCTCTGCTCAGGCCTCTTATCAAAGCTGCTTCTTTATCACTCCTGGAAATTTTAATTAGAAAAATCGTTCTAATTAACGATTGAGCAAAATGTAAGTTAACTTCAAACAGTTGATTCCCTTGTTAATCGATGGCCGGAGGCGCTGAAAGAGAAGAGATGGAACCTAAAGCTCCAATAATCATTTTCATAAAAGAGCAAAGTCACTGGGGTTCCGTCCCAGTGTTTCCTGCAGCTCTGATAAAACCACAGTTCACTACAGAACCAGCACCAGGCAGCAGACACACACAGGTCAAGCTGCTAAGGAGAGAAAAGTCGCTTTGGGAAATCCTGACTTCCTCTGAACCCGAGCTTCTGAGACCATCACAGGCAGATGGGTTTATCTTCTGCAGCAGATTCTAATGTAAAGTCACGAGCTCCTCAGTCGTGTGCTGGCTGCTGCAGCGTGTCGGGCGCTGAGGCCGAGGGGCGGGACCATGACCATGGTGCAGAAAGAACCAACAGGAAGCTCCACACCTCAGACACACAACAGGAAACAGGATCCACAGATGGAAAGGAGGGAGAGCTGGATAACATCGATGGAGATATTGTACATGTAGGTGAAGGATGCTGATACAGGGACGAGGTGTTAGATGTTCCTCAGCGTCCTGAAGGCTGAGTGAGTGGTTGGTCTGTTCCAGGAGCATCTCCATCAAATCACCTGGATCAGAAAAACAAGTCAAGCAATTTATCCAAGAGCCACATGAGTGAGTACGATGATATATCAACATATATGCATCTATCAAAATATATATAAATTTGAACTCATTTCTGAAGCACCGATGCTTTCACGGATTATGTTCTGGACAAATGCAGCTAATCTGGGCCTCGGATTAAAGCTGAATTTGTGTTATTTTAAGTTCACAACACTCACATTGTTCTGTTGTGTTTCTGCTGCAGAGAAACACAACAGACGTCAGAGGAACCGGCGGCAAAACAAGAAGCGTGTCACAGTCGACAAGAGAGCAGAGAGAACACTGCACTTTGGAATGTGATCAAACAGGTAAAACTGGGTGTGACAGTTCACTGATATTCAGAGGAAGTGATAACAACTTATTTACAATCTGAAGCAACTTCTATAACAGAGTTAGACGGTGCTGTAAGGTACTGGAGAGTAAATAGAAGTACTTCTACTGGAGTACTGCACTTGAGTTCAATATTCAGGTGCTTGTAAGTTATCGTGAAATGAAACTGACAAAATTAAGAGTCAACAGACAGAAATAAATACATGTAGTAATACAAAAACATAGATAAAAGCTATATGGGCTATACAGATCACATTTGATTGATAGGTTTGATATGTTGATGTTTGTTTCCATACATTCAGATTTTTTATACACACCTACACTCACCCCAGGTCTCCTCACGTCACTGAACGCAGAGAAGCTGCAGCACAGGAGGCAACATTAAAAATAAACTTAATAAAGTCTTCAGTAAAACAGGATTCATGTCATCGCTCGTTACATTACAAATAACTTACAAGAGCAGGTTCTGTCATTTAGAAAGTACAGATGCTTTTTATTTAAAACGGTTAAACAGTGGGATCGTTTGAATAAAGAATCTAGTTTTAATACATTTCTTGTTATTTATAAGAATATGGGACAGGCTACTTAAAAAACCTTAATTCTGATTAATTTCACATCCTATTTTAATCATGTGTAAAAGTTTAGCTTTTTAATCTCTGAATCAAAGTGTCTATTTCCTTATGAATACAAAGCAGGATGTCAGAAATGCCTGATCTACATCACATGAACATGATCTCCCTCGTCCCTCTGGTTCCTTCTCAGAACGAGCTGGCCTCGGCTGTCAGGAGGGAGCTCTCTGATTGGCTGCTCTCCTCCCTGAGGTCAGCAGGGGTCCAAGTGGCTGCTCTGGATCTTTCTTCCAGAGGAACCGTGAATCGATCTGACTTCACTCGCCTGTTCCTGAAAAACTTCTCCAAATGTTCTCTGAGGAAAATGACCCGGAGCCGGTGAGGAGCAAATAACAAACCAGGTTGTGTTCAGTTCAGAGCTTGTTATGATTAGTCACAGGTTAACAGTTGAGCTTAAACATGTATTAACTGTCTAAAGTACAAACAAAGTCATTCACCAAGATGATCAGTTTTCTTATCACCTCTTCTTGACTATTTACTTGTTCTTTTATTAGTCTGACGTTGAATGTTGTTTGTATTCACGTTTGGTCTGTTGTAATTGTTGTGTATCTGCTTTTATTTGTATTAGTACATGCAGGGTGTCCTTGAGTGTCATAAAAGGCCACCATAAATAAAATGAATGATTATTATAATTACTCTCACAGGAGCTCGGTTGGTTTCAGATCATTTCTGTCATTCATTTTAAACTTTTGGATTTTTATAAAAACTACAAAACAGTGATTTTAACTTTGAATAGAAAAATGAGTCATTAGTTCCTGTTTCTCATCTTGGTGCCTTGTGTTGTTACGGATTTATCACAGAAACATTCTTCACTTCATTGAGACCTCTGAGTTCCCCGAGGAGCGGAACTGGAAACAATATTTTCACCTCCCGAAGGAAAAGATCTCAATGTATATATGTTGAGTATATATTATATATATTATATATATATTTGGTGATCATGTCGCGACCCTCTTTCTGTGGCTTGTGTCCAGGGGGTCACGACCCCGGGAGTGCGACCCACTGCAGAAGAGTTCATGACCTTCGTCCATCTTTACAAACACTGATAGAAACAAATGAACTCACACGACACAACAAGCTTCTTCGCTTTTTTCTTTATTTTTTTGTAGCTTTTTGTATATTTGATATTTTTCCCTTTTTTCTTGCTTTCCCTGCGTTTGGCGCTAAATACTGACGGGACATGTTAGATTGTTTTAAAACAAACGTCTATTCAAAGCCTTCATCTCGCGGCAAGCAAAGTATGAATACAGCTAATAAAAATAAAGGTTTACATTTGTCCTGCTTACTTTACACATCAAATAAAAACACTTTTGGACCCCCTCAAAAACGGGGGTATTAAAATATTTTACATTTGTATCACAAATCAATGTAATGAGACAAAAACTAAAACCTAAAAACTGTACAAAAATGATAAAATTCATTTAAAAAATTTCCTGCGATCAAATAATGCAAAGAGTGGATCGCTCTGCGTTAACTGACCATGAACCTAATTCAAATGAAAGTTCACTTCTTCTGCTGGAGGAAGTTCAGGTTGACTGGATGTCGGACGTGAGGGACCAGAGGGAAGTTGGGGTTTGGATTCACCACAGAACCTGAAGAACGAGAGGATGAAAACAAAACGTCAGGTCGTTGTCAGAAGAGAATCAGGAATAAAAACATGAATCATCGTCATGTGGTGGTTTTTAAACATGTCTGACCTTGGGGCATGAAGGGTTTTCCCGGCTGGAAGCCTCCGTTGCCCTGGATGAAGTTCTGGGGCATCCTGTAGGGCCACGATGGAGGCAGGGCGTACTGGGGGGGTTTATTGTGCTCCCACACACGAGGGCCTTGACTCACACCCACAAACTGGGCCGGGTGACCTGAGTCTGTAGAGACGGGATGAGAAATACACACTCGTTGACTCACAAACAAGACAAAGTTCACTGAAAACACACATATTTCCTCGTCAAATCCTCACCCGTGTAAAATGCGTGAAAATATTTAAAAAGCAGCTCAACACCTTGTTTCTGTGTGAGTGAAAAGTTCCATGTGGGAAAAATCTGTTCATTTGTTGACTTATTTAAATGTGATCTGCTTTGTCACATTAGCTCGATGCAGCAGCTGAGGATCCATAAACCTCTAAACAAGTTTAAATTCACAAAAATGAATCGGACAAGAAATTGTATTTTAGGATCGAGTCCGTTAAAGTTTAGTGTACAAATTACACACTAGTTTTTGAAGCTGTTAAATTCTCCATGACAAATGTATGTTTTAATTAATTTATATCTGTCGGGTCTTAATTTGTTGTGTATATTTGACTGATGTAAATTAAAAATGTGTTTTCTTATAAAAATATGTGACATCTTAAGTTTTGTCCAGCTCTCTCTTGTAAAAATGGTAAATGTCTAGATCTTTAAAAATATAAAATGGTGAAATAAAAAGGAGGGAATCTGATGGAACGTTAAATGACCGCAGGACTCAGAGTCGTGGAGTTAGTGTAAAGTTACATAGTCCCACACACACACAGACACACACAGACACGGTGCCGCCACAGTTCACCCGTGAATACCTGACTTGACAACAGTGCCATTTCCCATGAGTGACCCAGGTGGTGCCATGTGGTTGTGCCAGTGTCCTTCCCGTCCTGGCCCACCGATGCCCATCCGCCCCCCCGCCGGCTGAGCGAAGATGATGCTGGGGTCGTTCAGGTTCATGGGACTGGGACCGACCCCGGAGCCTGAGGGACTCCCAGTCCCAGACGCAGAGCGCAGAGCGAATTTCAGGCCGGGTGGGGAGGGGGCGGGGTTAGAGGACGTGGAGAGGACCGGTCCATGGATGGGCCAGGAGGTGGAGGGGATGTGAACCGGGTGACGAGGCGGCCCCTGGGACTGGTGTTGGTGGGGGGGCAGAAGCCCCAGTGCGGTGAGCGCCCCCGGGTGGTACTGGCCTTGAAGAGAGTTGGGGAAGCCAAAGAGGGACAGGGGGAGCTGGGGGTGAGCGGGCTGTTTCGGGGGACCAGCAGAACTGGTCTTACTGTGGGAGGACTGAGGGGAGACGGAGGACTGGGAGGAACTCTGAGGGACAGCGCCGGGCTGTGGGGAGAAGGGCGGAGTCTGCCGAGCGTCCGACTGTCAACAAGAAGAAAGGAAAAAGCATTAGAGGCGTAAATTAAATTAAACCTTTTATATTCGATCCTTCCAGCGGGAGAACAATTAAAGTTGAAATAGTTTCATGAACATTTTACTCGTGATTATGACAAATATAGTTTTTAGTCGTTCAGTGGCTGCATTGTACAGTGAAGCCTTAACTGATGAAACCATCTCCTGAATATCTATCGCTCATACTCAATAAACATCTTAAACCTTAACCTCCCATGAAGTGACCATGAAATATAATTTTTCACTCAGTTTACAGGAAGTTCCCTTTCACAGTATTTGGATGGACATCTCCACAAGTTTACAGGAGAAGGTATTTTAATGATTCTCTGTAACTTGGCTGTACTCACACACTCGGAGGCTTGTCTGGTTCTCCCAGGACATTCTGCAGCCGCCTGCGGGATGGGGATGGACTGAGAGCTCACCATGGCTCGTACCATGTGAGGAACTGTGAAGAGGGGGCACCGTTATTCAACACCGGGGATCGTAATAAACTAAACTGATGTGAATTAATGAGTGAGGCTGCTTTCACTTGTGAAGGAAGCTTCTGGGAGTCTGTGGTCACCTGGTGCTCCGGCAGGCCTCTGCTTGAGGTGGCGGTACTCGGGACAGTCCCTCCGCACGTGACCCATGTCCCCACACTGGAAACAGCGTCTGTCCTTCGACTCGCGCTCCTCCTCTTTAATGTCCTCGTCTTTGTCGTTTTCCTTCTTCTTTATCCTGGTAAAGACAAATAAAACGTCAGGGACACGTTAAATCTGAACGTATTTAACATAAGTTTAATAGTTAGTTAGTAGCTAGTTCGCAGTTACACATTAATGACCTCTGTTAGATTCACTCAGTATAATCTTGTTAGTAAAAATCCAACCAGCTAAAAATAAACCTTTTTTTCGTGTTAGATGTTTTTCCCTCTGATTAATTTAAACGTAGGATGAAGTTTCACAATAAATAGAATCTATTTACATTTTTATTACTTCAATATATTTTCTTCTAGTGTTTTCTTTGAGTCGAGAGAAATATGTCCCTGAGTGAAAGATGGACAACCTGCGTCTCTTCGGACAGTCTTTCATGTAATGTCCGATCTTCCCACAGATCCTGCAGCATCTGTCGTTGGGCGCCAACTCGCCATCTGTCAGCACCTTGGAGTCGAAGAAGAAGTCCTGCAGCAGAACACGGGAGAGAGGGAGCAGACGTTTAAGATCACGAATCAGGATCCGGTTCCTCAAGACAAGGAGCCGACAGAATTAGATTCTAACATTTAATCAGATTTTTTGGGAAAGACGCACCACTTCAGTTCCGGGGATGGGGAAGAAAGGAGTTCCAAACAACTTCCTGCCGTTTATAAAAGCCTTCATGATGAAGTTTGTCACTGCAGGAGGAAAAAAAGACTCAGCGTGAGGGACAAGGGGAGTTTTAAAATGTTTTATAACAAGAATTCAACAGCAGTTAAAAAGAAATCTAAAATAAAACGAGCACGCCGGTGTTGATGTGCCAAAACGCCGTGTCCCTGTTTGTACTGTGCTTGCGAGCAGGCACTTTCTGTGTACCTGTTGCACGTGAGCGTTATGAGCTGGGAATATCTACTGGTCGTCATGGCCGGACAGAAGCACTTACTTTTGCGAGAAACTCCAGCACCAAGATTATGATTCAAATCGAAGGGATCTGTGGAGAGGAACAAATGAATGAGAAGGGCCGACGAGCCTGAAGCAGGTGAAGACAATCAGCTGATCCCTGTCAGCACCTTCGATAGCGATGCACTTGCTGGTCCACTGTTTCTCGAACGTGGTGAGGCGTTTCCTTTGGCGGATGCTGATGACGTGTTCCTTGAAGTCGAACTCCTCCGTGTAGAAGCGCAGGAGGCCCAACCACAGCTCCCCGACCGACTCCGTGTTCGGCTGCAGCACAGAGAGACGCCGACGCTGCGTGGACACAACAAAACACTCTGACTACAAACTTCCACAGCAACAGGAAGGTGAGAACACAACACTGTGCGTTGATTTCAGTTATTGTGAAGTCGTTTTCATTAAACGCACCAGATCCTCAATGTTGTCAAAAAAGAAAGCATTCCAGCCATCGACCATCCGCTCTGGAACAGTCTGCCCGTCAAAGATCTAGAAAAACATCATTGAGAGGTGATTCAAAACTAAAACACATCAAACAGGTTCAGATTATTCAAGATGCTGCAGTGATCAATCAGTGACAGGTACCTCCTGCAGGACAGGGACGACTGGGGGCTGCCTCTGCTGAAGGAAGTAAAGCACCATCAGGATGTAAGCGTAAGATGATAGACTTCCTCTGGATGCATCTCCAATGTCACAGCGCTGTGGACACAGAGAGTTAGAGACAGTTACTCTGAGGTGTCGTCAAGTGCTCCTCGAAATCACAGGACATCCCAAAAAGACCAGTCACACTGATCCGGGGAGGCACCAAAACAGCTTTTGTTTATTAGTAGGATTATGCAAAAACTACCAGATTTATTTCCATGAGATTTTGTGGAGGAGTAAAACATGATGCCAGTAAGAACCCATTCAATTCTGGTGTGGGTCTGGATCAGGGGGCAGTTCCAGGAATGTTTTGGGTTTTCAACATTTGAGTAAATCAATTAATGGATCTTGATGAAAAATCTGGATGTAGTACATTTAAATATAGTTTGGTAAGAGGATTGTTGGGCCTGAGAAGAGTTATGTGGAATTCTTACTTCCAAAAGTCAACATTGTTGCCTGAACATACCACAGTTCTCAAACCAAAAAAAGGAGCAAACGACTCCCTGTTAGGAGCTTGAAAACAGAGAGTAGTGTGGATGTTCTCATCAAGCAGGCAGAGGTGCTTAGAGCTGCTACATCAGTTAGTCTTCTCTGACATACCTTTGCAAAAACCTTCATTGTGTATCCAAGGAACTGCACACGTGGATCCAGGGCTGCATACGCAGCCAGCATTCTGGTGTTGTGTTGAGCCTACAGAGGTGAAACATCCACTTTTATTCACAGCACTCATCAGTAAACACGTAACATTCTGGTATGAAAACCTTGTTCACTCACCAGAGTGTTATAAAGGCTAATATCTCCCTCCAAACCACTCTGTCTGTGCTCAAACTTCACAATAGGCACTTTAGCTGTTGTAATAGGCAAGATGTTCCTCAAACCTGTGACGATGGAAAGAATAGAGCCGTTTACAGACATGACCTGTGGGTAAAGTCCAGAGAATCGGGTACGGACTTTACCCGAAGTTTGCCTTTCACACATACACAACACAGCAGGAGGTTCACAACAGCAACAAATCCTCTGCATTATTCAGGCGCGAGCTGGAAGCAGACGGAGACGAGAAGTGATGAATTAACTCCGCTGCAGAGATCATGTGATCACCGCTGTGAGCTCTTATCAACACAAACTCTCTACACAACTTTGGGTTTTCTACGTGTGTGTAACCGCCTTTTCACCAGGAGATGTTGGTTTTCTTTTGTATTTTATAAAAAAAAAAATTGTGTGTTGTCTCAAATTAGATTCTTCTGTCTTTCTACAGACGTTATACTACTCACTCTGTCTTTTGCGTTTACACATGCACCTCCTCTGGAGGAAATGCAGAGGATCTGCAGAGTTCAGTGCATGTCTGAAAGCAGCTTAGGAGATCACAGTCTATCGGGTCCATACTTGACATACATCACATTTTCATGAAGCGGTAGAGATTTGTTCACGGTGAATTCACCTGTGTGCTTCTTTAGCAACTTTGCAAGGCCTTCAATGATCTCTTTGCAGTTCAGCATCTGTTAGGACACAAGTGTCAGAAAACCGGTGTCACGTCTCTGATCCGCTGAGGAATCGTTGAGTTGCGTCAAATGTCAGAGCTGTTGTGTGATTGGTTCTCTACCTCGGCAGTTTCATGCCCCTCCAGCGTCATGCAGATGTCCAGGTCACTGTCGCGAAAACCAAACCCGTTTTTGGAGGAACCAAACAGGCAGAGCTGAACTTTATCTGCGGGTTCAGACACAGGAAGAGATTTAGAATCATTACGTCTTGTTAACTGCTGGAAAGCTTAAAACTAGAAATGACCTGAGGAGGCATCAACAGTAAACAACAACTGAGAATTAACACAACAAACAGCAGAGGTAGTAAAATACTTGACTGCAGACACAGAAAGAAAAGACCTGGTTCTCCCTTCAGAGATGAACTTCAGGAACATGTGTCGAGCTGCACTTCAACCTCAGTGCTCACCATTGAACTCCTTCCTGATGAACCTCTCCAGGCCTGCGAGGATCTGCTCCCTCTTCTGCTGCTCTACAGGTGTTGGGGACAGTTCATCTATGAACAGCAGAGCAGGAAACAGAGACAATTAAGTCAGTCAAACAAAATAATGTGTATCAGCAGCTGTTTGGGTCTATTTAATATTAAACATTTAATGATTTTAGGTTCAGAAAATGTGCCCCGTCTGTTTTTCATCAGCGTAATTGTGGTAAACGGAGGATTTGCAGGATTTAGAAAAAAACAAGACATTGAAGATGACAAGATTTAATCTAGAAAAAAATCTGCAGCAAATCTGTAAGGATAATAAATAGGTTTACCCTTAAAATCGCTTAATATTGATTACACTGGTTCAGTGATATAGAAGGTTTTCAAGTTGTGGCTGAGAGAAAAGCTGAGAACACTTTTTACATGACTCATTATAGAGTCTGACCAACTTTCATCGATATAGCCAACTGGTTTCGTGCTTTTTGAGCCCAGTGATACTCAAAAGTAGAAGAGATCACATTTTGTTCGAAAATGTCAATTATCAGTTTTGTAATGGCGTGTTTAGGTTTTATACAGAGTTTTCCTAAAGAGAGCATAAAGTGAGAGAAGAGTCAGAACTGCCCTGGTGCCTACGTACAGAAGCACAGTCTACAGAGCCCGTCGAGAATCTCTCTGAAGCGCTCGTTCATGGGAGGCAAAAGCTTCAGCTCAATCTTCTTAAAGTCTTCGGGGCAATCGTCCTTCAGGTGACCATCTCGTTTGCAGATGCTGCAAACAACAGTAGGAGGCTGGAAGGGGGAAAAGTGACAAAAAGTCCCAAATGTTGTGAACTTGACCTTTTAGAAAAACTCACTGACAAAAACATTGTGACATGTTGCGTTGTTTGAAAAATAACATTTCTTAAGGTTGATCACGCAGCACGTTCATAGCAACAACAACTGGTTCTCCAGTGTGAGGTCGAGCGTAATGAGTCAACTTCACCGGACATTGAATAAACAGATGTGCAGCAGCTTCAAGGTTCTGAGGTCAGTCGCTGCCAGTTCAGAAAGAGAAGCTGCAACCAGCACTAACACAGGCCAGGCAAAAAAAAATTAAACTGTTTGAAATGGCCACTGCACTAGTATAAAGTATAATTTACAGAATTTAGGATCTCTGGCTGACTTATATTTGTTATATATTATATTACTCATATAAAAGGGGAAATGGTGTTTAACATTATTACCTTCCCACCAGTGAAAATCATCTTATCAAACACATAGTGCAGATCCTCCGATGAAACATTCTCGTCCTTCTCTGATTCATCGTTTTCCTCCTCCCCCTCCTCGTCACTGTCCAGCAGGCCATTGGGACAGAGGGAGGGTCTGTTCCCCTCATTGAGAACCAGGTCCATGAGGCTGGCATCTAAAGTCCTCTCGTTTTTCTTTTTGGAAAAATCAGAACCATCTTCATCGTCGCTCTCAGGCTCCTCATCCTCCCTCATCCTCTGCTGCCCTCTCTGACTTCTTTCACCCCTCTCTTCGTCTTCCTCGTTGCTCACAGATGCGGCCTCCTTCCTCTCCGTTCCTTCCAGTTTATTTTCCAGTTCTTGCTTGCTGACTCCTCTGCTTCTCTGAGGGCCCCGGTGACCCCGTCTCTGAGGGCACGCAAAGTATTTGTAAGCGGAGCGGAAGCGCTCCTGGATGTACTCGAAAACCATTTGGCTGTTCAAGCTTCGTGCAACATTCCTCTTCAAGGCAAACGGATCTAAAAACGAAAAGGACACAAACACAGAGTGAAGTTCTGTTTTTGTCTTAAAGCCTTTATAGAAATTTCCAACAGAGAGGTCTCCTACCTTCAATAGCGAGCCTGCGGCGAGGCCAGTTCTTGGTTTCTCTAGAGAGGAGAACCTTTAAGCGGATGCTGATGATGGATTCTTCAAGCGCAAACTCCAGTGTGTAGAAACGCAAGAGCTCCAACCACAGCTGGCCCAACGTCACATCTTTACCCAGGTCTAAGGTTAAACGGGTCTATGAGGGGAGGTAACTGAGGGTTAGTTAAAAGCAGACTGAGAAGAATAATCAGTACAGTCCTTCATAAGAGTAGGAGAAGAATTCTAAACCCTCATACTGCGTGTGCTGTATGTGACTCACCAAACCCTCAGAATAATGAGAATCATCCAGTTTGCTCTTCTCCGGTTTGGAACCACCTCCTCCTCTGGCCTCGTTTCTGGTCTCCCCTCGTCCGTCTGTGGAGCTCGGAGGTCTGTGCTCCCATCGCACAAACATGTCCAGCGCAATTCCAGTTAGATGATACTCATCCACATGTTTCACATCGAAGCCTTCGATCTGACAACGCAAAAGAAAGTCAAGCTATCAGAGAGGACGTGTAAAAAAAACATGACTGTTTTTAAAGAGCCGTTACGTCATGACAGAAAAGTGAAAGTCGTCCAAAGCCAGTCAACGTAAAAATGTTACTTCATCATATAAACAATTTAAAAACCACAACAAGCAGAATAATTTCCTCAGAATATAAATCCTGATATTGGCTGAAGAAAACAAGTACACCAAGCTGGAAAAAACATTTCAGAACCAAAATGATACCAATGAACTAACGCACATACTACTGAGAACTTTACCCTATCACTAAATGCCACGGGGATAAAATCGCTCTGCCGCTCAAGTCTTACGCATCTTTGGTTTCAATGCTTCAGGTAAAAACAGTGTAGCCACCTCATGGATTCTGAAAATGATCATTTGGTTTAAGTGGATTTGTATGAGGGAAGCTTTGGCTTCCAGTTTCTTCACGTTGAGCTTAATCTGAGAGAAACCTGAACACAACATGTTTTAGACTCACAGGCTTTCTAATCGCAAGAAAGGCTCGGGGTCCAAATTGCATGAAAATCCAAAGCAGCGTTTTTTCCCTAACTTCAAAGCTGAGCATCAACTAAAATAACAATTTTATTTTCCTTGATTTTTCTAAAAAAGGTAATTAAATGAACAAATGACAAATATATAACCTAAGCTCCTGACCATAAACAAGAGAACTTGTGATCATGATTCTAATAACTATAATAACGCCGCAGATTTGTGACAATGGTTTGGTGCAGGCACGTTCTGAGTGGCGTGGCTCATGCAGGTAGCTCCTTCAGAAGACTCGACAGACGGGATAAACCTGCTCCTCCTTTACGTATTTAGACTCGTACATGCCACACTAATGGGGCCTCTGCTGCCGGTTATTAATTAGAAAATTGTCTATAATTATACTGAACTATTATTCAAAAGCAATACTCGACATTAAGCTCTAACATAAAAAATCTAACTCAGATCTTGTACAGAATTAAAGGAGTTTGTCCTTTAAAACTATAAAACTACTGAGCAGCAACACTTAGCAGTTAAACCCAGTGTATCACAGTGAATTATTAAAGTGATTAATTTTTCTTAAATATCAATCAAAAAAACGGTAAATTAGATCTAGAAAATTCATATCCTGAATTAGCTTCACTATTGTCATTATTCTCTGCAGATACCATGCAGTAAAGCTACTGATTCACGTGGGAGTCGTCCGATCCGTCCGGTTTAACCAGCACAACAGGCAGCTGTGACACTCCCCAGGTGGAGTCATGACACTAACCGCAGAATGACATTCTGGCCTCGGGATGCTATTCATGGAAACCTGTGGTCGGATGTTTATAATATTCTCTACAAGGAACTCGTCGCACTAAAGCCTGAGGGCGTCAAAAACAACTCCACCCGTCTTGAAGATAAAATCTCATTTAGAAATAGGTCATGAACCACAAATATTGGGGAGCAAGCACGACGGCACTAAATATAAGTTATGCTATTATGAAGAAGTTATAAAGTATGCAGCCAGGAAGATAAATTCACAAATATTTACACTTTTTTTCCATTTAACTCTGTATGTCCGTCTATGAGCAACTAAATGTGACAAATGCTAATGGGATCCAGGCCTGGTGGGATATGTCCCTCCAGGGAGTTCTGGGTCGACCCCTGCGACTCCAACCAGTTGGGAGTAACCGCATTCTGATAAGAGGCCTGAACAAATCTAACAGACCCTTTTCAAAGAGGATCAGCGGTTCTTACCCTGAACTCTTTAAAAACCCATTCTTTGGGTCTCTACCTCTCATTCATTCATGCGTTTAGAAAAAGGTTTAAAAAAGAAGAAACGCTGAGTCGTGGAGAGGATGTGGTGTCAGTCTCCATCTTACTCCCTCCTCATTTCCTGTTATCACTCTACTTTCAGCTACTGTTAAGAATAATAAAGAGAAAGAAAAACAAAAGCCGAGGAGGGGGGAAGCAGAGTGAAGAGTGCAACACTTCACCTACCCAGCGGCCCAGGTAGACGGGGAGGATGGGCTCTTTCCTCTGCTGCAGGAAGAAGATGACCATGAGGGCGAAGGAGTACGAGGGAATGCCACCTTCAGACTGGCAGTCGATGTGACACAGCTGCAGAGATCAAAACAAATGAAGTGGTTCAATTGTAAAATAATCACTTGTTATACTTTTAATATTAAGACAAATTACACACATTTTTCTCTGTTTCTTTCCTGTTAAGTGTTCTGAATGTAAAAAATCTAGTATCCTCCTTTGAAACGTGTCAAGTATCATTGAGTGACTCTTTAAAAAGCAAGTTTAAAAAAGAACTCAGACGTTGAGCCTTTGCTGCAATGTGCAGGAAAATAAGAAAACACTAAAATTCACTTGAATATCTTTATCATTTCTATTTCTCCTGAGGTGTCAGTCGCTCGCTGCCTTACCCTTGCCCAGTAGCGGAAGGCCAGCACCAGGGGGGCCAATCGGGGCTCCAGTTTCACCAGGGCTGCAAGGTGATTGGTGGTGAGGCAAGCGATGTCATTACCTGCACTCACTTTACAGATCAGGCCGCTGCACGGAGGTAAAGAAAGACAGCAATGAAACGCTGGAGACATTATTAAAAGGGAGTTATGTTTTCATTGCTGTTGGTCTGTTAGCAAGAATAAACTAAAACTGTGCCGATATCATGGAAACTTGGTGGAAGGGTGGGGTATGAGCAGAGGAAGTAGTAATTCATTTTTGTAGCTGATTTGATAAAGATGGAATTCTTTCTTTAGAATATTTAGAAGGCTGATATCTACTGAGTGCTTCTGGTTCTTGTTAGTTAATTCTGTATTTTACTGCCCAGGTGTGGCAGTAACAGGCTGTTGACTCTGGACATTAACTTAATGCTGCTCATTGTTGAAGGTCTTACAAGAAACTTTTAATTGTTGTAGATCTCTGCGACTCTGTGGACTGAGGCGGTGGCGTTTCCACTGTGACCCGTTTTAAAAATCTCGGTCCAGACACAGACATTTGTTTTGGAAGTAGTTTTAAAAACAAGACACAAATCCTGAACATATTCATATAAAAATGAATATACATAAAATATGAACCCATTTGTAAGTAAAGAAAATCTTCTAACAATATTATAACTGATTGAACAAAACCATTGAGCATTAAATACATTTATTCAGGTATGGGAAACCACACTTTCCCCTCCTCATATCTCCCCAGTTGTCTCATTTGCCATTTTAGTTCATACAGAGGCAGAAATATTGAACTAAGACCATTTGATGACCAGTTCAAAACTCCTTGTTGGGGCTTTAATGTAATTTTTCCTGAATGCGACCAGATATTTTGAGGATCCCTGTAGCACTGACCAAGTTGTAGTCATAAAATGTCCTTGAAAGTTGAAAACAAATACATTATTATAATAACAATTATTATATGATAACTACATACTGCAAACTAAAACTTAAGTAAACTCCCTTTCTTGGTATGAATGAAAATATGACAACTAATTAAAAATTAGGGAATATAAATTTAAAAAAAAACAGAAACCATGTGCATTGAAACCAACACTCACCTGATTGAGTCCCGACAGAAAATTGCAGGAACTTTGGCGTGAAAATCTGACTCAACCTCAGAGAACTCCGCTGAAGAGGAGAAACAAAACTGTGAAAATGAACTTCAGGAAAGTTTAAAAAAAACATAAATTACCTGCAACAACGCGGACAATAATTATGGATACGGTCTTAAAGGATTATTTATTTTTTTATACAAGATCAACGTAGATTATGAATTTCTAAGCAATGCATCTTGAAAATGTTCTGCTGTGTCTACATTTCATGCACCTTGCAAATACCATCTGACACATACAAGGCAACCTCATGAAATCCAGACCAACAAGAGGAGCCGGTTTCAGCATATAATGAACATGCGATTAAATCTGATGTCTTAACCGCAACCACAAAAGCACTCACGGCTTCTTTTGAGGATTTCCAGCACTTGAATCAAGACCTCGGGTTGTGTCATCTGGACGGAAAGAAGTAATTAGAGAGTGACAATGACGGACGTGTGTTATTACAGAGAACACTTTCTTTGTTTCGTGAAACACTAGAAGCTGACTCACTGAGGGAGGGTGCGTCACATCGATATTGATGTCGCTTGACTTGAAGGCAAATCGGGTGAGACATGAACCATAGAGACGGAGACAACAAGCTGCAAAACAGAGGGAAAGATATTTAGAAAATATGCACTGACTAAACTGAATATATGTTTGAACTTATCTGGAACAGTCATCCTGAAGAGGGCAGCAGAGTACAGAGAATCTTCTTGAAGCAACCTCAAGAACCAAAGGCTTTAAACACAATTTTATTAAGTGTATTTATTTGTTTATTTATTTAATACATCTTGGACTGTTTTATAGATAGATCACTTTATTATATTTTTAATAATAATTATTGTATTAACACACTAACAATACGAATTGTTTACAATCCTACATTTTCATCTGGTTTTACTCCTCACAGCATTTTATGATATTATCTTGTTCTCGTCTGTTAGTGTATTATGATTTTATCTGGATTGACAGATTGCCACTGGCTGTTGCCATCTCTGAAGAATAACCGGACAGAGAATGAGGAAGGTCTCATCTCAGAGAGACTTTAAATTCAAACATTCATCAAGTAACTTCCTTTTTAACACTATAAAAGACAAAGCTGGACGACATCACAGCATTACAACCTGAGAGATGCTTCTTTATGATCTCCTCCATCTTGATGACCACAGCCTTCCGAACCTCAAAGTCTTCCTCGGAGATCCCATGCTGTCTTGCTGTTTCTATGACGGCCGCGTCCACAGCCCCGAGCTGGGCAGCGGAGGGCGGCGGCAGAGCACGCAACTCGTTCTCCTCCTGTTTTTCCTGGACAGAAAATATAAATACCTGAATCCTAAACCTTTTTTTTTTCCAAAGAGCATTAACAAAATTTGAGTCCGAGGACAGCCAACACAAAGTACAATATAATACCCGTACCATGATGTTCTTCTTGTGTCTCTTCTCCTTGATGTGTTTGTGTGCTCCTTGAATGTTCTCAATGTGCACAGAACAGAGCTTGCATAGGTATTGATAGTTTGGATACTCGGGGGACTGCTGTCAAAAAAGAGGAAGAAGCAAAAACCATCAGTTGCTATGTTCTCTCGCAGTTTGAAGATTTTGTCGAGACAATAAACATCATATCCATCAACAATAAAATGCATTTTCCAGGAATCTCAGTCTGCAAAAAAGACTTTAAAGAAGCGTTTGAGACGATGATTGACGACCAAAGCAATGGGAGAGATATTAAAGCAGATTACAGATTTCATTGAGGAAAACACTGAAAAAGATTCTGATCCAGACGATGTTCCTGCTGAGCTGCTGACCAAGGCTCACTCAGAAGGAGACATGTTTGAAGAAAAGGCCAGCTTTGCAATATGCACCTGAATAAGCATGAGCTGATGTTGAAAGATTCTGCTAAAAACAACCACATCTGCAATTGTATTTTCCCTTCTCATTCTTATGTACACTCATACGTGGATATTTGAATTTCATAGTCAGTTGTTGTTTTTGTCCAATTTTGACTTTAACTAAATGAGTTAGAATAGTTATGCGATACAGAGACCAACTGTCCCCTGACAGACACCCAATGCCTCCCAGGCGTTTTCTATACATGGATAAGTTACTAACTTTGAGCAGTCGGTGGATGTAGTCTCTGTAGAGGCGCTCCTCTGCCTGTCGGAGGCCCAGCTGTTGCTCTGTCAGGGGTCTTTCCTCCACAGTGGGTCTCACCTCTGTGGCCTCATCAGACCGATGCATCAATGTTGCAGCTTTCATCCCCCCTACAACAGCCAAGAACATGCAGTTTACTTGACCCACATTTGGTGACGAAGAAACTACCCTCTCAGGAAAACCATTGTGCAAACCTACCATGGGACTTCTCCTTTGCAGGATTTATAATGGAGCTCCTGCCCTGCACTGCGAGCCCCCCCTCAGGTGCATCAGTCACAACAGGAGAGGTGGTCTCTCTGTTTGCTGAGGGGTTGCTGTCTGCAGAAAAATAGGCGCTGGAGTCGGGAACCTGTGACGTCAGCTGCTGCTGTGAGTTTGCTCCTTTGCCTCTCTCTCCAGAACTTGTTCTTCCAGTCAGTCTATTCAGCCTGGGCGGCCGTCCTCTCCTCTTCTCCTGGGGCGTGTCTGTGGTGCCTTTGCCTGGCCCACGGCTCCCCTGGCTGCCTATAATCTGGTCATCCTTCACACTGGTGAGGTGCTCTTTGCCGCGAGGTGCCGGTTTGGGGCCCTCTCTCTGCGCAGGAGCTTCTTTATAGGACTTCTCGCTGGACAAAGCTTTGGCTCCTCTCTGAGTCTGATTGACGGATTTTACTGGACCTATGGACTCATCCATCCCTCCTGTCCAGCTGCTGCTGCTGTCCCTGGTGGAGTCAACACCACGCTGAGGATTACCAGGCAGGCCGGCCACCTGAAATCTAGATTAAAAAAAACAATAAACCAGGGCTATCAATCTGAGTAGTGGGAGAAACACAACACAAAGCATTTAGACAGCCTGTACGTTTTTTTTTTTACCAGGTCAGTTGAAGAAAACTAAACAAATACACAAGTGAACATACATTGAGTGTAACGAGTTTATAAAAAGATTTTTACTACAAACGTATAAAGAATAAAATCCAACAGAAAACAAAACAATTGTCATTCTATTCTTTAAATCCTGTTTGGTTAATCCATCTTTTTTCAAAATAGTGGTGTAGTTGCATTTTTTGCGTTAGTAAAAACACACACACGTGTTTGTTCAACGTTTTCACATATGAATACATTCTTTCAGATCTGTCAATAATCAAACAATGGCAGTGGAGAAGTAATGAAAGATTATAGGGTTAGAGCTGTTTCTCTTGCATGTTATTATGTAATGACACATCTTTGGTCTTTCAGAATATGAAAGCTGGATTTTCCTTAAGAATTTGTTATATTTCAAAAGCTAAATCGCCAGTTGATAGATCAAAAATCAGATGAAAGGATAAATAATATTTTTTTGTTTTGGCCGAAATACAGATTTCCCAAGGTCTGGTGAAGAATTCATCAAATTCTTTATTCAAAGTAAAATTACATATATCTCACTGTATTTGTCAATGCTTGCATAGGGATGGGATTATATCACAGTATTACTTTATTTTCACGTTTTGGGAGCAGAACCCTATCCTGCCAGGTGATGTCCTTCCATCTCTTACTAGTCTTGTCACTCCTGGCGTGGCAGCGGTAAACGATGCCAGGAGTAACACCGGTGAGGTTTTGGGACGTGCTCTACAAGCGCTGGCTGTCTGCATGCTGGATGCAGCCTGGGTGCTGGTAGCCTCCTCATATTCACAATGTGTTAGTTTTAAAGTGACAGTTTCAAACAAAAACGTACTGGTATGGACATGGCATCAGAGGGGGACCACAAGATTCAAACCACTCATCTGCATAAATAATTGTAAATCCTGATTGAAGTTTGCCAAGAGGTACGGAGCCGAGCCACAAGGCTCTGAAACAAAGTGTTCTGACCTGATGAGACCAAGACAAAGTTCTCCTGTGAAGCTTGATGTGGTGTCATATCTGGAACTGTGTTAGAATCTTTACACATAAAACTCACGCTGGGAACAGCAGAATGAATTCACAAGTCTACACAAACATTTTGTCTGCCAGTTTACGGAGAAGTGACGCAAACTTCATCAACAGCACAACAATGACCCACTAACACAACAAAGGACTTCATCAGGGGGAAAAGTGGAAGGTTTTTGAGCAGCCAAGTCAGTCGCTGAACACAACAGAGCAGCATTTCACCTCCTGAAGAGGAGACTGGACTGAAGAGGCAGTGAAAAGCTTCACTACTGAAGGATGCCACAGATTGGTGAAGTCAGGGGTCCCAGGCTTGACAGTTAAAGCTTATGCAACCCATTATTAAATGTTTTTAATTAAAGTTCCTTTAAGGCAAACTGCTCCTTTACTTTTGTATAACCGTTCGGTGAGTCAAAGTCTGAAGCCGTAAAAAACAGGAAATAAAATCTGAACTCTTATCTGATATCATCATCATCTTTTGATATTTAACTCTAATGTCTTTATTATTATCTTAAAAAGGAACTTAGTGACAGAATTAGATTTTTTAATAGTGATGCATCAATGCGTAAACAGCCTCTTTAGCATTTCTCCGACATGAGCTCTGTAAAAGTGGGTCTGGATATAATCTGTTGTGTTGTTGTTTACAGCTCATCCACGTCGGCGTCACCAAAAGATCTGGAATCTCCTCGTCTTTCCAAGTTGAGGTCTTCGTCTTCTACGCGTACGGCTCCTCTTCTTCATCCTGAGATATTTATATTCTTCCAGTTTCACATCCATCACGTGTCAGAATCATCAGCACGTCCTCTCGCTCTCTGTGAGGCTTCCACACATTCCCCTGCTACATCTTTACATGGACTCACTCTGGCATTTCCCTGTTGTGTTTTACTGATGACTTAATTACTAAGGACTATTATATTATTTTAAGTAAAAAAAAATAGTCAGTGTGTTTTGTTACATCCCATCACTGATGGAGAAGTAGACACAAGCATATACTAAAGAGAAAATAGTGCTGGAGAGGAACAGAAGCAGTGATGTCATCTATTTAGTGGAGATTTTGCTTAAATTTTTACATTACATCGTGATGGGGGGGGGGGGGGGGGGTAGAGCAGAGGTAGGTTCAGATGAGACTTGAGTAAAAGTACACACGTATCCTCCATCAATTTTCTTAAATGTTAAAAGTTAAAGTACTTATATTACATAAAGATTGCTCCTTTTGGGCTTTTACTATTATTATTGCTGTTATCATTATTACTATTATTATAAGCTAAAGGAGGAGGTGTTGTCCATTTGTATCTTGAGCCGTTTAATGTACAAGTACTGCAGTAACCGAGGTACTTTCCACAGCTGCTGGAAACCAACACGCCCCATGTGCACAGAGGCAGAGCCGTGCAGGGGCGTTTGATCCGATTCACTGGTGGTACTGGTCCTGACTGCATGTGTTGATCCAGGTCACTGGTGGTACTGGTCCTGACTGCATGTGTTGATCCAGGTCACTGGTGGTACTGGTCCCGACTGCAGGTGTTTGATCCGGGTCACTGGTGGTACTGGTCCCGACTGGAGGTGTTTGATCCGGGTCACTGGTGGTAATGGTCCTGACTGGAGGTGTTGGAGCCGAGTCAGGCTCAGGTGAGAGGGGGGGGGGGGGCAGACTTTGACACAAACCACAGCACACGGAGAGGATCGACTCAAACAAACGCTCACCATTAAAACCAGCAGAGGATCCCCCGCGTTGTTTCTGAAGGGCTCCCGGTGACACCCAGGCGGCTCTCCGCTCAGCCGACTCCTCCGCTAGCTGCCCCGGCAGAGCTAGCTGCAGTTAGCCGCCGAGCCCCGGTCCGGCTGCGATAACAAATAGTCCCGGAACCGAGTGGTTAAACCCACGAACGCCCGGTGCCGACACGACCCACAGGAGCGGGAGAGGAGTCCCGGTACCGCCGGGAAGCTGCTCCGGTGTCACGGTCTAACTTCCTCCGCGCGTCTGCTCCTCTTCTTGTTTTTCTGGTCCCGCGGCCCCGCTCACAACAACCGCCGCCATGTTAGTTCACCACCGCGCTGCATGCTGGGAGTTACAGTGGCGATAAAGAGGCGCGCGCTGCGTTCAAGGACAATTGTGTAGTAAAGGACTTTCTTTCTCTCTCCTTCCATCTCCTTCTCTCTTTCTCTATCTCCTTCTCTCTCTCTTTCTCTTTCTTTCTCTGTCCTCTCTTTTTCTCTTTCTTTCTCTCTCTCCTTCTCTCTCTCTCTTTCTCTGTCCTTCTCTCTCTTTCTCTTTCTTTTTCTTTCCCGGTCCTTCTATCTCTTTCCCTTTCTATTTCTCTTTTTTTTGACCGTCTGTTTCGCTTTCTCTCTATTACTTTTTTCTTTATTTTTGTATTATTAAAACCGTTGTTATTGTTGAATTGTGACTTTATTCTTGTCATATTAAACTCCTGTTCACTGTTAAATTAGGACTCTATTCTTTTGGACTGTGTCCCTGGTCTTTGGTCTTATTTCCCTGCTTGATCCATCTCATGTGGTTGTTTGCTTCCGGGAAATGATGAAGGTGCACAGGAAGTGAATGGGGGGTTTTATTTTGAAGTGCAGCACATAGACAGTGTGTGTGCAGCCTGACTCCTGCAGGACTTTGCAGATCTGGTGCATGGTGATTTTAACAGTTTCCAGAGAAGATGATGCTCTCCGGGTTTCTCACCGTCCTACTGACTGTTCTCAGCTTCACTGAGAGCAAACAGAAAGACATGTACACCTTCAAGGTGGTGAACAGCAGAGGGAAGTTAGTTTCCCTGGAGAAATACCGGGGCTCGGTGAGACTTATAAATCAGACTCTCTCTCTCTCTCTCTCTCTCTCTCTCTCTCTCTCTCTCTCTCTCTCTGCATGTCTCGAGTCTTTGCATGAATGAACTCTGCATGGGAACTTCTTATTGTTCCGTGTCTCCTGTCCGACTGTAGTAACTAACCCTGTAGACAGAGGATCAGCTGATGTCCCATCATGCAGCCCCGCTGGTCTACGTGGCATCAGGCCTGAGCAGCAGAGTCTCCGTTCACAGCAGGTACCGAAGCCTTTTACGAAAGAAACACACAAACAATGTTCTCTGGGTTTATCAGGAGCCACTTAATTTAAACTTGCTGTTTCCCTTTATTCCTGGTAAATTAAAACTTTTTTCTCGTCACATTAAAACTTTTTTTCTCATTAAATTCCGCCTTTATTATCTTAATGTTACATTTCCCCCCTCGTTAAATTGTGACTTTATTCTTGTAATATTCACTTGCTTCTCGTTGTTTTAAAATGTTAAACTCTTACAATTGTGTGTGGGTGGGGGTGTGTGTGTGTGTGTGTGGGGGGGGGGGGGGGGTCCTCATTCAATTCGTACTATATTCTCTTAAAATTAACACTCTGAACCAATAAATTGTGACTCTATTCCCGTAAAATTAAAACCATTTTTTCAAAAGTATTCTAGAACACAATTGAGAAACCCATGGCAATAAACAAAATAGAGAAAGTATACAATTTGTGGGCAGCACAGGATTTATTTTACAGAGCTGAAGTTCTCCTACCTGACCTTTTCAAAAATCTTAAAATTGTATCCTCCCGACTGACCTTACATGGTTCCAGATTCTCCCATGACCGCACAGTTAGTCACAGTATTTAAAGCACTTCTTATATAGTGTTTCCTATTTGGGATTTAGTGGAACATACATATTAAATGAGATATTCTGTGGTGAAGGGAGCTCCTCCACACACAAGCTCCTGAAACACCTCGTCAGAAGAAGTGTAGATGAAGTGATGTCACATGATCACAAATAATCACACAAATTAAAGTTATTAACCCGTAAGATGAGCAGAATATGTTTCCTTTAAATCCCATGGTGCATTATCAGATTTGTCCGACTTCAAATTGCTTCCCTAGATTACGGTATCACAAGTCTGTCAGCGTGCGGTCAGACTGAGAGACGATAAATACAGAGAAAGCATAAACTTACTTTATCTGTGATGAGCTGCTCTTCTGTCCAAACTCTCCTGTGCTGACTGAGCTGAAGCATGAAGCTGTAACATGTAGTAACCTGCACTAACAGTTTCTCTGCTGTGTCTGTACTGAGGTGCATCAATGACCTCTGCACTAACATGTAAGATAAACAGGTAAACATCAATAAATAAAACGAAAAATACGTATTCATGGGAGTGGTATTAGATGAAAGAAGAATCGTTATTGTCCATTATCATCCAAAGATGAAAATAAGTGTTTTCCAGACACATCGCAGTTTTAGACACATTAAATCAGTTATTAGTTAAAGGTCCAGTGTGTAAGATTTAGGTGAAGGGGATCTACTGGCAGAAACTGAAGATAAAATAATCCCAGTGATGTTTTCACTAGCGTGTTTCATCTCATGACACATCAGCCCTAGATGTCACTAAATTCTACACACTCAACCTTTAATAATTAATAACAGTTTTGGTTTGTCTGTTTTATATCACTGCAAATTAAGTAAGTAAAATATTGTGTGGTCTTAAACTGCAGCTCCAATAAAACTGTTCTTATTTGACATGTATTCATATCTGAAAACATGCTTACAAACAAATTGATGACGTGTGCAGAGCCTGTTCTGTACATCACAGGTGTGAAACAGCTCTTGACACTCCCCTGGGTGTTGTTTGCTGACACTCAGTTTTAGTTTTACAGTAAGTTTCTGTGGCTTCAGGTGTCCCTGGTGGTGAATGTAGCCAGTGAATGTGGCTTCACAGAGGAACACTACAAAGACCTGCAGCAGCTCCAGCGGGACTTTGGGCCATATCACTTCAACGTGCTGGCATTTCCCTGCAACCAGTTTGGGCAGCAGGAGCCCGGCAGCGACAAGGAGATTGACAGCTTTGTGCGCAGAGTCTACGGCGTCTCCTTCCCCCTGTTCAGTAAAATCTCTATTGTCGGAACTGGAGCCAACAATGTCTACAAGTACCTGGTCGGTGAGTGACATGACATGCTGGTGTTATTTCTTTCTTAAATCACATGAAGCAAATTAGCTTGAAAGTCAACCAGGGTTCTATGAAAGACAGTGGAACCTGGTGGATCTCATACAAGTGACGAGAATGAGTATGACACGGAATACAAAACACAGAATGTACTGACATCATATGAGGAGGTATCAAAGTGTTTACCACATGAGAAGAGTTTATTTGTGCTGGTTCCTACAAAGGTGTAGTAGTTTAGGAGCAGCAATAGGAGTTGCAAGAAGAAGAGGTTTGTTGTGAGTCAGCAAACAATAGCAGAGACAAAAGGAAGGAATGATTAAGTGCCACTGATGGTACACACACGTTCACACCCTGTTTACTTTCTTTAACAAATGATAATCAATTCTAAAGGCATCGTGGGAAAGCAACATATGTGAGGGATTAGTGATGTAATAAAAAAGGAAGATTCAAAGCTTTAGAACAATAACATTTTTTTATATATTTTTTAAAAGTGCATAACGTCCTTGGAAGCTCTGAAAAAAGGGCATAAATAATAAAACGGTTGTGTCTCTTGAGGATGTAATCTACCAAATGTCTACGGATCCAAAGTTTTGTAAAATGCTGGAAACAAGTCAAAGGTGGTGTCACCTTTATTGGGGGCTCTTTACTTCAAGAAATACAATTCAGGGGGAAAACAGAATGTTTTTAAAATCTTTGTTTTCTTCTTCTCTGACTTTCTGCAGAGGCTTCTGGAAAAGAACCTGACTGGAATTTCTGGAAGTATCTGATTGATGTTAACGGCAAAGTGGTGGACACATGGGGACCAAAAGTGCCTGTGAAAGAAATCCGACCTAAAGTAGCTGAAATGGTGCGGCAGATAATCCTAAAGAAGAAAGAAGAGCTTTAACCCCTTGTTTCAACACAGTGTTTTGCAGAACGAGATTCAATACGAACAAGACGGACAAACGTAAAGCTTGTATGTTGGTTGTACAATCTGACTGTTTGATATGATAAAGCAATGGCAAATTCTAATTGCTTTCAGAAAGCACTGATGTAACACCACTATGTTTTTACAAGTCAATGTTAAGTTGTATCAGGTGCATGACTTTAGAAAGTGAGGTTATATGCCTAGGAACCCCTGTTTCCCTGTTTGTAAGTCATATGGATTTTATGTCTGATTTATGGAATAAATGTTTGATACCTTTCTTTATTTATAATACTTTTTGGAAAACAAATTAAGAACAACCTGATTGTTAATAGAAAGCCCATACAATATAGAAAGCAGCAAATATTTCATTAGTTTGTAATTTTACATACATTTATACCCATTTACATGTTTTTTTCCCCTTCCTTAAATTTGAAAGTCCAATTTGAGTCATGTGAAAGAGTCACCACCACAGTTTATTAACATCTTAAGCAAAGGAAAATATAATTTGATAGTTGAAAACAATTAAAACTATAAAGACACAATATTGGTTTTCAAGTTCTCCCAAAAACTTAACTGAGCTGTGATTTTGATTTAAATCTTGCACCTGTATAGCCTGACGTTGTCATACTCACAATTCTAGTCAGAATGTGAGTCTGATACCGCTCCATTGGGCTGTGATTATGGGGCGTGTTTCAACCGAACCAGGAAATAAAATTCCTCTTCGCTCAATTGGATAGACCTACAACCAATCAGAGCAATGTAGTATGTGACGTATGTAAAGCGATGCATAGTTGTTGTCAACAGAACTCAACTGCACGCACGCTGGAAGAAGTAGAAGAGGATCAATGAAAACGATTTTTGCCGGGGTTGTAAAACAAATTGAGAGAAACAGTTAATGTAACAGTCTTAATGTAAGATTTTAGTGCATTTGAAATACACAGGTTTTGGAGGAAAAGTTAGTAACTTCCACTTTAATTGGAAACATTCCAGTCAAATTAAAGCTGATGAATAAATTCAAAACTTTACACTTTTTACATTTTTTAAGTCATTAAAGTTAAATTTGAGTTGTGTGTACATAGTTAGACATCAGACGTCATCTGGTGGCTTCATAGTTCCTTCATCATATTCTAAAATAGGATGAAATGAAGGAATCTAATCAACAAATGAAGCATTCCCATCGTGATATAACAGGCATCACTGGCAGAGGCTGTAGCTGCCTGTGATGTTGAGTTGGAATTTGTTGCTAGGGTGGAGGACATTGCTGTTGTTAGAGGGACAGTAGATGTTGTTGGGAGAACAGTTTCTTCAGAAGATACAGTTGGAGAAGTAGTTTTAGTTGTTGGTTTAGAAGTTGTTGTAGTTGGTGCAGTAGCCTCAGATGACCGACCCCAAAGAACATGTACTCATTGTTATATTCCACAAGTTGACGTAAAGACATTTACACACTAGCCGATGTAGTGGATCCAGCAGTGGAGGAGAAGGAGTAGAGGAGGTCTGCCAAAGCTGTACATGTAAAAGTTGTCTGACTTGACATTTAATAAATAATATCTTTTGTTTCTATAGCACTAGAAGAGGAAGGTGTCATGATCCACTCCCTGGCCTTCTTTCCTCCGTGTGTGTGTGTGAATGAATGAGCACTGATATGTGTGGCATGCCTAGTATGTGTGAGTGTGATTGGTGCAGGTCTGGGAGTGGGTGGGGTTTCCCTCTGGGGGTCATCACCTCTAATCACCTGCTGCCATGTGTGTTTGTGTGTGTGTGTGTGTGTGTATGTGTGTGTGTGTGTGTGGACCGTGGTCTCCACGCCTCTCACCTCCAGATTATACAGTCTGCAGTAGTATCAACCAGCATTGGCTTGAAATCCTGCTTCGTATTCGTGGTGTGTTCAAACTGCTTCCACTTTGTGTCCCTGCTCATCCCAGGTGACTAATCAGCCAGCAGGTTAGTCACCTGTCTCTCCTGCTTGTTTCCTGCGGAGCCACTGGGCTTCCTCTGCTGTCGCTCCACAATTCAGCCATTCCGTCCCTCGAGACTTCCTGTACCAAAACCATTTATCATCATTGAATAATTATTAGAAAACTTTTGCTATACTGCCAGTCGTTGTCTGAGCTGTGTTTGGGCATAACTCCGGCTTCACCAATGCAAGAAGAAGCATGTGACACATCCTACTGCTGTCATAATAATAAAAAAAAAATTACGATCTCAAATACATGTATTCAAAT
The DNA here is from genome assembly GCF_947347685.1 of Pleuronectes platessa. NCBI lineage: Eukaryota > Metazoa > Chordata > Actinopteri > Pleuronectiformes > Pleuronectidae > Pleuronectes > Pleuronectes platessa. The sequence goes on from NC_070634.1 coordinate 26,812,991, forward strand.
TATGTATTTATGTCCATATCTAGAATAGAAAAGGTTTCTCTAGTAAAGCAGCTGGGAAAACTTATAAAGTATTATTTGAAGAAGCTGGTCCCGATATGATTTTATCAGGAAGATTGACAGCAGTAATGAAGATGTTTTTTTAAGTAGTTTAATGAATGATTACAACATATAATGCAGTAAATATTTTCTTCTTTTGTGTAATAACACACATTTATCATCATTCCCATCTTTTATGGCCTTAATCTAATATGAAAGCAAATTGTGTCATATACAAAAGAGTAACCACAACAAGTTTTTTCCTACATTTTCACCATGAGAAAAGACTAAAGAAAAGCAGTGAATTAATTAATTAATTGAGAGAGTTAAAAGATGGTATTTATTTGATTAGAATTTCACACGTGTACTGATTCACATATTATTATACAATTTAGTATTATAATATTTTTAAATAAGGTATCATAGTTGTACAAGTTGCAAAAAAAGTTAAATAAGGTCAAATGTATAACAGTATTCAGTCCACTTTAAATATAAACACAGATTTGTGAAGAAATCCCCAGTGAGTATGATCCCGTGAAGATATTTATGTTTCACTTAAATTAAGGTAAATAAATTGAACAAAAGTTAAAGTTTTGTGTGCATGTGTCTATATCATTGGTGCTGACTTAGCTCACTTTAACTTCACCCAGACCCTATCCCCTTTTGACTAAATAGGTATTTTATAATCTGTGTGACTACCAATCAAAGATGGCAGCAAGTACACCAAAGACCAGACTTCTAAAGGTTATCTCAGAGTCCTTCCAGTGGATTCAAAGGTTCATCCACATTTGTCCTGAAATCTAAAACAGGATGAATATGAGAAGTCCAATCAGCAGATGCAGCATTCCCATTCTGACACAACAGGCATCACTGGCAGTGGTTGTTGTATTTGTAGCTGCCTGTGTCGAGGTTGTTGTGGATGTGGTGGCAGCAGCAGTTGGGGTATTGGCTGCTGAAGTTAGGGCAGTGCTTGTTGTCGTTTGGGTAGTGGTTGGTGTAGTTTGTGTAGTGGTTGTTGTCATTGGGGTAGTGGTTGTTGTAGTTGGCGTGGTGGTTGTTGTTGTTGGGGTAGTGGTTGTTTTAGTTGGGGCAGTGGTAGTTGGGGTTGTGGTTGTTTTAGTTGGGGTAGTTGTAGCTGTGGTTGGGTTAGTGGTTGTTGTGGTTGGGTTAGTGGTTGTTGTAGTTGGGGTAGTGGTTGTTGTAGTTGGGGTAGTGGTTGTTGTAGTTGGGGTAGTGGTAGCTGTGGTTGGGTTAGTGGATGTTGTAGTTGGGGTAGGGGTTGTTGTAGTTGGGGTAGTGGTTGTTGTAGTTGGGGTAGTGGTTGTTGTAGATGGGGTAGTGGTTGTTGTAGATGGGATAGTTGTTGTTGTAGTTGGGGTAGTGGTTGTTGTAGATGGGGTAGTGGTTGTTGTATATGGGGTAGTGGTTGTTGTTATTGGGATAGTTGTTGTTGTAGATGGGGTAGTGGTTCTTGTAGTTGGGATAGTTGTTGTTGTAGTTGGGGTAGTGGTTGTTGATGTTGGGGTGGTGGTAGTTGTAGTTGGGCTACTGGTTGTTGTAGTTAGGGTAGTGGTTGTTGTAGATGGGGAAGTGGTTGTTGTTGCTTGGGTAGTGTTTTTTTTAGTTACGGCCATGGTTGTAGGGGTAGTGGTTGTTGTAGTTGGGGTAGTGGTTGTTTTAGTTGGGGTAGTGGTTGTTGGGGAAGTGGTTGTTGTAGTTGGGGTAGTGGTTGTTGTAGTTGGAGTAGTGGTTGTCGTTGTTGGGGTAGTGGTTGTTGTAATTGGGGTAGTGGTAGTTGTAGTTAGGGTAGTGGTTGTTGTAGTTGGGGTAGAGGTTGTTGTAGTTGGGGTAGTGGTTGTTTTAGTTGGGGTAGTGGTTGTTGGGGAAGTGGTTGTTGTAGTTGGGGTTGTGGTTGTTGTAGTTGGGGTAGTGGTAGCTGTGGTTGGGTTAGTGGTTGTTGTAGTTGGGGTAGTGGTTGTTGTAGTTGGGGTACTTGTTGTTGTTGTTGGGGTAGAGGTTGTTGTAGTTGGGGTAGTGGTTGTTGTAGTTGGGGTAGTGGTTGTTGATGTTGGGGTAGTGGTTGTTGTAGTTGGCGTAGTGGTTGTTGTAGTTGGGGTAGTGGTTGTTGTAGTTGGGGTAGTGGTTGTTGTAATTGGGGTAGTGGTAGTTGTAGTTAGGGTAGTGGTTGTTGTAGTTGGGGTAGAGGTTGTTGTAGTTGGGGTAGTGGTTGTTTTAGTTGGGGTAGTGGTTGTTGGGGAAGTGGTTGTTGTACTTGGGGTTGTGGTTGTTGTAGTTGGGGTAGTGGTAGCTGTGGTTGGGTTAGTGGATGTTGTAGTTGGGGTACTTGTTGTTGTAGTTGGGGTCGTGGTTGTTGTAGTTGGGGTAGTGGTTGTTGTTGTTGTTGGGATGGTGGTAGTTGTAGTTGGGCTACTGGTTGTTGTAGTTGGGGTAGTGGTTGTTTTAGTTGGGGTAGTGGTAGTTTGGGTAGTGGTTGTTGTAGTTGGGGCAGTGGTAGTTGGGGTTGTGGTTGTTGTAGTTGGGGTAGTGGAAGTTGTGGTTTGAGTAGTGGTTGTTGTAGTTGGGGTAGAGGTTGTTGTAATTGGGGTAGTGGTTGTTGTAGTTGGGGTAGTGGTTGTTGATGTTGGGGTAGTGGTTGTTGTAGTTGGCGTAGTGGTTGTTGTAGTTGGGGTAGTGGTTGTTGTAGTTGGGCTAGTGGTTGTTGTAGTTGGGGTAGTGGTTGTTGTTGTTGGGGTCGTGGTTTTTGTAGTTGGGGTAGTGGTTGTTGTCGGGGTCGTGGTTGTTGTAGTTGGCATAGTGGTTGTTGTAGTGGGCATAGTGGTCGTTGTATTTGGGGGAGTGGTTGTTGTTATTGGGGTAGTGGTTGTTGTAGCAGGAGTGGTTGTTGTTGGGGTAGTTGTTGTTGTAGTTGGGGTAGTGGTTGTTTTAGTTGGGGTAGTGGTTGTTGGGATCATTGTTGTTGTAGTCTTGGTAGTCGTTGTTGTGGTTGGGATCGTGGTTGTTGTTGTTGGGCTAGTAGTTGTTGTGGTTGGGGTAGTGGTTGTGATAATTGGGGTAGTGGTTGTTGTAGTTGGGGTAGTGGTTGTTGTAGTTGGGGTAGTTGTTGTTGTAGTTGGGATCATGGTTGTTGTAGACTGGGTAGTCGTTATTGTGGTTGGGGTAGTTGTTGTTGTAGTTGGGGTAGTGGTTGTTGTTGTTGGGGAAGTGGTTGTTGTTGTTGGGCTAGTGGTTGTTGTGGTTGGGGTAGTGGTTGTTGTAGTTGGGGTAGTGGTTGTTGTTGTTGGGGTAGTGTTTGTTGTCGTAGGGGTAGTGGTTGTTGTGGTTGGGGTCGTGGTTGTTGTAGTTGGGGTAGTGGTTGTTATTGTTGGGGTAGTTGTTGTTGTAGTTGGGGTAGTGGTTGTTGTAGTTGGGGTAGTGGTTGTTGTTGTTTGGGTAGTGGTTTTTGTTTTCGGGGTCGTGGTTGTTGTAGTTTGGCTAGTGGTTGTTGTAGTTGGAGTAGTGGTTGTTGTAGTTGGCGTGGTGGTTGTTGATGTTGGGGTAGTGGTTGTTGTTGGGGTGTTGGTAGTTGTACTTGGGCTACTGGATGTTGTAGTTGGGGTAGTGGTTGTTTTAGTTAGGCTAGTGGTAGTTGGGGTCGTGGTTGTTGTAGTTGGGGTCGTAATTGTTGTAGTTGGGATAGTGGTTGTTGTGGTTGGGGTAGTGGTTGTTGTTGTTGGGGTAGTGGTTGTTGTAGTTGGGGTAGTGGTTGTTGTAGTTGGAGAAGTCATTGTTGTTGTTGGGGTAGTGGTTGTTGTTGTTGGGGTAGTGTTTGTTGTCGTTGGGGTAGTGGTTGTTGTGGTTGGGGTCGTGGTTGTTGTAGTTGGGGTAGTGGTTGTTATTGTTGGGGTAGTTGTTGTTGTAGTTGGGGTAGTGGTTGTTGTAGTTGGGGTAGTGGTTGTTGTTGTTTGGGTAGTGGTTTTTGTTTTCGGGGTCGTGGTTGTTGTAGTTGGGCTAGTGGTTGTTGAAGTTGGAGTAGTGGTTGTTGTAGTTGGAATGGTGGTTGTTGATGTTGGGGTAGTGGTTGTTGTTGGGGTGTTGGTAGTTGTACTTGGGCTACTGGATGTTGTAGTTGGGGTAGTGGTGGTATTAGTTAGGCTAGTGGTAGTTGGGGTCGTGGTTGTTGTAGTTGGGGTCGTAATTGTTGTAGTTGGGATAGTGGTTGTTGAAGTTTGGATCGTGGTCGTTGTCGTTGGGATCATGGTTGTTGTAGACTGGGTAGTCGTTGTTGGGGTAGTTGTTGTTGTAGTTGGGGTAGTGGTTGTTGTAGTTGGGGTAGTGGTTGTTGTTGTTTGGGTAGTGGTTTTTGTTTTCGGGGTCGTGGTTGTTGTAGTTGGGCTAGTGGTTGTTGTAGTTGGAGTAGTGTTTGTTGTAGTTGGAATGGTGGTTGTTGATGTTGGGGTAGTGTTTGTTGTCGTAGGGGTAGTGGTTGTTGTGGTTGGGGTCGTGGTTGTTGTAGTTGGGGTAGTGGTTGTTATTGTTGGGGTAGTTGTTGTTGTAGTTGGGGTAGTGGTTGTTGTAGTTGGGGTAGTGGTTGTTGTAGTTGGGGTAGTGGTTGTTGTTGTTTGGGTAGTGGTTTTTGTTTTCGGGGTCGTGGTTGTTGTAGTTGGGCTAGTGGTTGTTGTAGTTGGAGTAGTGGTTGTTGTAGTTGGAATGGTGGTTGTTGATGTTGGGGTAGTGGTTGTTGTTGTTGGGGTAGTGTTTGTTATCGTAGGGGTAGTGGTTGTTGTGGTTGGGGTCGTGGTTGTTGTAGTTGGGGTAGTGGTTGTTATTGTTGGGGTAGTTGTTGTTGTAGTTGGGGTAGTGGTTGTTGTAGTTGGGGTAGTGGTTGTTGTTGTTTGGGTAGTGGTTTTTGTTTTCGGGGTCGTGGTTGTTGTAGTTGGGCTAGTGGTTGTTGTAGTTGGAGTAGTGGTTGTTGTAGTTGGCGTGGTGGTTGTTGATGTTGGGGTAGTGGTTGTTGTTGGGGTGTTGGTAGTTGTACTTGGGCTACTGGATGTTGTAGTTGGGATAGTGGTTGTTTTAGTTAGGCTAGTGGTAGTTGGGGTCGTGGTTGTTGTAGTTGGGGTCGTAATTGTTGTAGTTGGGATAGTGGTTGTTGTAGTTTGGATCGTGGTCGTTGTCGTTGGGATCATGGTTGTTGTAGACTGGGTAGTCGTTATTGTGGTTGGGGTAGTTGTTGTTGTAGTTGGGGTAGTGGTTGTTGTTGTTGGGGAAGTGGTTGTTGTTGTTGGGCTAGTGGTTGTTGTGGTTGGGGTAGTGGTTGTTGTAGTTGGGGTAGTGGTTGTTGTAGCTGGGGTAGTGGTTGTTATTGTTGGGTTCATGGTTGTTGTGGTTGGGGTAGTGGTTATTGTGGTTGGGGTCGTGGTTGTTGTAGTTTGGCTCGTTGTTGTTGTGGTTGGGCTAGTGGTTGTTGTGGTTGGGGTAGTGGTTGTTGTAGTTGGGGTCGTGGTTGTTGTTTTTGGGCTAGTGGTTGTTGTGGTTGGGGTAGTGGTTGTTCTAGTTGGGGTCGTGGTTGTTGTAGTTTGGCTCGTGGTTGTTGTGGTTGGGCTAGTGGTTGTTGTGGTTGGGGTAGTTGTTGTTGTAGTTGGGGTCGTGGTTGTTGTAGTTGGTGTACTGGTTGTTGTTGTTGGGATAGTGGTTGTTGTAGTTGGTGTAGTGGTTGTTGTAGTTATGGCCATGGTTATAGGAGTAGTTGTTGTTGTAGTTGGGGTCGTGGTTGTTGTAGTTGGTGTACTGGTTGTTGTTGTTGGGATAGTGGTTGTTGTAGTTGGTGTAGTGGTTGTTGTAGTTATGGCCATGGTTATAGGAGTAGTGGTTGTTGTAGTTGGGGTAGTCGTTGTTGTGGTTGGGGTAGTGGTTGTTGTGGTTGGGGTCGTGGTTCTTGTTGTTGGGGTCGTGGTTGTTGTAGTTTGGCTCGTGGTTGTTGTGGTTGGGGTAGTGGTTGTTGTTGTTGGGGTAGTGGTTGTTGTAGTTGGGGTAGTGGTTGTTGTAGTTGGAGAAGTCATTGTTGTTGTTGGGGTAGTGGTTGTTGTTGTTGGGGTAGTGTTTGTTGTCGTTGGGGTAGTGGTTGTTGTGGTTGGGGTCGTGGTTGTTGTAGTTGGGGTAGTGGTTGTTTTTGTTGGGGTAGTTGTTGTTGTAGTTGGGGTAGTGGTTGTTGTAGTTGGGGTAGTGGTTGTTGTTGTTTGGGTAGTGGTTTTTGTTTTCGGGGTCGTGGTTGTTGTAGTTGGGCTAGTGGTTGTTGTAGTTGGAGTAGTGGTTGTTGTAGTTGGAATGGTGGTTGTTGATGTTGGGGTAGTGGTTGTTGTTGGGGTGTTGGTAGTTGTACTTGGGCTACTGGATGTTGTAGTTGGGGTAGTGGTTGTTTTAGTTAGGCTAGTGGTAGTTGGGGTCGTGGTTGTTGTAGTTGGGGTCGTAATTGTTGTAGTTGGGATAGTGGTTGTTGTAGTTTGGATCGTGGTCGTTGTCGTTGGGATCATGGTTGTTGTAGACTGGGTAGTCGTTATTGTGGTTGGGGTAGTTGTTGTTGTAGTTGGGGTAGTGGTTGTTGTTGTTGGGGAAGTGGTTGTTGTTTTTGGGCTAGTGGTTGTTGTGGTTGGGGTAGTGGTTGTTGTAGTTGGGGTAGTGGTTGTTGTTGTTGGGGTAGTGTTTGTTGTCGTAGGGGTAGTGGTTGTTGTGGTTGGGGTCGTGGTTGTTGTAGTTGGGGTAGTGGTTGTTATTGTTGGGGTAGTTGTTGTTGTAGTTGGGGTAGTGGTTGTTGTAGTTGGGGTAGTGGTTGTTGTTGTTTGGGTAGTGGTTTTTGTTTTCGGGGTCGTGGTTGTTGTAGTTGGGGTAGTGGTTGTTGTAGCTGGGGTAGTGGTTGTTATTGTTGGGTTCGTGGTTGTTGTGATTGGGGTAGTGGTTATTGTAATTGGGAAAGTGGTAGTTGGGGTCGTGGTTGTTGTTGTTGGGGTCGTGGTTGTTGTGGTTGGGGTCGTGGTTGTTGTAGTTTGGCTCGTTGTTGTTGTTGTTGGGGTCGTGGTTGTTGTCGTTGGGGTAGAGGTTGTTGTGGTTGGGGTCGTGGTTGTTGTTGTTGGGGTCGTGGTTGTTGTAGTTTGGCTCGTGGTTGTTGTGGTTGGGCTAGTGGTTATTGTAGTTGGGGTAGTTGTTGTTGTAGATGGGGTCGTGGTTGTTGTTGTTGGGGTCGTGGTTGTTATCGTTGGGGTAGAGGTTGTTGTGGTTGGGGTCGTGGTTGTTGTAGTTGGGGTAGTGGTTGTAATTGTTGGGGTCGTGGTTGTTGTTGTTGGGGTAGTGGCTGTTGTGGTTCGGGTCGTGGTTGTTGTAGTTGGGGTAGTCGTTGTTGTTGTTGGGGTAGTGGTCGTTGGGTTCATGGTTGTTGTAGTTGGTGTAGTGGTTGTTGTAGTTTGGGTAGTGGTTTTTGTAGTTGGGGTCGTTGTTGTAGTTGGGGTAGTGGTAGTTGCAGTTGGGGTAGTGGTTGTTGTAGTTGGGGTAGTGGTTGTTGTAGTTGGGGTAGTGTTAGTTGTAGTTGGGGTAGTGGTTGTTGTAGTTGGGGTAGTGGTTGTTGTAGTTGGGGTAGTGGTAGTTGTAGTTGGTGTAGTGGTTGTTGTAGTTGGGGTAGTGGTTGTTGTAGTTGGGGTAGTGGTAGTTGTAGTTGGTGTAGTGGTTGTTGTAGTTGGGGTAGTGGTAGTTGTAGATCGGGTAGTGGTTGTTGTAGTTGGGGTCGTTGTTATTGGTGGGGTCGTGGTTGTTGTTGTTGGGGTCGTGGTTGTTGTAGTTGGGGTAGTGGTTGTTGTAGTTGGAGAAGTCGTTGTTGTTGTTGGGGTAGTGGTTGTTGTTGTTGGGGTAGTGTTTGTTGTCGTTGGGGTAGTTGTTGTTGTTGTTGGGGTCGTGGTTGTTGTAGTTGGGGTAGTTGTTGTTATTGTTGGGTTCGTGGTTGTTGTTGTTGGGTTCGTGGTTGTTGTAGTTGGGGTAGTTGTTGTTGTTGTTGTAGTTGGGCTATTGGTTGTTGTAGTTGGAGTAGTTGTCGTTGGGGTCATGGGTGTTGTAGTTGGCGTAGTTGTTGTTGTAGTTGGGGTAGTGGTTGTTTTAGCTGGGTTTGTGGTTTTTGTAGTTGGGATAGTGGTTGTTTTAGTTGGGGTATTGGTAATTGGGGTCATGGTTGTTGTTGTTGGGGTAGTGGTTGTTGTAGTTGGGGTAGCGGTTGTTGTTGTTGGGGTCGTGGTTGTTGTTGTTGGGGTCGTGGTTGTTATTGTTGGGGTAGTGGTTCTTGTAGTTGGGTTAGTGGTAGTTGTGGTTTGGTTACTGGTTGTTGTGGTTGGGGTAGTGGTTGTTGTAGTTGGTGTAGTGGTTGTTGTAGTTATGGCCATGGTTATAGGGGTAGTGGTTGTTGTAGTTGGGGTAGTTGTTGTTGTAGATGGGATCGTGGTTGTTGTTGTTGGGGTCGTGGTTGTTGTCGTTGGGGTAGAGGTTGTTGTGGTTGGGGTCGTGGTTGTTGTAGTCGGGGTAGTGGTTGTAATTGTTGGGGTCGTGGTTGTTGTTGTTGGGGTAGTGGCTGTTGTGGTTGGGGTAGTGTTAGTTGTAGTTGGGGTAGTGGTTGTTGTAGTTGGGCTCGTGGTTGTTGTGGTTGGGTTAGTGGTTGTTGTTGTTGGGCTCGTGGTTGTTGTGGTTGGGTTAGTGGTTGTTGTTTTTGGGCTCGTGGTTGTTGTAGTTGGTGTAGTGGTTGTTGTAGTTATGGCCATGGTTATAGGAGTAGTGGTTGTTGTAGTTGGTGTAGTGGTTGTTGTAGTTTGGGTAGTGGTTGTTGTAGTTGGTGTAGTGGTTGTTGTAGTTGGGGTAGTGGTTGTTGTAGCTGGGGTTGTGGTTGTTGGGGTCGTTGTTGTAGTTGGGGTAGTGGTAGTTGTAGTTGGGGTAGTGGTTTTAGTAGTTGGGGTAGTGGTTGTTGTAGTTCGGGTAGTGTTAGTTGTAGTTGGGGTAGTGGTTGTTGTAGTTGGGGTAGTGGTTGTTGTAGTTGGAGAAGTTGTTGTTGTTGTTGGGGTAGTGGTTGTTTTAGTTGGGGTAGTGGTAGTTGTAGTTGGTGTAGTGGTTGTTGTAGTTGGGGTAGTGGTAGTTGTAGATGGGGTAGTGGTTGTTGTAGTTGGTGTAGTAGTTGTTGTAGTTGGGCTAGTGGTTGTTGTAGTTGGGGTAGAGGTTGTTGTTGTTGGGGTAGTGGTTGTTGTAGTTGGGGTAGTGGTTGTTGTAGTTATGGCCATGGTTATAGGAGTAGTGGTTGTTGTAGTTGGTGTAGTGGTTGTTGTAGTTTGGGTAGTGGTTGTTGTAGTTGGGGTAGTGGTAGTTGTAGTTGGGGTAGTGGTTGTTGTAGTTGGAGAAGTCGTTGTTGTTGTTGGGGTAGTGGTTGTTTTTGTTGGGGTAGTGGTTGTTGTAGTTGGTGTAGTGATTGTTGTAGTTGGGGTAGTGGTTGTTGTAGTTGGGGTAGTGGTTGTTGTAGTTGGAGAAGTCGTTGTTGTTGTTGGGGTAGTGGTTGTTTTAGTTGGGGTAGTGGTAGTTGTAGTTGGTGTAGTGGTTGTTGTAGTTGGGGTAGTGGTAGTTGTAGATGGGGTAGTGGTTGTTGTAGTTGGTGTAGTAGTTGTTGTAGTTGGGGTCGTGGTTGTTGTAGTTGGGGTAGTTGTTGTTATTGTTGGGTTCGTGGTTGTTGTTGTTGGGGTAGTGGTTGTTGTAGTTGGGGTAGTTGTTTTTATAGTCGGGGTCGTGGTTGTTGTAGTTGGGCTATTGGTTGTTGTAGTTGGGGTAGTTGTCGTTGGGGTCATGGGTGCTGTAGTTGGCGTAGTTGTTGTTGTAGTTGGGGTAGTGGTTGTTTTAGCTGGGTTTGTGGTTTTTGTAGTTGGGATAGTGGTTGTTGTAGTTGGGGTATTGGTAATTGGGGTCATGGTTGTTGTTGTTGGGGTAGTGGTTGTTGTAGTTGGGGTAGTGGTTGTTGTTGTTGGGGTCGTGGTTGTTGTTGTTGGGGTCGTGGTTGTTATTGATGGGGTAGTGGTTCTTGTAGTTGGGTTAGTGGTAGTTGTGGTTGGGGTACTGGTTGTTGTGGTTGGGGTAGTGGTTGTTGTAGTTGGTGTAGTGGTTGTTGTAGTTATGGCCATGGTTATAGGGGTAGTGGTTGTTGTAGTTGGGGTAGTTGTTGTTGTAGATGGGATCGTGGTTGTTGTTGTTGGGGTCGTGTTTGTTGTCGTTGGGGTAGAGGTTGTTGTGGTTGGGGTCGTGGTTGTTGTAGTTGGAGAAGTCGTTGTTGTTGTTGGGGTAGTGGTTGTTGTTGTTGGGGTAGTGTTTGTTGTAGTTGGTGTAGTGATTGTTGTAGTTGGGGTAGTGGTTGTTGTAGTTATGGCCATGGTTATAGGAGTAGTGGTTGTTGTAGTTGGGGTAGTTGTTGTTGTAGTTGGGGTAGTGGTATTTGTAGTTGGTGTAGTGGTTGTTGTAGTTATGGCCATGGTTATAGGAGTAGTGGTTGTTGTAGTTGGGGTAGTGGTTGTTGTAGTTGGGGTAGTGGTAGTTGTAGTTGGTGTAGTGGTTGTTGTAGTTGGGGTAGTGGTTGTTGTAGTTGGGGTAGTGGTAGTTGTAGTTGGTGTAGTGGTTGTTGTAGTTGGGGTAGTGGTAGTTGTAGATCGGGTAGTGGTTGTTGTAGTTGGGGTTGTTGTTATTGGTGGGGTCGTGGTTGTTGTTGTTGGGGTCGTGTTTGTTGTAGTTGGGGTAGTGGTTGTTGTAGTTTGAGAAGTCGTTGTTGTTGTTGGGGTAGTGGTTGTTGTTGTTGGGGTAGCGTTTGTTGTCGTTGGGGTAGTGGTTGTTGTGGTTGGGGTCGTGGTTGTTGTAGTTGGGGTAGTTGTTGTTATTGTTGGGTTCGTGGTTGTTGTTGTTGGGGTAGTGGTTGTTGTAGTTGGGGTAGTTGTTGTTGTAGTCGGGGTCGTGGTTGTTGTAGTTGGGCTATTGGTTGTTGTAGTTGGGGTAGTTGTCGTTGGGGTCATGGGTGTTGTAGTTGGCGTAGTTGTTGTTGTAGTTGGGGTAGTGGTTGTTGTAGTTGGGGTAGTGGTTGTTGTTGTTGGGGTCGTGGTTGTTGTTGTTGGGGTCGTGGTTGTTATTGATGGGGTAGTGGTTCTTGTAGTTGGGTTAGTGGTAGTTGTGGTTGGGGTACTGGTTGTTGTGGTTGGGGTAGTGGTTGTTGTAGTTGGTGTAGTGGTTGTTGTAGTTATGGCCATGGTTATAGGGGTAGTGGTTGTTGTAGTTGGGGTAGTTGTTGTTGTAGATGGGATCGTGGTTGTTGTTGTTGGGGTCGTGTTTGTTGTCGTTGGGGTAGAGGTTGTTGTGGTTGGGGTCGTGGTTGTTGTAGTTGGAGAAGTCGTTGTTGTTGTTGGGGTAGTGGTTGTTGTTGTTGGGGTAGTGTTTGTTGTAGTTGGTGTAGTGATTGTTGTAGTTGGGGTAGTGGTTGTTGTAGTTATGGCCATGGTTATAGGAGTAGTGGTTGTTGTAGTTGGGGTAGTTGTTGTTGTAGTTGGGGTAGTGGTATTTGTAGTTGGTGTAGTGGTTGTTGTAGTTATGGCCATGGTTATAGGAGTAGTGGTTGTTGTAGTTGGGGTAGTGGTTGTTGTAGTTGGGGTAGTGGTAGTTGTAGTTGGTGTAGTGGTTGTTGTAGTTGGGGTAGTGGTTGTTGTAGTTGGGGTAGTGGTAGTTGTAGTTGGTGTAGTGGTTGTTGTAGTTGGGGTAGTGGTAGTTGTAGATCGGGTAGTGGTTGTTGTAGTTGGGGTTGTTGTTATTGGTGGGGTCGTGGTTGTTGTTGTTGGGGTCGTGTTTGTTGTAGTTGGGGTAGTGGTTGTTGTAGTTTGAGAAGTCGTTGTTGTTGTTGGGGTAGTGGTTGTTGTTGTTGGGGTAGCGTTTGTTGTCGTTGGGGTAGTGGTTGTTGTGGTTGGGGTCGTGGTTGTTGTAGTTGGGGTAGTTGTTGTTATTGTTGGGTTCGTGGTTGTTGTTGTTGGGGTAGTGGTTGTTGTAGTTGGGGTAGTTGTTGTTGTAGATGGGATCGTGGTTGTTGTTGTTGGGGTCGTGGTTGTTGTCGTTGGGGTAGAGGTTGTTGTGGTTGGGGTCATGGTTGTTGTAGTTGGGGTAGTGGTTGTAATTGTTGGGGTCGTGGTTGTTGTTGTTGGGGTAGTGGCTGTTGTGGTTGGGGTAGTGTTAGTTGTAGTTGGGGTAGTGGTTGTTGTTTTTGGGCTCGTGGTTGTTGTAGTTGGTGTAGTGGTTGTTGTAGTTATGGCCATGGTTATAGGAGTAGTGGTTGTTGTAGTTGGTGTAGTGGTTGTTGTAGTTTGGGTAGTGGTTGTTGTAGTTGGGGTAGTGGTAGTTGTAGTTGGGGTAGTGGTTGTTGTAGTTGGTGTAGTGGTTGTTGTAGTTGGGGTAGTGGTTGTTGTAGCTGGGGTTGTGGTTGTTGGGGTCGTTGTTGTAGTTGGGGTAGTGGTAGTTGTAGTTGGGGTAGTGGTTGTTGTCGTTGGGGTAGTGGTTGTTGTAGTTCGGGTAGTGTTAGTTGTAGTTGGGGTAGTGGTTGTTGTAGTTGGGGTAGTGGTTGTTGTAGTTGGAGAAGTCGTTGTTGTTGTTGGGGTAGTGGTTGTTGGGGTAGTGGTTGTTGTAGTTTGTGTAGTGATTGTTGTAGTTGGGGTAGTGGTTGTTGTAGTTGGGGTAGTGGTTGTTGTAGTTGGAGAAGTCGTTGTTGTTGGGGTAGTGGTTGTTGTAGTTGGGGTAGTTGTAGTTGTAGTTGGTGTAGTGGTTGTTGTAGTTGGGGTAGTGGTAGTTGTAGATCGGGTAGTAGTTGGTGTAGTAGTTGTTGTAGTTGGGGTAGTGGTTGTTGTAGGCGGGGTAGTGGTTGTTGTAGTTGGGGTAGTGGTTGTTGTAGTTGGGCTAGTGGTTGTTGTAATTGGAGAAGTGGTTGTTGTTATTGGGGTAGAGGTTGTTGTTGTTGGGGTAGTGGTTGTTGTAGTTGGGGTAGTGATTGTTGTAGTTGGGGTAGTGTTAGTTGTAGTTGGGGTACTGGTTGTTGTAGTTGGGGTAGTGGTTGTTGTAGTTGGAGAAGTCGTTGTTGTTGTTGGGGTAGTGGTTGTTGTTGTTGGGGTAGTGTTTGTTGTAGTTGGTGTAGTGATTGTTGTAGTTGGGGTAGTGGTTGTTGTAGTTATGGCCATGGTTATAGGAGTAGTGGTTGTTGTAGTTGGGGTAGTGGTTGTTGTAGTTGGGGTAGTGGTAGTTGTAGTTGGTGTAGTGGTTGTTGTAGTTGGGGTAGTGGTTGTTGTAGTTGGGGTAGTGGTAGTTGTAGTTGGTGTAGTGGTTGTTGTAGTTGGGGTAGTGGTAGTTGTAGATCGGGTAGTGGTTGTTGTCGTTGGGGTAGTGGTTGTTGTGGTTGGGGTCGTGGTTGTTGTGGTTGGGGTAGTGGTTGTTGTAGTTGGTGTAGTGGTTGTTGTAGGTATGGCCATGGTTATAGGGGTAGTGGTTGTTGTAGTTGGGGTAGTTGTTGTTGTAGATGGGATCGTGGTTGTTGTTGTTGGGGTCGTGGTTGTTGTCGTTGGGGTAGAGGTTGTTGTGGTTGGGGTCATGGTTGTTGTAGTTGGGGTAGTGGTTGTAATTGTTGGGGTCGTGGTTGTTGTTGTTGGGGTAGTGGCTGTTGTGGTTGGGGTAGTGTTAGTTGTAGTTGGGGTAGTGGTTGTTGTAGTTGGGCTCGTGGTTTTTGTGGTTGGGTTAGTGGTTGTTGTTTTTGGGCTCGTGGTTGTTGTAGTTGGTGTAGTGGTTGTTGTAGTTATGGCCATGGTTATAGGAGTAGTGGTTGTTGTAGTTGGTGTAGTGGTTGTTGTAGTTTGGGTAGTGGTTGTTGTAGTTGGGGTAGTGGTAGTTGTAGTTGGGATAGTGGTTGTTGTAGTTGGTGTAGTGGTTGTTGTAGTTGGGGTAGTGGTTGTTGTAGCTGGGGTTGTGGTTGTTGGGGTCGTTGTTGTAGTTGGGGTAGTGGTAGTTGTAGTTGGGGTAGTGGTTGTTGTCGTTGGGGTAGTGGTTGTTGTAGTTCGGGTAGTGTTAGTTGTAGTTGGGGTAGTGGTTGTTGTAGTTGGGGTAGTGGTTGTTGTAGTTGGAGAAGTCGTTGTTGTTGTTGGGGTAGTGGTTGTTGTTGTTGGGGTAGTGGTTGTTGTAGTTTGTGTAGTGATTGTTGTAGTTGGGGTAGTGGTTGTTGTAGTTGGGGTAGTGGTTGTTGTAGTTGGAGAAGTCGTTGTTGTTGGGGTAGTGGTTGTTGTAGTTGGGGTAGTTGTAGTTGTAGTTGGTGTAGTGGTTGTTGTAGTTGGGGTAGTGGTAGTTGTAGATCGGGTAGTGGTTGTTGTAGTTGGTGTAGTAGTTGTTGTAGTTGGGGTAGTGGTTGTTGTAGGCGGGGTAGTGGTTGTTGTAGTTGGGGTAGTGGTTGTTGTAGTTGGGCTAGTGGTTGTTGTAATTGGAGAAGTGGTTGTTGTTATTGGGGTAGAGGTTGTTGTTGTTGGGGTAGTGGTTGTTGTAGTTGGGGTAGTGGTTGTTGTAGTTGGGGTAGTGTTAGTTGTAGTTGGGGTACTGGTTGTTGTAGTTGGGGTAGTGGTTGTTGTAGTTGGAGAAGTCGTTGTTGTTGTTGGGGTAGTGGTTGTTGTTGTTGGGGTAGTGTTTGTTGTAGTTGTTGTAGTGATTTTTGTAGTTGGGGTAGTGGTTGTTGTAGTTATGGCCATGGTTATAGGAGTAGTGGTTGTTGTAGTTGGGGTAGTGGTTGTTGTAGTTGGGGTAGTGGTAGTTGTAGTTGGTGTAGTGGTTGTTGTAGTTGGGGTAGTGGTTGTTGTAGTTGGGGTAGTGGTAGTTGTAGTTGGTGTAGTGGTTGTTGTAGTTGGGGTAGTGGTAGTTGTTGATCGGGTAGTGGTTGTTGTCGTTGGGGTAGTGGTTGTTGTGGTTGGGGTCGTGGTTGTTGTATTTGGGGTAGTTGTTGTTGTAGTTGGGGTAGTGGTTGTTGTAGTTGGGGTAGTTGTTGTTGTAGTCGGGGTCGTGGTTGTTGTAGTTGGGCTATTGGTTGTTGTAGTTGTCGTTGGGGTCATGGGTGTTGTAGTTGGCGTAGTTGTTGTTGTAGTTGGGGTAGTGGTTGTTTTAGCTGGGTTTGTGGTTTTTGTAGTTGGGATAGTGGTTGTTGTAGTTGGGGTATTGGTAATTGGGGTCATGGTTGTTGTTGTTGGGGTAGTGGTTGTTGTAGTTGGGGTAGTGGTTGTTGTTGTTGGGGTCGTGGTTGTTGTTGTTGGGGTCGTGGTTGTTATTGTTGGGGTAGTGGTTCTTGTAGTTGGGTTAGTGGTAGTTGTGGTTGGGGTACTGGTTGTTGTGGTTGGGGTAGTGGTTGTTGTAGTTGGTGTAGTGGTTGTTGTAGTTATGGCCATGGTTATAGGGGTAGTGGTTGTTGTAGTTGGGGTAGTTGTTGTTGTAGATGGGATCGTGGTTGTTGTTGTTGGGGTCGTGGTTGTTGTCGTTGGGGTAGAGGTTGTTGTGGTTGGGGTCGTGGTTGTTGTAGTTGGGGTAGTGGTTGTAATTGTTGGGGTCGTGGTTGTTGTTGTTGGGGTAGTGGCTGTTGTGGTTGGGGTAGTGTTAGTTGTAGTTGGGGTAGTGGTTGTTGTAGTTGGGCTCGTGGTTGTTGTGGTTGGGTTAGTGGTTGTTGTTTTTGGGCTCGTGGTTGTTGTAGTTGGGGTAGTGGTTGTTGTAGTTATGGCCATGGTTATAGGAGTAGTGGTTGTTGTAGTTGGTGTAGTGGTTGTTGTAGTTTGGGTAGTGGTTGTTGTAGTTGGTGTAGTGGTAGTTGTAGTTGGGGTAGTGGTTGTTGTAGTTGGTGTCGTGGTTGTTGTAGTTGGGGTAGTGGTTGTTGTAGCTGGGGTTGTGGTTGTTGGGGTCGTTGTTGTAGTTGGGGTAGTGGTAGTTGTAGTTGGGATAGTGGTTGTTGTAGTTGGGGTAGTGGTTGTTGTAGTTCGGGTAGTGTTAGTTGTAGTTGGGGTAGTGGTTGTTGTAGTTGGGGTAGTGGTTGTTGTAGTTGGAGAAGTCGTTGTTTTTGTTGGGGTAGTGGTTGTTGTTGTTGGGGTAGTGGTTGTTGTAGTTGGTGTAGTGACTGTTGTAGTTGGGGTAGTGGTTGTTGTAGTTGGGGTAGTGGTTGTTGTAGTTGGAGAAGTCGTTGTTGTTGTTGGGGTAGTGGTTGTTGTAGTTGGGGTAGTGGTAGTTGTAGTTGGTGTAGTGGTTGTTGTAGTTGGGGTAGTGGTAGTTCTAGATCGGGTAGTGGTTGTTGTAGTTGGTGTAGTAGTTGTTGTAGTTGGGGTAGTGGTTGTTGTAGGCGGGGTAGTGGTTGTTGTAGTTGGGGTAGTGGTTGTTGTAGTTGGGCTAGTGGTTGTTGTAGTTGGAGAAGTGGTTGTTGTTATTGGGGTAGAGGTTGTTGTTGTTGGGGTAGTGGTTGTTGTAGTTGGGGTAGTGGTTGTTGTAGTTGGGGTAGTGTTAGTTGTAGTTGGGGTACTGGTTGTTGTAGTTGGGGTAGTGGTTGTTGTAGTTGGAGAAGTCGTTGTTGTTGTTGGGGTAGTGGTTGTTGTTGTTGGGGTAGTGTTTGTTGTAGTTGGTGTAGTGATTGTTGTAGTTGGGGTAGTGGTTGTTGTAGTTATGGCCATGGTTATAGGAGTAGTGGTTGTTGTAGTTGGGGTAGTTGTTGTTGTAGTTGGGGTAGTGGTATTTGTAGTTGGTGTAGTGGTTTTTGTAGTTATGGCCATGGTTATAGGAGTAGTGGTTGTTGTAGTTGGGGTAGTGGTTGTTGTAGTTGTCGTTGGTGTAGTGGTTGTTGTAGTTGGGGTAGTGGTAGTTGTAGATCGGGTAGTGGTTGTTGTCGTTGGGGTAGTGGTTGTTGTGGTTGGGGTCGTGGTTGTTGTAGTTGGGGTAGTTGTTGTTATTGTTGGGTTCGTGGTTGTTGTTGTTGGGGTAGTGGTTGTTGTAGTTGGGGTAGTTGTTGTTGTAGTCGGGGTCGTGGTTGTTGTAGTTGGGCTATTGGTTGTTGTAGTTGTCGTTGGGGTCATGGGTGTTGTAGTTGGCGTAGTTGTTGTTGTAGCTGGGGTAGTGGTTGTTTTAGCTGGGTTTGTGGTTTTTGTAGTTGGGATAGTGGTTGTTGTAGTTGGGGTATTGGTAATTGGGGTCATGGTTGTTGTTGTTGGGGTAGTGGTTGTTGTAGTTGGGGTAGTGGTTGTTGTTGGGGTCGTGGTTGTTGTTGTTGGGGTCTTGGTTGTTATTGTTGGGGTAGTGGTTCTTGTATTTGGGTTAGTGGTAGTTGTGGTTGGGGTACTGGTTGTTGTGGTTGGGGTAGTCGTTGTTGTAGTTGGGGTAGTGGTTGTTGTAGGCGGGGTAGTGGTTGTTGTAGTTGGGGTAGTGGTTGTTGTAGTTGGGCTAGTGGTTGTTGTAATTGGAGAAGTGGTTGTCGTTATTGGGGTAGAGGTTGTTGTTGTTGGGGTAGTGGTTGTTGTAGTTGGGGTAGTGGTTGTTGTAGTTATGGCCATGGTTATAGGAGTAGTGGTTGTTGTAGTTGGGGTAGTTGTTGTTGTAGTTGGGGTAGTGGTATTTGTAGTTGGTGTAGTGGTTGTTGTAGTTATGGCCATGGTTATAGGAGTAGTGGTTGTTGTAGTTGGGGTAGTGGTTGTTGTAGTTGTAGTTGGTGTAGTGGTTGTTGTAGTTGGGGTAGTGGTAGTTGTAGATCGGGTAGTGGTTGTTGTCGTTGGGGTAGTGGTTGTTGTGGTTGGGGTCGTGGTTGTTGTAGTTGGGGTAGTTGTTGTTATTGTTGGGTTCGTGGTTGTTGTTGTTGGGGTAGTGGTTGTTGTAGTTGGGGTAGTTGTTGTTGTAGTCGGGGTCGTGGTTGTTGTAGTTGGGCTATTGGTTGTTGTAGTTGTCGTTGGGGTCATGGGTGTTGTAGTTGGCGTAGTTGTTGTTGTAGTTGGGGTAGTGGTTGTTTTAGCTGGGTTTGTGGTTTTTGTAGTTGGGATAGTGGTTGTTGTAGTTGGGGTATTGGTAATTGGGGTCATGGTTGTTGTTGTTGGGGTAGTGGTTGTTGTAGTTGGGGTAGTGGTTGTTGTTGTTGGGGTCGTGGTTGTTGTTGTTGGGGTCTTGGTTGTTATTGTTGGGGTAGTGGTTCTTGTAGTTGGGTTAGTGGTAGTTGTGGTTTGGGTACTGGTTGTTGTGGTTGGGGTAGTCGTTGTTGTTGTTGGGGTAGTGGTCGTTGGGTTCATGGTTGTTGTAGTTGGAGCAGTGGTTGTTGTAGTTGGGGTAGTCGTTGTTGTTGTTGGGGTAGTGGTCGTTGCGTTCATGGTTGTTGTAGTTGGCGCAGTGGTTGTTGTAGTTGGTATAGTGGTAGTTGTAGTTGGTGTAGTGGTAATTGGGGTCGTGTTTGTTGTTGTTGGGGTAGTGGTTGCTTTAGTTGGGATAGTGGTTGTTGTTGTTGGGGTCGTGGTTGTTGTTGTTGGGGTTTTGGTTGCTGTAGTTGGGTTAGTGGTTGTTGTTGTTGGGGTCGTGGTTGTTGTTTTTGGGGTCGTGGTTGTTGTAGTTTCGATAGTGGTTGTTGTAGTTGGGGTAGTGGTAATTGGGGTCGTGGTTGTTGTTCTTGGGGTAGTGGTTGTTGTGGTTGGGTTAGTGGTTGTTGTAGTTGGGGTCTTGGTTGTTGTAGTTGGGATAGTGGTTGTTGTAGTTGGGATCGTGGTTGTTGTTGTTTGGCTAGTAGTTGTTGTGGTTGGGGTAGTGGTTGTGGTAATTGGGGTAGTGGTTGTTGTAGTTGGGGTAGTTGTTTTTGTAGTTGGGCTCGTTGTTGTTGTGGTTGGGGTAGTGGTTGTTGTAGTTGGGGTCGTGGTTGTTGTAGTTGGGATATTGGTTGTTGTAGTTGGGCTCGTGGTTGTTGTGGTTGGGTTAGTGGTTGTTGTGGTTGGGCTCGTGGTTGTTGTTGGGTTAGTGGTTGTTGTTGTTCGGGTAGTGGTTGTTTTAGTTGGTATAGTGGTTGTTGTAGTTATGGCCATGGTTATAGGAGTAGTGGTTGTTGTAGTTGGTGTAGTGGTTGTTGTAGTTTGGGTAGTGATTGTTGTAGTTGGGGTAGTGGTAGTTGTATTTGGGGTAGTGGTAGTTGTAGTTGGTGTAGTGGTTGTTGTAGTTGGGGTAGTGGTTGTTGTTGTTGGGGTAGTGGTTGTTGTAGCTGGGATTGTGGTTGTTGGGGTCGTTGTTGTAGTTGGGGTATTGGTAGTTGTAGTTGGGGTAGTGGTTGTTCTAGTTGGGGTAGTGGTTGTTGTAGTTGGGATAGTGGTTGTTGTAGTTGGTGTAGTGGTTGTTGTAGTTGGGGTAGTGGTAGTTGTAGTTGGTGTAGTGATTGTTGTATATGGTGTAGTGGTTGTTGTAGTTGGGGTAGTGGTTGTTGTAGGCGGGGTAGTGGTTGTTGTAGTTGGAGAAGTGGTTGTTGTAGTTGGGGTAGTGGTAGTTGTAGTTGGGGTAGTGGTTGTTGTAGTTGGGGTCGTGGTTGTTGTAGTTGGGATATTGGTTGTTGTAGTTGGGCTCTTGGTTGTTGTGGTTGGGTTAGTGGTTGTTGTTGTTGGGTTCGTGGTTGTTGTGGTTGGGTTAGTGGTTGTTGTTGTTGGGCTCGTTGTTGTTGTAGTTGGTGTAGTGGTTGTTGTAGTTATGGCCATGGTTATAGGAGTAGTGGTTGTTGTAGTTGGTGTAGTGGTTGTTGTAGTTTGGGTAGTGGTTGTTGTAGTTGGGGTAGTGGTAGTTGTAGTTGGGGTAGTGGTTGTTGTAGTTGGTGTAGTGGTTGTTGTAGTTGGGGTAGTGGTTGTTGTAGCTGGGGTTGTGGTTGTTGTAGTTGGGGTAGTGGTAGTTGTAGTTGGGGTAGTGGTAGTTGTAGTTGGGGTAGTGGTTGTAATTGTTGGGGTCGTGGTTGTTGTTGTTGGGGTAGTGGCTATTGTGGTTGGGGTAGTGTTAGTTGTAGTTGGGGTAGTGGTTGTTGTAGTTGGGCTCGTGGTTGTTGTGGTTGGGTTAGTGGTTGTTGTTGTTGGGATCGTGGTTGTTGTGGTTGGGTTAGTGGTTGTTGTTTTTGGGCTCGTGGTTGTTGTAGTTGGTGTAGTGGTTGTTGTAGTTATGGCCATGGTTATAGGAGTAGTGGTTGTTATAGTTGGTGTAGTGGTTGTTGTAGTTTGGGTAGTGGTTGTTGTAGTTGGGGTAGTGGTAGTTGTAGTTGGGGTAGTGGTTGTTGTAGTTGGTGTAGTGGTTGTTGTAGTTGGGGTAGTGGTTGTTGTAGCTGGGGTTGTGGTTGTTGGGGTCGTTGTTGTAGTTGGGGTAGTGGTAGTTGTAGTTGGGGTAGTGGTTGTTGTAGTTGGGGTAGTGGTTGTTGTAGTTCGGGTAGTGTTAGTTGTAGTTGGGGTAGTGGTTGTTGTAGTTGGGGTAGTGGTTGTTGTAGTTGGAGAAGTCGTTGTTGTTGTTGGGTTAGTGGTTGTTGTTGTTGGGGTAGTGGTTGTTGTAGTTGGTGTAGTGATTGTTGTAGTTGGGGTAGTGGTTGTTGTAGTTGGGGTAGTGGTTGTTGTAGTTGGAGAAGTCGTTGTTGTTGTTGGGGTAGTGGTTGTTGTAGTTGGGGTAGTGGTAGTTGTAGATCGGGTAGTGGTTGTTGTAGTTGGTGTAGTAGTTGTTGTAGTTGGGGTAGTGGTTGTTGTAGGCGGGGTAGTGGTTGTTGTAGTTGGGGTAGTGGTTGTTGTAGTTGGGCTAGTGGTTGTTGTAGTTGGAGAAGTGGTTGTTGTTATTGGGGTAGAGGTTGTTGTTGTTGGGGTAGTGGTTGTTGTAGTTGGGGTAGTGGTTGTTGTAGTTGGGGTAGTGTTAGTTGTAGTTGGGGTAGTGGTTGTTGTAGTTGGGGTAGTGGTTGTTGTAGTTGGAGAAGTCGTTGTTGTTGTTGGGGTAGTGGTTGTTGTTGTTGGGGTAGTGTTTGTTGTAGTTGGTGTATTGATTGTTGTAGTTGGGGTAGTGGTTGTTGTAGTTATGGCCATGGTTATAGGAGTAGTGGTTGTTGTAGTAGGGGTAGTTGTTGTTGTAGTTGGGGTAGTGGTAGTGGTATTTGTAGTTGGTGTAGTGGTTGTTGTAGTTATGGCCATGGTTATAGGAGTAGTGGTTGTTGTAGTTGGGGTAGTGGTTGTTGTAGTTGGGGTAGTGGTAGTTGTAGTTGGTGAAGTGGTTGTTGTAGTTGGGGTAGTGGTTGTTGTAGTTGGGGTAGTGGTAGTTGTAGATCGGGTAGTGGTTGTTGTCGTTGGGGTAGTGGTTGTTGTGGTTGGGGTCGTGGTTGTTGTAGTTGGGGTAGTTGTTGTTATTGTTGGGTTCGTGGTTGTTGTTGTTGGGGTAGTGGTTGTTGTAGTTGGGGTAGTGGTTGTTTTAGCTGGGTTTGTGGTTTTTGTAGTTGGGATAGTGGTTGTTGTAGTTGGGGTATTGGTAATTGGGGTCATGGTTGTTGTTGTTGGGTTAGTGGTTGTTGTAGTTGGGGTAGTGGTTGTTGTTGTTGGGGTCGTGGTTGTTGTTGTTGGGGTCGTGGTTGTTATTGTTGGGGTAGTGGTTCTTGTAGTTGGGTTAGTGGTAGTTGTGGTTGGGGTACTGGTTGTTGTGGTTGGGGTAGTGGTTGTTGTAGTTGGTGTAGTGGTTGTTGTAGTTATGGCCCTGGTTATAGGGGTAGTGGTTGTTGTAGTTGGGGTAGTTGTTGTTGTAGATGGGATCGTGGTTGTTGTTGTTGGGGTCGTGGTTGTTGTCGTTGGGGTAGAGGTTGTTGTGGTTGGGGTCGTGGTTGTTGTAGTTGGGGTAGTGGTTGTAATTATTGGGGTCGTGGTTGTTGTTGTTGGGGTAGTGGCTGTTGTGGTTCGGGTCGTGGTTGTTGTAGTTGGGGTCGTGGTTGTTGTCGTTGGGGTAGAGGTTGTTGTGGTTGGGGTCGTGGTTGTTGTAGTTGGGGTCGTGGTTGTAATTATTGGGGTAGTCGTTGTTGTTGTTGGGGTAGTGGTCGTTGGGTTCATGGTTGTTGTAGTTGGAGCAGTGGTTGTTGTAGTTGGGGTAGTCGTTGTTGTTGTTGGGGTAGTGGTCGTTGCGTTCATGGTTGTTGTAGTTGGCGCAGTGGTTGTTGTAGTTGGTATAGTGGTAGTTGTAGTTGGTGTAGTGGTAATTGGGGTCGTGTTTGTTGTTGTTGGGGTAGTGGTTGCTGTAGTTGGGATAGTGGTTGTTGTTGTCGGGGTCGTGGTTGTTGTTGTTGGGGTTTTGGTTGCTGTAGTTGGGGTAGTGGTTGTTGTTGTTGGGGTCGTGGTTGTTGTTTTTGGGGTCGTGGTTGTTGTAGTTTCGATAGTGGTTGTTGTAGTTGGGGTAGTGGTAATTGGGGTCGTGGTTGTTGTTCTTGGGGTAGTGGTTGATGTGGTTGGGTTAGTGGTTGTTGTAGTTGTGGTCTTGGTTGTTGTAGTTGGGATAGTGGTTGTTGTAGTTGGGATCGTGGTTGTTGTTGTTTGGCTAGTAGTTGTTGTGGTTGGGGTAGTGGTTGTGGTAATTGGGGTAGTGGTTGTTGTAGTTGGGGTAGTTGTTTTTGTAGTTGGGCTCGTTGTTGTTGTGGTTGGGGTAGTGGTTGTTGTAGTTGGGGTCGTGGTTGTTGTAGTTGGGATATTGGTTGTTGTAGTTGGGCTCGTGGTTGTTGTGGTTGGGTTAGTGGTTGTTGTGGTTGGGCTCGTGGTTGTTGTTGGGTTAGTGGTTGTTGTTGTTCGGGTAGTGGTTGTTTTAGTTGGTATAGTGGTTGTTGTAGTTATGGCCATGGTTATAGGAGTAGTGGTTGTTGTAGTTGGTGTAGTGGTTGTTGTAGTTTGGGTAGTGATTGTTGTAGTTGGGGTAGTGGTAGTTGTATTTGGGGTAGTGGTAGTTGTAGTTGGTGTAGTGGTTGTTGTAGTTGGGGTAGTGGTTGTTGTTGTTGGGGTAGTGGTTGTTGTAGCTGGGATTGTGGTTGTTGGGGTCGTTGTTGTAGTTGGGGTATTGGTAGTTGTAGTTGTGGTAGTGGTTGTTCTAGTTGGGGTAGTGGTTGTTGTAGTTGGGATAGTGGTTGTTGTAGTTGGTGTAGTGGTTGTTGTAGTTGGGGTAGTGGTAGTTGTAGTTGGTGTAGTGATCGTTGTAGTTGGTGTAGTGGTTGTTGTAGTTGGGGTAGTGGTTGTTGTAGGCGGGGTAGTGGTTGTTGTAGTTGGAGAAGTGGTTGTTGTAGTTGGGGTAGTGGTAGTTGTAGTTGGGGTAGTGGTTGTTGTAGTTGGGGTCGTGGTTGTTGTAGTTGGGATATTGGTTGTTGTAGTTGGGCTCTTGGTTGTTGTGGTTGGGTTAGTGGTTGTTGTTTTTGGGTTCGTGGTTGTTGTGGTTGGGTTAGTGGTTGTTGTTGTTGGGCTCGTGGTTGTTGTAGTTGGTGTAGTGCTTGTTGTAGTTATGGCCATGGTTATAGGAGTAGTGGTTGTTGTAGTTGGTGTAGTGGTTGTTGTAGTTTGGGTAGTGGTTGTTGTAGTTGGGGTAGTGGTAGTTGTAGTTGGGGTAGTGGTTGTTGTAGTTGGTGTAGTGGTTGTTGTAGTTGGGGTAGTGGTTGTTGTAGCTGGGGTTGTGGTTGTTGTAGTTGGGGTAGTGGTAGTTGTAGTTGGGGTAGTGGTAGTTGTAGTTGGGGTAGTGGTTGTAATTGTTGGGGTCGTGGTTGTTGTTGTTGGGGTAGTGGCTGTTGTGGTTGGGTTAGTGGTTGTTGTAGTTGGGGTCTTGGTTGTTGTAGTTGGGATAGTGGTTGTTGTAGTTGGGATCGTGGTTGTTGTTGTTTGGCTAGTAGTTGTTGTGGTTGGGGTAGTGGTTGTTGTAGTTGGGTTATTGGTTGTTGTGGTTGGGGTAGTGGTTGTTGTAGTTTGGGTAGTGGTTGTTGTAGTTGGGGTAGTGGTTATTGTAGTTGGGGTAGTGGTTGTTGTAGTTATGGCCATGGTTATAGGGCTATTGGTTGTTGTAGTTGGGGTAGTGGTTGTTGTTGTTGGGGTTGTGGTTGTTGTTGTTGCGGTCGTGGTTGTTGTCGTTGGGGTAGTGGTTGATGTGGTTGGGGTAGTGGTTGTTGTAGTTGGTGTAGTGGTTGTTGTAGTTGGGGTAGTGGTTGTTGTAGGAGGGGTAGTCGTTGTTGTAGTTGGGGTGGTGGTTGTTGTAACTGGGGTTAAGGTTGTTGTTGTTGGGGTGGTGGTTGTTGTAGTTGGGCTAGTGGTTGTTGTAGTTGGGCTAGTGGTTGTTGTAATTGGGTTAGGTGTAGTTGTAGCTGGGGTAGTGGTTGTTGTAGTTAGGGTAGTTGTTGTTGTAGTTGGGTTAGTGGTTGTTGTAGCTGGGGTAGTGGTTGTTGTTGTTGGGGTAGTGGTTTTTGTAGTTGGGCTAGTTGTTTTTGTAGTTGGGGTAGTGGTAGTTGTAGTTGGGGTAGTGGATGTTGTAGTTGGAGAAGTGGTTGTTGTTGTTGTTGTAAGTGGGGTAGTGGTTGTTGTAGTTGGTGAAGTGGTTGTTGTAGTTGGGATAGTGGTTGTTGTAGTTGGGGTAGTGGTAGTTGTAGTTGGGGTAATGGTTGTTGTAGTTGGGGCAGTGGTTGTTGTAGTTGGTATAGTGGTTGTTGTAGTTGGGGTAGTGGTTGTTGTAGGCGGGGTAGTGGTTGTTGTAGTTGGACAAGTGGTTGTTGTAGTTGGGGTAGTGGTTGTTGTAGTTGGGGTAGTGGTAGTTGTAGTTGGGGTAGTGGTTGTTGTAGTTGGGGTAGTGGTTGTTGTAGTTGGAGAAGTGGTTGTTGTTGTTGGTGTAGTGGTTGTTGTCGTTGGTGTAGTGGTTGTTGTAGTTGGGGTAGTGTTTGTTGTGGTTGGGGTAGTGGTTGTTGTTGTTGGGGTTGGGGTTTTTGTCGTTGGGGTAGTGGTTGTTGTTGTTGCGGTCGTGGTTGTTGTCGTTGGGGTAGTGGTTGATGTGGTTGGGGTAGTGGTTGATGTGGTTGGGGTAGTGGTTGTTGTAGTTGGTGTAGTGGTTGTTGTAGTTGGGGTAGTGGTTGTTGTAGGCGGGGTAGTGGTTGTTGTAGTTGGGGTAGTGGTTGTTGTAGTTGGGGTAGTGGTTGTTGTAGTTGGAGAAGTGGTTGTTGTTGGTGTAGTGGTTGTTGTAGTTGGTGTATTGGTTGTTGTTGTTGGGGTAGTGGTAGTTGTAGTTGGGGTAGTGGTTGTTGTAGTTTGTGTAGAGGTTGTTGTTGTTGGGGTAGTGGTTGTTGTAGGCGGGGTAGTGGTTGTTGCAGTTGGTGTAGTGGTTGGAGAGGTCGTTGTTGTTGTAGTGGGGGTAGTGGTTGTTGTAGTTGGGGTAGTGGTTGTTGTAGTTGGGGTAGTGGTTGTTGTAGTTGGGGTAGTGGTAGTTGTAGTTGGTGTAGTGGTTGTTGTAGTTGGGGTAGTGGTTGTTGTAGTTGGGGTAGTGGTAGTTGGGGTACTGGTTGTTGTAGTTGGTGTAGTGGTTGTTGTAGTTGATGTAGTGGTTGTTGTAGTTGGGGTAGTGGTTGTTGTAGTTGGTGTAGTGTTTGTTGTAGTTGGGGTAGTGGTTGTTGTAGTTCGGGTAGTTGTTGTTGTAGTTGGGGTAGTGGTTGTTGTAGTTGGAGAAGTGGTTGTTGTTGTTGGTGTAGTGGTTGTTGTAGTTGGAGTAGTGGTTGTTGTAGTTGGGGTAGTGGTTGTTGTAGTTGGGGTAGTGGTAGTTGTAGTTGGGGTAGTGGTTGTTGTAGTTGGTGTTGCGGTTGTTGTAGTTGGGGTAGTGGTTGTTGTAGGTGGGGTAGTGGTTGTTGTAGTTGGGGTAGTTGTTGTTGTAGTGGGGGTAGTGGTTGTTGTAGTTGGTGTAGTGGTTGTTCTAGTTGGGGTAGTGGTTGTTGTAGCTGGGGTAGTGGTTGGAGAGGTCGTTGTTGTTGTAGTTGGGGTAGTGGTTGTTGTAGTTGGGGTAGTGGTTGTTGTAGTTGGGGTAGTGGTTGTTGTTGTTGGGCTAGTGGTTGTTGTAGTTGGTGTAGTGGTTGTTGTAGTTGGGGTAGTAGTTGTTGTAGCTGGGGTAGTGGTAGTTGTAGTTGGGGTAGTGGTTGTTGTAGTTGGTGTAGTGGTTGTTGTAGTTGGGGTAGTGGTTGTTGTAGGCGGGGTAGTGGTTGTTGTAGTTGGGGTAGTGGTTGTTGTAGTTGGTGTAGTGGTTGTTGTAGTTGGAGTAGTGGTTGTTGTAGTTGGGGTAGTGGTTGTTGTAGTTGGGGTAGTGGTTGTTGTAGCTGGGGTTGTTGTTGTTGTTGTTGGGGTCGTTGTTGTTGGTGGGGTTGTGGTTGTTGTTGGGGTAGTGGTTGTTGTAGTTGGGGTTGTGGTTGTTGTTGTTGGGGTCGTGGTTGTTGTTGTTGGGGTAGTGGTTGTTTTAGTTGGTGTAGTGATTGTTGTAGTTGGGGTAGTTGTTTTTGTAGTTGGGGTAGTGGTAGTTGTAGTTGGTGTAGTGGTTGTTGTAGTTGGGGTAGTGGTAGTTGTAGATCGGGTAGTGGTTGTTGTAGTTGGGGTCGTTGTTGTAGTTGGGGTAGTGGTTGTTGTTGTTGGGGTCGTGGTTGTTGTAGTTGGAGTAGTGGTTGTTGTAGTTGGGGTAGTGGTTGTTGTTGTTGGGGTAGTGGTTGTTGTAGTTGGGGCAGTGTTAGTTGTAGTTGGGGTAGTGGTTGTTGTAGTTGGGGTAGTGGTTGTTGTAGTTGGAGAAGTCGTTGTTGTTGTTGGGGTAGTGGTTGTTGTAGTTGGTGTAGTGGTTGTTGTACTTGGGGTAGTGGTTGATGTAGGCGGGGTAGTGGTTGTTGTAGTTGGGGTAGTGGTTGTTGTTGTTGGTGTAGTGGTTGTTGTAGTTGGGGTAGTGGTTGTTGTTGTTGGGGTAGTGGTTGTTGTTGTTGGGGTTGTGGTTGTTGTTGTTGGGGTCGTTGTTGTTGGTGGGGTTGTGGTTGTTGTTGGGGTAGTGGTTGTTGTAGTTGGGGTAGTGGTTGTTGTTGTTGGGGTCGTGGTTGTTGTTGTTGGGGTAGTGGTTGTTGTAGTTGGTGTAGTGATTGTTGTATTTGGGGTAGTGGTTGTTGTAGTTGGGGTAGTGGTAGTTGTAGTTGGTGTAGTGGTTGTTGTAGTTGGGGTAGTGGTAGTTGTAGATCGGGTAGTGGTTGTTGTAGTTGGGGTCGTTGTTGTAGTTGGGGTAGTGGTTGTTGTGGTTGGGGTCGTGGTTGTTTTTGTTGGGGTAGTGGTTGTTGTAGCTGGGGTTGTGGTTGTTGTTGTTGGGGTCGTTGTTGTTGGTTGGGTTGTGGTTGTTGTTGTTGGGGTAGTGGTTGTTGTAGTTGGGGTAGTGTTAGTTGTAGTTGGGGTAGTGGTTGTTGTAGTTGGGGTAGTGGTTGTTGTAGTTGGAGAAGTCGTTGTTGTTGTTGGGGTAGTGGTTGTTGTAGTTGGTGTATTGATTGTTGTAGTTGGGGTAGTGGTTGTTGTAGTTATGGCCATGGTTATAGGAGTAGTGGTTGTTGTAGTAGGGGTAGTTGTTGTTGTAGTTGGGGTAGTGGTATTTGTAGTTGGTGTAGTGGTTGTTGTAGTTATGGCCATGGTTATAGGAGTAGTGGTTGTTGTAGTTGGGGTAGTGGTTGTTGTAGTTGGGGTAGTGGTAGTTGTAGTTGGTGAAGTGGTTGTTGTAGTTGGGGTAGTGGTTGTTGTAGTTGGGGTAGTGGTAGTTGTAGATTGGGTAGTGGTTGTTGTCGTTGGGGTAGTGCTTGTTGTGGTTGGGGTCGTGGTTGTTGTAGTTGGGGTAGTTGTTGTTATTGTTGGGTTCGTGGTTGTTGTTGTTGGGGTAGTGGTTGTTGTAGTTGGGGTAGTGGTTGTTTTAGCTGGGTTTGTGGTTTTTGTAGTTGGGATAGTGGTTGTTGTAGTTGGGGTATTGGTAATTGGGGTCATGGTTGTTGTTGTTGGGTTAGTGGTTGTTGTAGTTGGGGTAGTGGTTGTTGTTGTTGGGGTCGTGGTTGTTGTTGTTGGGGTCGTGGTTGTTATTGTTGGGGTAGTGGTTCTTGTAGTTGGGTTAGTGGTAGTTGTGGTTGGGGTACTGGTTGTTGTGGTTGGGGTAGTGGTTGTTGTAGTTGGTGTAGTGGTTGTTGTAGTTATGGCCCTGGTTATAGGGGTAGTGGTTGTTGTAGTTGGGGTAGTTGTTGTTGTAGATGGGATCGTGGTTGTTGTTGTTGGGGTCGTGGTTGTTGTCGTTGGGGTAGAGGTTGTTGTGGTTGGGGTCGTGGTTGTTGTAGTTGGGGTAGTGGTTGTAATTATTGGGGTCGTGGTTGTTGTTGTTGGGGTAGTGGCTGTTGTGGTTCGGGTCGTGGTTGTTGTAGTTGGGGTCGTGGTTGTTGTCGTTGGGGTAGAGGTTGTTGTGGTTGGGGTCGTGGTTGTTGTAGTTGGGGTCGTGGTTGTAATTATTGGGGTAGTCGTTGTTGTTGTTGGGGTAGTGGTCGTTGGGTTCATGGTTGTTGTAGTTGGAGCAGTGGTTGTTGTAGTTGGGGTAGTCGTTGTTGTTGTTGGGGTAGTGGTCGTTGCGTTCATGGTTGTTGTAGTTGGCGCAGTGGTTGTTGTAGTTGGTATAGTGGTAGTTGTAGTTGGTGTAGTGGTAATTGGGGTCGTGTTTGTTGTTGTTGGGGTAGTGGTTGCTGTAGTTGGGATAGTGGTTGTTGTTGTCGGGGTCGTGGTTGTTGTTGTTGGGGTTTTGGTTGCTGTAGTTGGGGTAGTGGTTGTTGTTGTTGGGGTCGTGGTTGTTGTTTTTGGGGTCGTGGTTGTTGTAGTTTCGATAGTGGTTGTTGTAGTTGGGGTAGTGGTAATTGGGGTCGTGGTTGTTGTTCTTGGGGTAGTGGTTGATGTGGTTGGGTTAGTGGTTGTTGTAGTTGTGGTCTTGGTTGTTGTAGTTGGGATAGTGGTTGTTGTAGTTGGGATCGTGGTTGTTGTTGTTTGGCTAGTAGTTGTTGTGGTTGGGGTAGTGGTTGTGGTAATTGGGGTAGTGGTTGTTGTAGTTGGGGTAGTTGTTTTTGTAGTTGGGCTCGTTGTTGTTGTGGTTGGGGTAGTGGTTGTTGTAGTTGGGGTCGTGGTTGTTGTAGTTGGGATATTGGTTGTTGTAGTTGGGCTCGTGGTTGTTGTGGTTGGGTTAGTGGTTGTTGTGGTTGGGCTCGTGGTTGTTGTTGGGTTAGTGGTTGTTGTTGTTCGGGTAGTGGTTGTTTTAGTTGGTATAGTGGTTGTTGTAGTTATGGCCATGGTTATAGGAGTAGTGGTTGTTGTAGTTGGTGTAGTGGTTGTTGTAGTTTGGGTAGTGATTGTTGTAGTTGGGGTAGTGGTAGTTGTATTTGGGGTAGTGGTAGTTGTAGTTGGTGTAGTGGTTGTTGTAGTTGGGGTAGTGGTTGTTGTTGTTGGGGTAGTGGTTGTTGTAGCTGGGATTGTGGTTGTTGGGGTCGTTGTTGTAGTTGGGGTATTGGTAGTTGTAGTTGTGGTAGTGGTTGTTCTAGTTGGGGTAGTGGTTGTTGTAGTTGGGATAGTGGTTGTTGTAGTTGGTGTAGTGGTTGTTGTAGTTGGGGTAGTGGTAGTTGTAGTTGGTGTAGTGATCGTTGTAGTTGGTGTAGTGGTTGTTGTAGTTGGGGTAGTGGTTGTTGTAGGCGGGGTAGTGGTTGTTGTAGTTGGAGAAGTGGTTGTTGTAGTTGGGGTAGTGGTAGTTGTAGTTGGGGTAGTGGTTGTTGTAGTTGGGGTCGTGGTTGTTGTAGTTGGGATATTGGTTGTTGTAGTTGGGCTCTTGGTTGTTGTGGTTGGGTTAGTGGTTGTTGTTTTTGGGTTCGTGGTTGTTGTGGTTGGGTTAGTGGTTGTTGTTGTTGGGCTCGTGGTTGTTGTAGTTGGTGTAGTGCTTGTTGTAGTTATGGCCATGGTTATAGGAGTAGTGGTTGTTGTAGTTGGTGTAGTGGTTGTTGTAGTTTGGGTAGTGGTTGTTGTAGTTGGGGTAGTGGTAGTTGTAGTTGGGGTAGTGGTTGTTGTAGTTGGTGTAGTGGTTGTTGTAGTTGGGGTAGTGGTTGTTGTAGCTGGGGTTGTGGTTGTTGTAGTTGGGGTAGTGGTAGTTGTAGTTGGGGTAGTGGTAGTTGTAGTTGGGGTAGTGGTTGTAATTGTTGGGGTCGTGGTTGTTGTTGTTGGGGTAGTGGCTGTTGTGGTTGGGTTAGTGGTTGTTGTAGTTGGGGTCTTGGTTGTTGTAGTTGGGATAGTGGTTGTTGTAGTTGGGATCGTGGTTGTTGTTGTTTGGCTAGTAGTTGTTGTGGTTGGGGTAGTGGTTGTTGTAGTTGGGTTATTGGTTGTTGTGGTTGGGGTAGTGGTTGTTGTAGTTTGGGTAGTGGTTGTTGTAGTTGGGGTAGTGGTTATTGTAGTTGGGGTAGTGGTTGTTGTAGTTATGGCCATGGTTATAGGGCTATTGGTTGTTGTAGTTGGGGTAGTGGTTGTTGTTGTTGGGGTTGTGGTTGTTGTTGTTGCGGTCGTGGTTGTTGTCGTTGGGGTAGTGGTTGATGTGGTTGGGGTAGTGGTTGTTGTAGTTGGTGTAGTGGTTGTTGTAGTTGGGGTAGTGGTTGTTGTAGGAGGGGTAGTCGTTGTTGTAGTTGGGGTGGTGGTTGTTGTAACTGGGGTTAAGGTTGTTGTTGTTGGGGTGGTGGTTGTTGTAGTTGGGCTAGTGGTTGTTGTAGTTGGGCTAGTGGTTGTTGTAATTGGGTTAGGTGTAGTTGTAGCTGGGGTAGTGGTTGTTGTAGTTAGGGTAGTTGTTGTTGTAGTTGGGTTAGTGGTTGTTGTAGCTGGGGTAGTGGTTGTTGTTGTTGGGGTAGTGGTTTTTGTAGTTGGGCTAGTTGTTTTTGTAGTTGGGGTAGTGGTAGTTGTAGTTGGGGTAGTGGATGTTGTAGTTGGAGAAGTGGTTGTTGTTGTTGTTGTAAGTGGGGTAGTGGTTGTTGTAGTTGGTGAAGTGGTTGTTGTAGTTGGGATAGTGGTTGTTGTAGTTGGGGTAGTGGTAGTTGTAGTTGGGGTAATGGTTGTTGTAGTTGGGGCAGTGGTTGTTGTAGTTGGTATAGTGGTTGTTGTAGTTGGGGTAGTGGTTGTTGTAGGCGGGGTAGTGGTTGTTGTAGTTGGACAAGTGGTTGTTGTAGTTGGGGTAGTGGTTGTTGTAGTTGGGGTAGTGGTAGTTGTAGTTGGGGTAGTGGTTGTTGTAGTTGGGGTAGTGGTTGTTGTAGTTGGAGAAGTGGTTGTTGTTGTTGGTGTAGTGGTTGTTGTCGTTGGTGTAGTGGTTGTTGTAGTTGGGGTAGTGTTTGTTGTGGTTGGGGTAGTGGTTGTTGTTGTTGGGGTTGGGGTTTTTGTCGTTGGGGTAGTGGTTGTTGTTGTTGCGGTCGTGGTTGTTGTCGTTGGGGTAGTGGTTGATGTGGTTGGGGTAGTGGTTGATGTGGTTGGGGTAGTGGTTGTTGTAGTTGGTGTAGTGGTTGTTGTAGTTGGGGTAGTGGTTGTTGTAGGCGGGGTAGTGGTTGTTGTAGTTGGGGTAGTGGTTGTTGTAGTTGGGGTAGTGGTTGTTGTAGTTGGAGAAGTGGTTGTTGTTGGTGTAGTGGTTGTTGTAGTTGGTGTATTGGTTGTTGTTGTTGGGGTAGTGGTAGTTGTAGTTGGGGTAGTGGTTGTTGTAGTTTGTGTAGAGGTTGTTGTTGTTGGGGTAGTGGTTGTTGTAGGCGGGGTAGTGGTTGTTGCAGTTGGTGTAGTGGTTGGAGAGGTCGTTGTTGTTGTAGTGGGGGTAGTGGTTGTTGTAGTTGGGGTAGTGGTTGTTGTAGTTGGGGTAGTGGTTGTTGTAGTTGGGGTAGTGGTAGTTGTAGTTGGTGTAGTGGTTGTTGTAGTTGGGGTAGTGGTTGTTGTAGTTGGGGTAGTGGTAGTTGGGGTACTGGTTGTTGTAGTTGGTGTAGTGGTTGTTGTAGTTGATGTAGTGGTTGTTGTAGTTGGGGTAGTGGTTGTTGTAGTTGGTGTAGTGTTTGTTGTAGTTGGGGTAGTGGTTGTTGTAGTTCGGGTAGTTGTTGTTGTAGTTGGGGTAGTGGTTGTTGTAGTTGGAGAAGTGGTTGTTGTTGTTGGTGTAGTGGTTGTTGTAGTTGGAGTAGTGGTTGTTGTAGTTGGGGTAGTGGTTGTTGTAGTTGGGGTAGTGGTAGTTGTAGTTGGGGTAGTGGTTGTTGTAGTTGGTGTTGCGGTTGTTGTAGTTGGGGTAGTGGTTGTTGTAGGTGGGGTAGTGGTTGTTGTAGTTGGGGTAGTTGTTGTTGTAGTGGGGGTAGTGGTTGTTGTAGTTGGTGTAGTGGTTGTTCTAGTTGGGGTAGTGGTTGTTGTAGCTGGGGTAGTGGTTGGAGAGGTCGTTGTTGTTGTAGTTGGGGTAGTGGTTGTTGTAGTTGGGGTAGTGGTTGTTGTAGTTGGGGTAGTGGTTGTTGTTGTTGGGCTAGTGGTTGTTGTAGTTGGTGTAGTGGTTGTTGTAGTTGGGGTAGTAGTTGTTGTAGCTGGGGTAGTGGTAGTTGTAGTTGGGGTAGTGGTTGTTGTAGTTGGTGTAGTGGTTGTTGTAGTTGGGGTAGTGGTTGTTGTAGGCGGGGTAGTGGTTGTTGTAGTTGGGGTAGTGGTTGTTGTAGTTGGTGTAGTGGTTGTTGTAGTTGGAGTAGTGGTTGTTGTAGTTGGGGTAGTGGTTGTTGTAGTTGGGGTAGTGGTTGTTGTAGCTGGGGTTGTTGTTGTTGTTGTTGGGGTCGTTGTTGTTGGTGGGGTTGTGGTTGTTGTTGGGGTAGTGGTTGTTGTAGTTGGGGTTGTGGTTGTTGTTGTTGGGGTCGTGGTTGTTGTTGTTGGGGTAGTGGTTGTTTTAGTTGGTGTAGTGATTGTTGTAGTTGGGGTAGTTGTTTTTGTAGTTGGGGTAGTGGTAGTTGTAGTTGGTGTAGTGGTTGTTGTAGTTGGGGTAGTGGTAGTTGTAGATCGGGTAGTGGTTGTTGTAGTTGGGGTCGTTGTTGTAGTTGGGGTAGTGGTTGTTGTTGTTGGGGTCGTGGTTGTTGTAGTTGGAGTAGTGGTTGTTGTA
Organism: Pleuronectes platessa; assembly: GCF_947347685.1. NCBI lineage: Eukaryota > Metazoa > Chordata > Actinopteri > Pleuronectiformes > Pleuronectidae > Pleuronectes > Pleuronectes platessa. The sequence continues at coordinate 26,846,237 of NC_070634.1, forward strand.
GTTGGGGTAGTGGTTGTTGTTGTTGGGGTAGTGGTTGTTGTAGTTGGGGCAGTGTTAGTTGTAGTTGGGGTAGTGGTTGTTGTAGTTGGGGTAGTGGTTGTTGTAGTTGGAGAAGTCGTTGTTGTTGTTGGGGTAGTGGTTGTTGTAGTTGGTGTAGTGGTTGTTGTACTTGGGGTAGTGGTTGATGTAGGCGGGGTAGTGGTTGTTGTAGTTGGGGTAGTGGTTGTTGTTGTTGGTGTAGTGGTTGTTGTAGTTGGGGTAGTGGTTGTTGTTGTTGGGGTAGTGGTTGTTGTTGTTGGGGTTGTGGTTGTTGTTGTTGGGGTCGTTGTTGTTGGTGGGGTTGTGGTTGTTGTTGGGGTAGTGGTTGTTGTAGTTGGGGTAGTGGTTGTTGTTGTTGGGGTCGTGGTTGTTGTTGTTGGGGTAGTGGTTGTTGTAGTTGGTGTAGTGATTGTTGTATTTGGGGTAGTGGTTGTTGTAGTTGGGGTAGTGGTAGTTGTAGTTGGTGTAGTGGTTGTTGTAGTTGGGGTAGTGGTAGTTGTAGATCGGGTAGTGGTTGTTGTAGTTGGGGTCGTTGTTGTAGTTGGGGTAGTGGTTGTTGTGGTTGGGGTCGTGGTTGTTTTTGTTGGGGTAGTGGTTGTTGTAGCTGGGGTTGTGGTTGTTGTTGTTGGGGTCGTTGTTGTTGGTTGGGTTGTGGTTGTTGTTGTTGGGGTAGTGGTTGTTGTAGTTGGGGTAGTGTTAGTTGTAGTTGGGGTAGTGGTTGTTGTAGTTGGGGTAGTGGTTGTTGTAGTTGGAGAAGTCGTTGTTGTTGTTGGGGTAGTGGTTGTTGTAGTTGGTGTATTGATTGTTGTAGTTGGGGTAGTGGTTGTTGTAGTTATGGCCATGGTTATAGGAGTAGTGGTTGTTGTAGTAGGGGTAGTTGTTGTTGTAGTTGGGGTAGTGGTATTTGTAGTTGGTGTAGTGGTTGTTGTAGTTATGGCCATGGTTATAGGAGTAGTGGTTGTTGTAGTTGGGGTAGTGGTTGTTGTAGTTGGGGTAGTGGTAGTTGTAGTTGGTGAAGTGGTTGTTGTAGTTGGGGTAGTGGTTGTTGTAGTTGGGGTAGTGGTAGTTGTAGATTGGGTAGTGGTTGTTGTCGTTGGGGTAGTGCTTGTTGTGGTTGGGGTCGTGGTTGTTGTAGTTGGGGTAGTTGTTGTTATTGTTGGGTTCGTGGTTGTTGTTGTTGGGGTAGTGGTTGTTGTAGTTGGGGTAGTGGTTGTTTTAGCTGGGTTTGTGGTTTTTGTAGTTGGGATAGTGGTTGTTGTAGTTGGGGTATTGGTAATTGGGGTCATGGTTGTTGTTGTTGGGTTAGTGGTTGTTGTAGTTGGGGTAGTGGTTGTTGTTGTTGGGGTCGTGGTTGTTGTTGTTGGGGTCGTGGTTGTTATTGTTGGGGTAGTGGTTCTTGTAGTTGGGTTAGTGGTAGTTGTGGTTGGGGTACTGGTTGTTGTGGTTGGGGTAGTGGTTGTTGTAGTTGGTGTAGTGGTTGTTGTAGTTATGGCCCTGGTTATAGGGGTAGTGGTTGTTGTAGTTGGGGTAGTTGTTGTTGTAGATGGGATCGTGGTTGTTGTTGTTGGGGTCGTGGTTGTTGTCGTTGGGGTAGAGGTTGTTGTGGTTGGGGTCGTGGTTGTTGTAGTTGGGGTAGTGGTTGTAATTATTGGGGTCGTGGTTGTTGTTGTTGGGGTAGTGGCTGTTGTGGTTCGGGTCGTGGTTGTTGTAGTTGGGGTCGTGGTTGTTGTCGTTGGGGTAGAGGTTGTTGTGGTTGGGGTCGTGGTTGTTGTAGTTGGGGTCGTGGTTGTAATTATTGGGGTAGTCGTTGTTGTTGTTGGGGTAGTGGTCGTTGGGTTCATGGTTGTTGTAGTTGGAGCAGTGGTTGTTGTAGTTGGGGTAGTCGTTGTTGTTGTTGGGGTAGTGGTCGTTGCGTTCATGGTTGTTGTAGTTGGCGCAGTGGTTGTTGTAGTTGGTATAGTGGTAGTTGTAGTTGGTGTAGTGGTAATTGGGGTCGTGTTTGTTGTTGTTGGGGTAGTGGTTGCTGTAGTTGGGATAGTGGTTGTTGTTGTTGGGGTCGTGGTTGTTGTTGTTGGGGTTTTGGTTGCTGTAGTTGGGGTAGTGGTTGTTGTTGTTGGGGTCGTGGTTGTTGTTTTTGGGGTCGTGGTTGTTGTAGTTTCGATAGTGGTTGTTGTAGTTGGGGTAGTGGTAATTGGGGTCGTGGTTGTTGTTCTTGGGGTAGTGGTTGATGTGGTTGGGTTAGTGGTTGTTGTAGTTGTGGTCTTGGTTGTTGTAGTTGGGATAGTGGTTGTTGTAGTTGGGATCGTGGTTGTTGTTGTTTGGCTAGTAGTTGTTGTGGTTGGGGTAGTGGTTGTGGTAATTGGGGTAGTGGTTGTTGTAGTTGGGGTAGTTGTTTTTGTAGTTGGGCTCGTTGTTGTTGTGGTTGGGGTAGTGGTTGTTGTAGTTGGGGTCGTGGTTGTTGTAGTTGGGATATTGGTTGTTGTAGTTGGGCTCGTGGTTGTTGTGGTTGGGTTAGTGGTTGTTGTAGTTCGGGTAGTTGTTGTTGTAGTTGGGGTAGTGGTTGTTGTAGTTGGGATAGTGGTTGTTGTAGTTGGTGTTGCGGTTGTTGTAGTGGGGGTAGTGGTTGTTGTAGTGGGGGTAGTGGTTGTTGTAGTTGGTGTAGTGGTTGTTGTAGTTGGGGTAGTGGTTGTTGTAGCTGGGGTAGTGGTTGGAGAGGTCGTTGTTGTTGTAGTTGGGGTAGTGGTTGTTGTAGTTGGGGTAGTGGTTGTTGTAGTTGGGGTAGTGGTTGTTGTTGTTGGGCTAGTGGTTGTTGTAGTTGGTGTAGTGGTTGTTGTAGTTGGGGTAGTAGTTGTTGTAGCTGGGGTAGTGGTAGTTGTAGTTGGGGTAGTGGTTGTTGTAGTTGGTGTAGTGGTTGTTGTAGTTGGGGTAGTGGTTGTTTTAGGCGGGGTAGTGGTTGTTGTAGTTGGGGTAGTGGTTGTTGTAGTTGGTGTAGTGGTTGTTGTAGTTGGAGTAGTGGTTGTTGTAGTTGGGGTAGTGGTTGTTGTAGTTGGGGTAGTGGTTGTTGTAGCTGGGGTTGTGGTTGTTGTTGTTGGGGTCGTTGTTGTTGGTGGGGTTGTGGTTGTTGTTGGGGTAGTGGTTGTTGTAGTTAGGGTTGTGGTTGTTGTTGTTGGGGTCGTGGTTGTTGTTGTTGGGGTAGTGGTTGTTTTAGTTGGTGTAGTGATTGTTGTAGTTGGGGTAGTTGTTTTTGTAGTTGGGGTAGTGGTAGTTGTAGTTGGTGTAGTGGTTGTTGTAGTTGGGGTAGTGGTAGTTGTAGATCGGGTAGTGGTTGTTGAAGTTGGGGTCGTTGTTGTAGTTGGGGTAGTGGTTGTTGTTGTTGGGGTCGTGGTTGTTGTAGTTGGAGTAGTGGTTGTTGTAGTTGGGGTAGTGGTTGTTGTAGTTGGGGTAGTGGTAGTTGTAGTTGGGGTAGTGGTTGTTGTAGTTGGTGTTGCGGTTGTTGTAGTGGGGGTAGTGGTTGTTGTAGTTGGTGTAGTGGTTGTTGTAGTTGGGGTAGTGGTTGTTGTAGCTGGGGTAGTGGTTGGAGAGGTCGTTGTTGTTGTAGTAGGGGTAGTGGTTGTTGTAGTTGGGGTAGTGGTTGTTGTAGTTGGGGTAGTGGTTGTTGTTGTTGGGCTAGTGGTTGTTGTAGTTGGTGTAGTGGTTGTTGTAGTTGGGGTAGTAGTTGTTGTAGCTGGGGTAGTGGTAGTTGTAGTTGGGGTAGTGGTTGTTGTAGTTGGTGTAGTGGTTGTTGTAGTTGGGGTAGTGGTTGTTGTAGGCGGGGTAGTGGTTGTTGTAGTTGGGGTAGTGGTTGTTGTAGTTGGTGTAGTGGTTGTTGTAGTTGGAGTAGTGGTTGTTGTAGTTGGGGTAGTGGTTGTTGTAGTTGGGGTAGTGGTTGATGTAGCTGGGGTTGTGGTTGTTGTTGTTGGGGTCGTTGTTGTTGGTGGGGTTGTGGTTGTTGTTGGGGTAGTGGTTGTTGTAGTTGGGGTTGTGGTTGTTGTTGTTGGGGTCGTGGTTGTTGTTGTTGGGGTAGTGGTTGTTTTAGTTGGTGTAGTGATTGTTGTAGTTGGGGTAGTTGTTGTTGTAGTTGGGGTAGTGGTAGTTGTAGTTGGTGTAGTGGTTGTTGTAGTTGGGGTAGTGGTAGTTGTAGATCGGGTAGTGGTTGTTGTAGTTGGGGTCGTTGTTGTAGTTGGGGTAGTGGTTGTTGTTGTTGGGGTCGTGGTTGTTGTAGTTGGAGTAGTGGTTGTTGTAGTTGGGGTAGTGGTTGTTGTTGTTGGGGTAGTGGTTGTTGTAGTTGGGGCAGTGTTAGTTGTAGTTGGGGTAGTGGTTGTTGTAGTTGGGGTAGTGGTTGTTGTAGTTGGAGAAGTCGTTGTTGTTGTTGGGGTAGTGGTTGTTGTAGTTGGTGTAGTGGTTGTTGTACTTGGGGTAGTGGTTGATGTAGGCGGGGTAGTGGTTGTTGTAGTTGGGGTAGTGGTTGTTGTTGTTGGTGTAGTGGTTGTTGTAGTTGGGGTAGTGGTTGTTGTTGTTGGGGTAGTGGTTGTTGTTGTTGGGGTTGTGGTTGTTGTTGTTGGGGTCGTTGTTGTTGGTGGGGTTGTGGTTGTTGTTGGGGTAGTGGTTGTTGTAGTTGGGGTAGTGGTTGTTGTTGTTGGGGTCGTGGTTGTTGTTGTTGGGGTAGTGGTTGTTGTAGTTGGTGTAGTGATTGTTGTATTTGGGGTAGTGGTTGTTGTAGTTGGGGTAGTGGTAGTTGTAGTTGGTGTAGTGGTTGTTGTAGTTGGGGTAGTGGTAGTTGTAGATCGGGTAGTGGTTGTTGTAGTTGGGGTCGTTGTTGTAGTTGGGGTTGTGGTTGTTGTGGTTGGGGTCGTGGTTGTTTTTGTTGGGGTAGTGGTTGTTGTAGCTGGGGTTGTGGTTGTTGTTGTTGGGGTCGTTGTTGTTGGTTGGGTTGTGGTTGTTGTTGTTGGGGTAGTGGTTGTTGTAGTTGGGGTAGAGGTTGTTGTTGTTGGGGTCGTGGTTGTTGTTGTTGGGGTAGTGGTTGTTGTAGTTGGTGTAGTGATTGTTGTAGTTGGGGTAGTGGTTGTTGTAGTTGGGGTAGTGGTAGTTGTTGTTGGGGTGGTGGTTGTTGTAGTTGGGCTAGTGGTTGTTGTAATTGGGTTAGGTGTAGTTGTAGCTGGGGTAGTGGTTGTTGTAGTAAGGGTAGTTGTTGTTGTAGTTGGGGTAGTGGTTGTTGTAGCTGGGGTAGTGGTTGTTGTTGTTGGGGTAGTGGTTTTTGTAGTTGGGCTAGTTGTTGTTGTAGTTGGGGTAGTGGTAGTTGTAGTTGGGGTAGTGGATGTTGTAGTTGGAGAAGTGGTTGTTGTTGTTGTTGTTGTAAGTGGGGTAGTGGTTGTTGTAGTTGGTGAAGTGGTTGTTGTAGTTGGGGTAGTGGTTGTTGTAGTTGGGGTAGTGGTAGTTGTAGTTGGGGTAATGGTTGTTGTAGTTGGTTTAGAGGTTGTTGTAGTTGGGGTAGTGGTTGTTGTAGTTGGGGTAGTGGTTGTTGTAGTTGGAGAAGTCGTTGTTGTTGTTGTTGGGGTAGTGGTTGTTGTAGTTGGGGTAGTGGTTGTTGTAGTTGATGTAGTGGTTGTTGTAGTTGGGGTAGTGGTTGTTGTATTTGGGGTAGTGGTAGTTGTAGTTGGGGCAGTGGTTGTTGTTGTTGGGGTAGTGGTTGTTGTAGCTGGGGTTGTGGCTGTTGTTGTTGGGGTCGTTGTTGTTGGTGGGGTTGTGGTTGTTGTTGTTGGGGTAGTGGTTGTTGTAGTTGGGGTAGTGGTTGTTGTTGTTGGGGTAGTGGTTGTTGTAGTTGGGTTATTGGTTGTTGTGGTTGGGGTAGTGGTTGTTGTAGTTTGGGTAGTGGTTGTTGTAGTTGGGGTGGTGGTTATTGTAGTTGGGGTAGTGGTTGTTGTAGTTATGGCCATGGTTATAGGGCTATTGGTTGTTGTAGTTGGGGTAGTGGTTGTTGTTGTTGGGGTTGTGGTTGTTGTTGTTGCGGTCGTGGTTGTTGTCGTTGGGGTAGTGGTTGATGTGGTTGGGGTAGTGGTTGTTGTAGTTGGTGTAGTGGTTGTTGTAGTTGGGGTAGTGGTTGTTGTAGTTGGGGTATTGGTTGTTGTAGGAGGGGTAGTCGTTGTTGTAGTTGGGGTGGTTGTTGTTGTTGTTGGTGTAGTGGTTGTTTTAGTTGGGGTATTGGTTGTTGTTGTTGGGGTAGTGGTTGTTGTAACTGGGGTTTTGGTTGTTGTTTTTTGGGTGGTGGTTGTTGTAGTTGGGCTAGTGGTTGTTGTAGTTGGGCTAGTGGTTGTTGTAATTGGGTTAGGTGTAGTTGTAGCTGGGGTAGTGGTTGTTGTAGTTAGGGTAGTTGTTGTTGTAGTTGGGGTAGTGGTTGTTGCAGTTGGTGTAGTGGTTGGAGAGGTCGTTGTTGTTGTAGTGGGGGTAGTGGTTGTTGTAGTTGATGTAGTGGTTGTTGTAGTTGGGGTAGTGGTTGTTGTGGTTGGGGTAGTGGTAGTTGTAGTTGGGGCAGTGGTTGTTGTAGTTGGGGCAGTGGTTGTTGTAGTTGGTATAGTGGTTGTTGTAGTTGGAGAAGTGGTTGTTGTTGTTCGTGTAGTGGTTGTTGTAGTTGGTGTAGTGGTTGTTGTAGTTGGGGTAGTGCTTATTGTGGTTGGGGTAGTGGTTGTTGTTGTTGGGGTTGGGGTTTTTGTCGTTGGGGTAGTGGTTGTTGTTGTTGCGGTCGTGGTTGTTGTCGTTGGGGTAGTGGTTGATGTGGTTGGGGTAGTGGTTGATGTGGTTGGGGTAGTGGTTGTTGTAGTTGGTGTAGTGGTTGTTGTAGTTGGGGTAGTGGTTGTTGTAGGCGGGGTAGTGGTTGTTGTAGTTGGGGTAGTGGTTGTTGTAGTTGGGGTAGTGGTTGTTGTAGTTGGAGAAGTGGTTGTTGTTGTTGGTGTAGTGGTTGTTGTAGTTGGTGTATTGGTTGTTGTAGTTGGGGTAGTGGTAGTTGTAGTTGGGGTAGTGGTTGTTGTAGTTGGTGTAAAGGTTGTTGTAGTTGGGGTAGTGGTTGTTGTAGGCGGGGTAGTGGTTGTTGCAGTTGGTGTAGTGGTTGGAGAGGTCGTTGTTGTTGTAGTGGGGGTAGTGGTTGTTGTAGTTGGGGTAGTGGTTGTTGTAGTTGGGGTAGTGGTTGTTGTAGTTGGGGTAGTGGTAGTTGTAGTTGGTGTAGTGGTTGTTGTAGTTGGGGTAGTGGTTGTTGTAGGTGGGGTAGTGGTAGTTGTAGTTGGGGTACTGGTTGTTGTAGTTGGTGTAGTGGTTGTTGTAGTTGATGTAGTGGTTGTTGTAGTTGGGGTAGTGGTTGTTGTAGTTGGTGTAGTGTTTGTTGTAGTTGGGGTAGTGGTTGTTGTAGTTGGGGTAGTGGTTGTTGTAGTTGGGGTAGTGGTTGTTGTAGTTGGAGAAGTGGTTGTTGTTGTTGGTGTAGTGGTTGTTGTAGTTGGGGTAGTGGTTGTTGTAGTTGGGGTAGTGGTAGTTGTAGTTGGGGTAGTGGTTGTTGTAGTTGGTGTTGCGGTTGTTGTAGTTGGGGTAGTGGTTGTTGTAGGTGGGGTAGTGGTTGTTGTAGTTGGGGTAGTTGTTGTTGTGGTGGGGGTAGTGGTTGTTGTAGTTGGTGTAGTGGTTGTTGTAGTTGGGGTAGTGGTTGTTGTAGCTGGGGTAGTGGTTGGAGAGGCCGTTGTTGTTGTAGTTGGGGTAGTGGTTGTTGTAGTTGGGGTAGTGGTTGTTGTAGTTGGGGTAGTGGTTGTTGTTGTTGGGCTAGTGGTTGTTGTAGTTGGTGTAGTGGTTGTTGTAGTTGGGGTAGTAGTTGTTGTAGCTGGGGTAGTGGTAGTTGTAGTTGGGGTAGTGGTTGTTGTAGTTGTTGTAGTGGTTTTTGTAGTTGGAGTAGTGGTTGTTGTAGTTGGGGTAGTGGTTGTTGTAGTTGGGGTAGTGGTAGTTGTAGTTGGGGTAGTGGTTGTTGTAGTTGGTGTAGTGGTTGTTGTAGTTGGGGTAGTGGTTGTTGTAGGCGGGGTAGTGGTTGTTGTAGTTGGGGTAGTGGTTGTTGTAGTTGGGGTAGTGGTTGTTGTAGTTGGGGTAGTGGTAGTTGTAGTTGGGGTAGTGGTTGTTGTAGTTGGTGTTGCGGTTGTTGTAGTTGGGGTAGTGGTTGTTGTAGGTGGGGTAGTGGTTGTTGTAGTTGGGGTAGTTGTTGTTGTAGTTGGGGTAGTGGTTGTTGTAGTTGGTGTAGTGGTTGTTGTAGTTGGGGTAGTGGTTGTTGTAGCTGGGGTAGTGGTTGGAGAGGTTGTTGTTGTTGTAGTTGGGATAGTGGTTGTTGTAGTTGGGGTAGTGGTTGTTGTAGTTGGGGTAGTGGTTGTTGTTGTTGGGCTAGTGGTTGTTGTAGTTGGTGTAGTGGTTGTTGTAGTTGGGGTAGTAGTTGTTGTTGTTGGGGTAGTGGTTGTTGTTGTTGGGGTAGTGGTAGTTGTAGCTGGGGTTGTGGTGGTTGTAGTTGGTGTAGAGGTTGTTGTAGTTGGGGTAGTGGTTGTTGTAGTTGGATAAGTGGTTGTTGTTGTTGGTGTAGTGGTTGTTGTAGTTGGTGTAGTGGTTGTTGTAGTTGGGGTAGTGGTAGTTGTAGTTGGGGTAGTGGTTGTTGTAGTTGGGGTAGTGGTAGTTGTAGTTGGGGTAGTGGTTTTTGTAGTTGGTGTAGAGGTTGTTGTAGTTGGGGTAGTGGTTGTTGTAGTTGGAGAAGTGGTTTTTGTTGTTGGTGTAGTGGTTGTTGTAGTTGGGGTAGTGGTAGTTGTAGTTGGGGTATTGGTTGTTGTAGTTGGTGTAGTGGTTGTTGTAGTTGGGGTAGTGGTAGTTGTAGTTGGGGTATTGGTTGTTGTAGTTGAGGTAGTGGTTGTTGTAGTTGGTGTAGTGGTTGTTGTAGTTGGGGTAGTGGTAGTTGTAGTTGGGGTATTGGTTGTTGTAGTTGGTGTTGTGGTTGTTGTAGTTGGGCTAGTGGTTGTTGTAGGCGGGGTAGTGGTTGTTGTAGTTGGGGTAGTTGTTGTTGTAGTTGGTTTAGGGGTTGTTGTAGTTGGTGTAGTGGTTGTTGTAGTTGGGGTAGTTGTTGTTGTAGTTGGGGTAGTGTTTGTTGTAGCTGGGGTAGTGGTAGTTGTAGTTGGGGTAGTGGTTGTTGTAGTTGGTGTAGTGGTTGTTGTAGTTGGGGTAGTGGTTGTTGTAGGCGGGGTAGTGGTTGTTGTAGTTGGGGTAGTGGTTGTTGTAGTTGGTGTAGTGGTTGTTGTAGTTGGGGTAGTGGTTGTTGTTGTTGTTGTTGGGGTAGTGGTTGTTGTAGCTGGGGTAGTGGTTGTTGTTGTTGGGGTAGTGGTTGTTGTAGCTGGGGTTGTGGTTGTTGTTGTTGGTTTGGTGGTTGTTGTAGTTGGGCTAGTGGTTGTTGTTGGCGGGGTAGTGGTTGTTGTAGTTGGGGTAGTGGTAGTTGTAGTTGGGGTAGTGGTTGTTGTAGTTGGTGTAGAGGTTGTTGTAGTTGGGGTAGTGGTTGTTGTAGGCGGGGTAGTGGTTGTTGTAGTTTGTGTAGTGGTTGTTGTAGTTGGGGTAGTGGTTGTTGTAGCTGGGGTAGTGGTTGTTGTTGTTGGGGTAGTGGTTGTTGAAGTTGGGGTAGTGGTTGTTTTAGTTGGAGAGGTCGTTGTTGTTGTAGTTGGGGTAGTGGTTGTTGTAGTTGGTGTAGTGGTTGTTGTAGTTTGGGTAGTGGTTGTTGTAGCTGGGGTAGTTGTTGTTGTAGTTGGGGTAGTGTTTGTTGTAGCTGGGGTAGTGGTAGTTGTAGTTGGGGTAGTGGTTGTTGTAGTTGGTTTAGTGGTTGTTGTAGTTGGGGTAGTGGTTGTTGTAGGCGGGGTAGTGGTTGTTGTAGTTGGGGTAGTGGTTGTTGTAGTTGGTGTAGTTGTTGTTGTAGTTGGGGTAGTGGTTGTTGTTGTTGTTGTTGGGGTAGTGGTTGTTGTTGTTGGGGTAGTGGTTGTTGTAGCTGGGGTTGTGGTTGTTGTTGTTGGGGTAGTGGTTGTTGTAGTTGGGCTAGTGGTTGTTGTAGTTTGGTTAGGTGTAGTTGTAGCTGGGGTAGTGGTTGTTGCAGTTGGGATAGTTGTTGTTGTAGTTGGGGTAGTGGTTGTTGTTGTTGGGGTAGTGGTTGTTGAAGTTGGGGTAGTGGTCGTTGTAGTTGGAGAGGTCGTTGTTGTTGTAGTTGGGGTAGTGGTTGTTGTAGTTGGGGTAGTGGTAGTTGTAGTTGGGGTAGTGGTAGTTGTAGTTGTAGTTGGGGTAGTGGTTGTTGTAGTTGGTGTAGTGGTTGTTGTAGTTGGGGTAGTGGTTGTTGTAGGCGGGGTAGTGGTTGTTGTAGTTGGGGTAGTTGTTGTTGTAGTTGGGGTAGTGGTTGTTGTAGTTGGTGTAGTGGTTGTTGTAGTTGGGGTAGTGGTTGTTGTAGCTGGGGTAGTTGTTGTTGTAGTTGGGGTAGTGTTTGTTGTAGCTGGGGTAGTTGTAGTTGTAGTTGGGGTAGTGGTTGTTGTAGTTGGTGTAGTGGTTGTTGTAGTTGGGGTAGTGGTTGTTGTAGGCGGGGTAGTGGTTGTTGTAGTTGGGGTAGTGGTTGTTGTAGTTGGTGTAGTGGTTGTTGTAGTTGGGGTAGTGGTTGTTGTTGTTGGGGTAGTGGTTGTTGTTGTTGGGGTAGTGGTTGTTGTAGCTGGGGTAGTGGTAGTTGTAGTTGGGGTAGTGGTTGTTGTAGTGAGAGTGTTACACAAACTAGTCCCACAACAGGCTGGTCCACTGGTAATGGTACCAACATCTTGCATGAAAGGCAGTGACCCCAGGCTGGTAGCAGCTGCACACAGATTTGTAGATGCACAGCCAAAAGCTGGAGAAGTGCCGCCCGTATTTGTCACTAAAGATGAAACACAATTGTAGGTTTGTTAGTTGGATAATTTCAGAGAGAATTCTTCACTTTAAGAATAACTAGAATTCACAAGGAAATGTTTTTGATGACAGTAATTAACATTAGTCGTTGCCATGGTTACAATCGTGCAGTATTTTAACATCGCACCTTATTACTGACATGTACACGTGTACTTCAGGACCTCGTGACATTACTGATTTCACAGTTATATATTCTCATGTGTGCAACAGTGAATATGTGTGATCCAATCCAACCACACCCTTCAACTATACTGGTTGTTTTCAGAGGTGATACAGGCCTGAATCTTTCAACCAGCAGAGGGCAGCAGAACTCTGTGTTTCAGTCCGATGTTAAGTTACTTGTCTCAGTGAAAGAAGCAAGTCCACAATTTAAACATACGTTCACGTCAGTCAAAATGAACTAAATCTAACTCAATTAATGAGTTTGTTCAATGTTTATTGTTGTGCAGTATTTATCTCATGTTTTCAAAGCTGTTACCATTTCTTAGTTCAATTATTATTAAAACAAAGAATTGTTCATTTAAGTCATTTTGGAATCAAAGAAACTCACAATGAGCAAAAACGTTTTGGTTGAGAAATTAAGAGATTTTTATTTCGTCATGGTGCTAATACAAGAAATCGTGCCAAACAAAAGATGCAAAACTAGATTACAATTATCTAAGAAAAACAGAGCCTTTTAAAAATATATATATATCTCTGAATTTTCAAGATAATTATCTACGAAAAATATATTATAAATATTTAATTAAAGTGCTTTAAATGTTTAGTACATGAGTAAATATATATTAACTCTTCACTCTTTAGTATGAATATGTTAAAAATACTTAAAGGTAGTAGAATAGGTTTGAAGTAAACTCTGTTTAAATGCAGTATATATGAAGAAGACTTACCACTGGCTTGAAAGCAGCGATCCTCTGTTCCCTTACATTGTACTGAAGAGCTGCAATCAGAGGTGACGGGGTTACAAACGTGACACTGTAGACTGTTATCTGCTGGAACCACAGGGACTGAAACAGACAAAAAATGATACTGTTTATTAGAGGAAGAGAGAAGATGGAAGTGTTATGGATTAAAAACAGAACATTTCAGGAGAAGGATGCAGATTAATAAGACTCATCTACATCTACTTACAAGGCAGAGTGTTGGAGTTGCAGCTGTCTGTGTTGCAGCATGTAGCACTTGCAAGTGCACTGGAAACACCCAAGTTAACTGAAAATGTCTGAGAGCCTGTGGCTGGACACAGGGAGGGGGGGGCACAGGCCTTGTAGATTTGCTGTCCAGGAGTCCCAGATGAAACGGCTGCAGAGTCAAAGTGCAGTTTGTTAATGGTGATGGAAAGCACACGTCACTTTGCAGTACATGTATTTCACTGGAAAGTAACTTGTAGAGAAGTTTACCTTGAATGGAAGCTGTGATACACATCGTGCCTGTGGGACATGGAACTGCTGCTGTGGTTGAACAGGCAGCATCTGTAACATCTGTACAAGTTTCACACACAAGTGCTTCACCTGCAATGTGGAGAAAAATAGTCACTGATATGTTGATCTGATCTAAATTGTGGTTCATAAAGGCTCAAACATCTTTTCACTGTTCAAAAGGAGTTTCAGACATATGGGTTGTAATTTAAATATAAATAGACACTACATACAGTCCTGTGAAAAAGTATTTGCCCCCTTCCTGGTTTCTTATGTTGTTGCATATTTGTCACACTTAAATGTTTCAGATCATCAAACCAGTTTTTATATTTAACAAAGATAACCCAAGTAAATACAAAATGCAGTTTTTAAATCATGATTTCACTTATTAAGGGGAAAAAGCTATCCAAACCTACCTGGCCCTATGTGAAAAAGTAATTGCACCCCATGATAAATCATGAATGAATTGTGATTAACAACATTTTTTTGGAAAGCTGAATTCAATTTCACTAGCTACACCCAGGCCTGATTACTGCCAGACCTGTTGAATAAAGAAATAACTTAAATAGAACCTGTCTGACAAAGTGAAGTAGGCTAAAAGATCTCAAAAAGCAACACATCGTGCCTCGATCTAAAAGAAATTCCAAAACAGATGAGAAACAAAGTAATTGACATGTATCAGTCTGGAAAGGGTTATGAAGCCATAAGGCTTTGGGACTTCAGTGAACCACGGTGAGAGCCATTATCCACATATGGAGAAGACTTGGAACAGTGGTGAACCTTCCCAGGAGTGGCTGGCATACCAAAATTACTCCAAGAGCGCATCGATACTCCGGCGACCTTGAGTATCCTGAAAGGCGCCTTATAAATAAAATGTATTATTATTATTATTATTATTATTATCCAGGAGGTCATAAAAGACCCCAGAACAACATCTAAGGAACTGCAGGCCTCACTTGCCTCAATTAAGGTCAGTGTTCATGATTCAGCAATAAGAAAGACACTGGGCAAAAATGGCATCCATGGCAGAGTTCCAAGACAAAAGCCACTGCTGACCAAAAATAACACAAAGGCTCGTCTCACATTTGCCAAAAAACATCTTGATGATCACAAAGACTTTTGGGCAAATATTTTGTGGACTGACGAAACAAAAGATGAACTTTTGGAAGATGTGTGCCGCGTCACATCTGGCGTAAAACTAACACAGCATTTCATAAAAACAACATCATAGCAACAGTCAAACATGGTGGTGGTAGTGTGATGGTCTGGGGCTATTTTGCAGCTTCAGGACCTGGACGACTTGCCACAATTGATGGAACCATGAATTCTGCTCTCTACCAGAAAATCCTGAAGGAGAATGTCCGGCCATCAGATTTGACCTCAAGCTCAAGTGGACTTGGGTTATGCAGCAGGACAATGATCCGAAACACACCAGCTTGTCCACCTCTGAATGGCTCAAAAAAACAAAATAAAGGTTTTGGAGTGGCCTAGTCAAAGTCTGGACTTAAATCGGATTGAGATGCTGTGGCATGACCTTAAACAAGCAGTTTATACTAAAAGAAAACTACAATGTGGCTGAATTAAAACTATTCTGCAAAGAAGAGTGGGCCAAAATTCCTCCACAGCGATGTGTAAGACTCATTGCCAGTTATCGCAAATGCTTGATTGCAGTTGTTGCCGCCAAGGGTGGCACAACCAGTTATTAGGTTTAGGGGGCAATTACTTTTTCACAAAGGACCAGGTAGGTTTGGATAGCTTTTTCCCCTTAATAAGTGAAATCATGATTTAAAAACTGCATTTTGTATTTACTTGGGTTATCTTTGTCTAATAATAAAATTTGTTTGATGATCTGAATCGAAAAATCTGGAAGGGGGCAAATACTTTTTCACAGCACTGTACATGACTCTAAATTATTTCATCTGCTTCCTACCTGTTTAGTCTGTTTCTTGTACTGCTGTACTGTAACTTATGAATATATCCTCTGAGGATCTATAGAGCCTCCTTATATTTTCAAGGACATTAAATTACTTCTTTTAAGTGGAACAAACAGCTGGTGAATATTATTGTTAACATTTTTAAAACTAGATTTAAAAGAGGTACTGTTGTAGCTGCTGAATCAGTATTGTAGAGATAATTAGTTACCTGTGCTGGAGAGCGCCCAGATGAGATTCAGAGAAAGAAGCAGCTTCATCATGATGAACAGGTAAGTTCAGTAGATTCCTTATACGACCTCTCATCAACACGGAGGCACTTTATATACTCTACAGGTGATGAACGCCTGTATGACTGATACATGTCTGAATATCTCAGTGATTGGGCGTGTTTCCATTTTTACAGCGTGATCATTCAAACTGTCATTCTCTCTTTTGTCACATAGAAAACACATCAACACACCTAAACACACCTACTTTAACTTCGTCACTGTTCACCTCTTTAGGATTGTCCACCAAAAAGAAAAAGTATAAAACATAGACCTACATTTCCCTCAGGATCAAAAACTCATGTCACAAAGTAACTTTCTGTCCAATTTGAAAGAATCTTTTAAAACACCATGGAAAATTATGAAAATATGTCTAGAGCATAAAAAGCCTCACAAGTTGTAGCTTATATTTACTGATGTATTAGAATGTTACACAATTATCAAAATCAAAACATTTTATCTCCCAAACTGTAATGATAACCATTAGATCTTCGGACATTCCCATGGTTTTGCTCAGTTTGCATTTGTATTAAATATAACTCCCTCGTAAAATGTATACATTTGACACCTGATTGAGGATTGAGTTAACAAACTTCTATTAGCAGCATAATTTTCATTAAAATATTGTTGTATAATTTGATCAGAACCCAAAATAAAATAAAAGCAAAAATCAATGACCATGTTATGCATCAGCCTGTGTTCTGAGAGGGAGAAGTCCCAGCTGTGGGTTTGACCGAATAATTTTTTTTCTTATAATTATCATAAGTGCTTCTATCATTACATAAAAGATTTCATGGTAGTTTCAATATCGACTTAGTCCCTCCTACCTCTCTTTCTGTTATTCTAATGCTTAAATCTTTTTCATGTACATTGATGGTCATTTTTTAAACTTAATGGAAAAAGAGCTGTCTGACAGCTGCAGACGTGGCAACAGTTCATTGAGATACTTCACATGCAGCAGTGTCATCGTCGCAGGAGTTATACCAAACCTGTCTGGTCCACACCAATCGTTTTACTATAGGTTTCATATCTATCTACATATATCAAAGAAAATATCACAGTGCCTTATGAAAAACACAGCCAATGTCATTTTGTAATTTTTTTATATTCAATTTGAGAATTTGTTAAAGAACAAAGTGAGAGCTTTGTGTGATTTTTGTGCACAAATTCATGAATTCATTGATCAGCAGCCCCCCCCCCCCCCCCCCCCCATCCTGGCACTTGCTCTAGTATTTTCAAATACTAAATAATTTCAAATCAGTGTTTAATCTTATTTTACAAGCCAAGTTTTAATGTCATTCTGCATTTTTAAGTGCAGTATAATCATCGAATGAATAAAGAATTGTATTAAAGTCAGTAGGGTTAGTATTCCCAGTATTGTATTCTCTGGTACATTGCCTCACCTACTGCTGAACTGACACCACCGCTTTTCTATTTTTACTTCAATCTCAGCAAGCAAGCTAAGCCTTATTTATACAACACATTTCTTTCCAGGTGCAAGCACAATGTGCTGCACAAAACTATGCGGAAAGTGTTAAGATAAACATTAGAAAAACAGGTCGATGGTTTTGCTCCGGCCCTGCAGGAGAATGCTGCTCTAGCTAGCAGCTAACAGTAACAACTCTCAGCAGACATTTTCTCTCAGTTCTAAAACCTGCTTCTCAGGAACATCTTGTCATTCAGTAATGTTTTTATACTTCAAACGTTGAGCTAACTTGAGGTTGTTTTCAGTTATCGAAGGTGCCAAAGCACTAAAGCTACCAACAGCTGTGCAGTAAGTTGTTATCAACACATTAACGTTTCATTTTAATGAGACTTTAGACTTAAAGTTTAAATGAAGAGTTCATGTGAAGATAAGTCAGAAGTTTAAAACTATATTTTGGTGCTCTGTTATGTTTAATGTCCATTAAAATGTTTTCTTCTCTTTTAGAATCAGTGTAACTTTGGTTGAACTGTTTTCCAGGATATTAGACCTGGAGACATCGTGACATGAAATGGTCAAACAGAAATTTCCAATCGCAAAGATCTTGTTCTACAGGGACTGAATATGACTCCAGGTCAAGATGGCTGCTGTGAATTAGTTCAGGCCCCGATTGAAATTTCTTAATTTGCTGTTGACCTCAAAATATTTTTTGCGTGTTATGTCAATGAAGAAATTGATTATAGATATATAGTATTGTTCTCTATAGTGTGTTGTGCTGTATTGTTGATGTTCTTTAGCAATATTACCACACCTCCTGTTGTTGAATTGATTCCACATTCTCTCTATTTATATCTCAGGCCTTTAGAAACAAAAGTATGTTATTCTTCAGGTAGATAGAGACATTGTGTTTGCGTGGGTGGAAACCATTTCTGTGTGAAGGCGCCAACAAAGAGAAAACAATTTGAGTAATACATTTTTGCTTCTGGAAGCTGAAGTAATTTAACCTATCATCCCTATATTCACTCATGTGGAAATAGTACTACAGCAGGATAAACAATAACGTGCCAACCCTCAGCTGCCGCCGACTTAATTATTAGAAACTACAAACAGAAACTCCCACAGATGCTTCAGATGTTTGTTTGTGTGGGAACTGTTTCTGTGTGAGGACGCCAACAACGCCTAAACAATGGGAAATAATCAATTTCACTTTTGGAGACTGAATTGAAAGTCTTCCTAATCTGAATGCCGAAGTGTCCTTGGGCAAGATACTTAACCCCGAAATTGCCCCTGATAGAAAAAGTGCTGCTCATAGATGCAGCGTCATTTTACCCATTGTCCCTATATTCACTCATGAGGAAATAGTATTACAGCAGGATAAACAATAATCTGCAAAACCTCTAAAATTGTATTTTATCTCCTGTCCTGCACAGGTTGACAGCAGACTAGTTGCTGCTGTGAGGACACTGACAAAATAATAAAACACTGGATTTACAGACAGCATGGACAGAGAGGGGGAGGGGGTACCCTGGTCCAGAACCTCCGTGTCAAGTGAGTGTTAATGTTTCTTCTTGTAAAGTCAAGCAAATGACAACACAGAGACAATAAAATGAGCAAAAAGGCTGAAAGATACGCAAACTACTTTAAAGTGATGTAAATAGGACACAACCAGAAAGAGACAAAACAAGTATGAATATACAATTAAGACTCTTCAGGGACAGGTTGATAAATATAACTTAAGATTTGTGAGAAGCTAACACACCTGTTTTATTGTTATCCTTATGCAATGTTAGCAAATAGATTCAACATGATTTTCTTGCTAAACCAGTCTTGGCATTTAGATCGCTTCTAACCTAGCCAATAAAAGTGCGTCATTACATTAATCTCTAAATACTTGTGCCTTTCAACACAGGAGATCACACCTTGACAACACATTCACTGGTAATGTCAGAACAATATGATAGAACTAAAATAGTTAGAGGATAACTTCAGTGACAGCACAGAGTCGACACTCATTACACAAGATGGACATTAGACTGGAAGGTCACTGGTTCAATGACTGACACAAACATACCTGGATATGAACCAGTCCTGGATCTGTTTAAGTCCAAGAGGACTCTCCCTACCCCCCCGTCTAAGTGCCCTTGGACCAATAAAGGAATCTTGAATGTGAATTTAGGGACACTGGTATAAGTGATCTGTATTAAGCTGTTATTCCATGGTCTGTCAAGAATGCCTCAATTAGTGCAAACCATGGACTGTTGTTGTTGCAAGATGTTCAGCATTAGGTTTTGGAGGCTATAATTGGTTTGATCTACCTCATCTACCATGATTTTCTTCAGAATTTTTCTTAGTTTGTTGTTCAGAACTTTCATAATAAAACTCAGTGTTCTCATGTTGATGAATGCCAATATCTTTGGAAGATGCAAATTTGCATATAGGCAAACGCCCTGCCACTGCCCATAAAATGTCATGCGACTGCAGTGCCGTGTGCACACGGAGAAATAATAGAAACTGAAAAGGAAATTTAAGAGGTCAAGAACATTTAAGTGAAGGTTTCTAATCCTTACAATACTCTTGCTTTGAGAAATCCTTGAACAACTCTTTCTTCCAAAAGCGTTCTTTAAATAAAAACAGTTATTAATGGCACCCTTAGTCTAACAAAGAACCCTTGCAAATGATTTGGTCAAAAAGGTTCTTCAGAAGCAAATGGTTCTCGATACAACCAAAGCCCCTCATGAAGAATCATTTTAAATTATTTTTCAAATTTAACTGGAAGCCAGTGAAGCAAATTCAGGAGAAATGTGAATGTTCCTGTCTGGCCACGTGCTGGAGAGCGATGAAGAATTAGTGGTGGGGCCTGATCACAGGGAATTACAATAGTCAAGCCTGGTAACAAAGACTTTTTCTAATCCTTCTGCATCTCTGCTCCACAAAGGGATAAAACAACAATAAACAGTCTCTCTTCTCCATGACCACCTCTTTTTTCTTTGTCAACATCTGCCCCACTGTGGTATTTTTAAGAAACTGCATCAGGTGGATGTGAAGCGTGTCATTCAGCTTCCAGCATCGACTGAGCTGTGTTGACTGATACAAGCTTTATCAAATAGATTTAAAATAGTGTAACTGAATGTTTATCTGACCACTCACTGTAATGCACCAAACACTATTACCATTAATTTAGTAGCTGGGTCACACACAGAAACTTTTTTACTGTTTTTAAAGTTACTGTTGTGAACTGAGAGAATATAACAAATCAAGTTAAATTGAATCCACAATTCAGCCATTCCATCCCTCGAGACATCCTGTACTTAAACCATTTATCATCATTGAATAATTATTAGAAAACTTTTGCTATACTGCCAGTAGTTGTCTGAGCCGTGTTTGGGCAGAACTCCGGCTTCACCCGTACAAGAAGAAGCATGTGACACATCCTGCTGCTGTCATAATAAAAAAAACTAATTCATGTTCTTGAATACGTGTATTCAAATTATGTATTCATGTCCATATCTAGAAAAGAAAAGGTTTCTCTACTAAAGCAGCTGGGAAAACGTAACAATTGTTATTCGAAGCATATAGATATACTTTTTAATTTACTAACCTCTAGTGAATCTGAATGTAGTTCATTCATTTTCTTTATTGGTGATTGGCTGTAACGAGTCTGTTCTCCTCTCTGAAGAGGTTTCTGTAAAAGGCCAGGTCCATACCGACACACTGTCTCCGTCCTGTGGTCGGGCTGCACTGGGTAATCTTATAGTGCTGTATATTTTTAAACCTCAGTACTACATGAACTTTATAGTATTTATTTGATGGTACAGTGCATGTTGCTGTCGTAGGCTCGCTGTCTCCTCCTCTGTCTCCCACAGTTGTCGGTTGGACGCTATGCCCGAGCAAACCCGACCTTATCACAAGGAGGAAAGTAAACTCCCATGTTTACAAATGTCTGTTGTTTTGTTGTTGACCTCATGATATGATTTTATCAGGAAGAGGATTAACAATAGAAATGAAGATTTTTTTTAGTAGTTTAATGAATGATTATAACATATAATACAGTAAATATTTTATTCTTTTGTGTAATAACACACATTTATCATTATTCCCATCTTTTGTGGCCTTAATCTACTTGTGAAAGAAATTTGTGTCATATACAGAAGAGTAACCACAACAAGTATTTTCCTACATTTCCATGAAAAAAGTCTGAAGAAAAGTAATAAATTAATAAATTAATTAAGAGAATTAAAAGAAACAATGGTATTTTATTTGATTAACATCTCGCACCTGTACTGATTCACATTTGCATAAAAATTTGAGATTAAAATAATATTAAATAGTGTAAAAACTTGCACTTGAAGCATGCAATAAAGCTTTAACATGTTTTAAATAGTTAATATATTGAAAATTATTCCTGAAGTTTGACTTCCATTTTTGCCACAATTTAGTATGGTACTATTATTAAATAAGGTATGATAGTTGTACAAGTTGCAAAAAAAGTTAAATAAGATCAAATGTATAACAGCATTCAGTCCACTTCAAATATAAACACAGATTTTTGAAGAAATCCCAAGTGACTATGTTCCCATGAGGCTATTTATGTTTCTCTTAAATTAAGGCTTATCAATTTAACAAAAGTGAAAGTTTTGTGTGCATGTGTCAATATCATTGGTGCTGACTTAGCTCACTTAACTTCACCCAGACCCTATCCCCTTTGGACTAAATAGGTAATGTATAATCTGTGAATACCAATCAAACATGGCAGGAAGCAAACAAAAGACCAAAGTTCAAAAGGTTCTCCCAGAGTCCTTCCAGTGGATTCAAAGGTTACTCCACTATTTTTCTGAAATCTAAAATGAGATGAAAATGAGGAGTCCAATCAGCAGATGCAGCATTCCCATTCTGACACAACAGGCATCACTGGCAGTGGTTGTTGTAGTTGTAGCTGCCTGTGTCGAGGTTGTTGTAGATATGGTGGCAGCAGCAGTTGTGGTTGTGGCAGCAGCAGTTGGGGCAGTTGTTCCTGTAGTTGGGGCAGTGGTTGCTGTAGTTGGGGTAGTGGTTGTTGTTGTTGGGTTAGTGGAAGTTGTAGGTGTGGTTGTGGTTGTTGTAGCTGGGGTAGTGGATGTTGTAGTTGGGGTTGTGGTTGTTGTAGTTGGGGTAGTGCTAGTTGTAGTTGGGGTAGTGGTTGTTGTAGTTGGGGTAGTGGTTGTTGTAGTTTGGGTAGTGGATGTGGTAGTTATGGCCATGGTTGTAGGGGTAGTGGTTGTTGTAGTTGGGATAGTGGTTGTTGTAGTTGGGGTAGTGGTTGTTGTCGTTGGGGTAGTGGTTGTTGTGGTTGGGGTAGTGGTTGCTGTTATTGGGGTCGTGGTTGTTGTCGTTGGGGTCGTGGTTGTTGCTGTTGGGGTAGTGGTTGATGTAGTTGGGGTGGTGGTTGTTGTTGTTGGGGTCGTGGTTGTTGTCGTTGGGGTAGTGGTTGTTGTCGTTGGGGTAGTGGTTGATGTAGTTGGGGTGGTGGTTGTTGTTGTTGGGGTCGTGGTTGTTGTCGTTGGGGTAGTGGTTGATGTAGTTGGGGTAGTAGTTGTTGTTGTTGGGGTCGTGGTTGTTGTTGTAGGGGTCGTGGTTGTTGTTGTTGGGGTCGTGGTTGTTGTTGTTGGGGTAGTGTTTGTTGTCGTTGGGGTAGTGGTTGTTGTGGTTGGGGTAGTGGTTGCTGTTGTTGGGGTCGTGGTTGTTGTCGTTGGGGTCGTGGTTGTTGTCGTTGGGGTAGTGGCTGCTGTAGTTGGGGTAGTGGTTGTTGTTTTTGGGGTCGTGGTTGTTGTTGTTGGGGTCGTGGTTGTTGTTGTTGGGGTAGTGGTTATTGTAATTGGGTTAGTGGTTGTTGTAATTGAGGTACTGGTTGTTGTAGTTGGGGTTGTGGTTGTTGTTGTTGGGGTCGTGGTTGTTGTTGTTGGGGTCGTGGTTGTTGTTGTTGGGGTAGTGGTTGTTGTAGTTGGGTTAGTGGTTGTTGTGGTTGGGGTAGTGGTTGTTGTAGTTGGGGAAGTGGTTGTTGTAGTTGGGGTAGTGGTTGTTGTAGTTGGGGTAGTGGTTGTTGTAGTTACGGCCATGGTTATATGGCTTTTGGTTGTTGTAGTTGAGGTAGTTGTTGTTGGGGTAGTGGGGGTTGTAGTTGGGGTGGTGGTTGTTGTTGTTTGGGTCGTTGTTGTTGTTGGGGTCGTGGATGTTGTTGTTGGGGTAGTGGTTGTTGTTGTTGGGGTCGTGGTTGTTGTTGTTGGCGTAGTGGTTGTTGTTGTTGGGGTAGTGGTAGTTGTAGTTGGGGTAGTGGTTGTTGTAGTTGGTGTAGTGGTTGTTGTAGTTGGGGTAGTGGTTGTTGTAGGCGGGGTAGTGGTTGTTGTAGTTGGGGTAGTGGTTGTTGTAATTGGGGTAGTGGTTGTTGTAGTTAGGGTAGTGGTAGTTGTAGTTGGGGTAGTGGTTGTTGTAGTTGGTGTAGTGGTTGTTGTAGTTGGGGTAGTGGTTGTTGTAGGCGGGGTAGTGGTTGTTGTAGTTGGGGTAGTGGTTGTTGTAATTGGTGTAGTGGTTGTTGTAGTTGGGGTAGTGGTTGTTGTAGTTGGGGTAGTGGTTGTTGTTGTTGGGGTAGTGGTTGTTGTAGCTGGGGTTGTGGTTGTTGTTGTCGGGGTGGTGGTTGTTGTAGTTGGGCTAGTGGTTGTTGTAATTGGGTTAGGTGTAGTTGAAGCTGGGGTAGTGGTTGTTGTAGTTGGGGTAGTGGTTGTTGTATTTGGGGTATTGGTAGTTGTAGTTGGGGTAGTGGTTGTTGTAGTTGGTGTTAAGGTTGTTGTAGTTGGGGTAGTGGTTGTTGTAGGCGGGGTAGTGGTTGTTGTAGTTGGGGTAGTGGTTGTTGTAGTTGGGGTAGTGGTAGTTGTAGTTGGGGTAGTGGTTGTTGTAGTTGGGGTAGTGGTTGTTGTAGTTGTGGTAGTGGTAGTTGTAGTTGGTGTAGCGGTTGGAGAGGTCGTTGTTGTTGTAGTTGGCGTAGTGGTTGTTGTAGTTGGGGTAGTGGTTGTTGTAGTTGGGGTAGTGGTAGTTGTAGTTGGGGTAGTGGTTGTTGTAGTTGGGGTAGTGGTTGTTGTAGTTGGTGTAGTGGTTATTGTAGTTAGGGTAGTGGTTGTTGTAGTTGGGGTAGTGGTTGTTGTTGTTGGGGTAGTGGTTGTTGTAGCTGGGGTTGTGGTTGTTGTTGTTGGGGTGGTGGTTGTTGTAGTTGGGCTAGTGGTTGTTGTTGTTGGGGTAGTGGTTGTTGTAGTTGGGGTAGTGGTAGTTGTAGTTGGGGTAGTGGTTGTTGTAGTTGGTGTAGTGGTTGTTGTAGTTGGGGTAGTGGTTGTTGTAGGCGGGGTAGTGGTTGTTGTAGTTGGAGAGGTCGTTGTTGTTGTAGTTGGGGTAGTGGTTGTTGTAGTTGGGGTAGTGGTTGTTGTAGTTGGGGTAGTGGTTGTTGTAGTTGGTGTAGTGGTTGTTGTAGTTGGGGTACTGGTTGTTGTAGAGGGGGTAGTGGTTGTTGTAGTTGGGGTAGTGGTTATTGTAGTTGGTGTAGTGGTTGTTGTAGTTGGGGTAGTGGTTGTTGTTGTTGGGGTAGTGGTTGTTGTTGTTGGGGTAGTGGTTGTTGTAGCTGGGGTTGTGGTTGTTGTTGTTGGGGTGGTGGTTGTTGTAGTTGGTGTAGCGGTTGTTGTAGTTGGGGTAGTGGTTGTTGTTGTTGGAGTAGTGGTTGTTGTTGTTGGGGTAGTGGTTGTTGTAGTTAGGGTAGTGGTTGTTGTAGTTGGTGTAGTGGTTGTTGTAGTTGGTGTAGTGGTTGTTGTAGTTGGGGTAGTGGTTGTTGTAGGCGGGGTAGTGGTTGTTGTAGCTGGGGTTGTGGTTGTTGTTGTTGGGGTGGTGGTTGTTGTAGTTGGGCTAGTGGTTGTTGTTGTTGGGGTAGTGGTTGTTGTTGTTGGGGTAGTGGTTGTTGTTGTTGGGGTAGTGGTTGTTGTAGTTGGGTTAGTGGTTGTTGTGGTTGGGGTAGTGGTTGTTGTAGTTGGGGAAGTGGTTGTTGTAGTTGGGGTAGTGGTTGTTGTAGTTGGGGTAGTGGTTGTTGTAGTTACGGCCATGGTTATATGGCTATTGGTTGTTGTAGTTGAGGTAGTTGTTGTTGGGGTAGTGGGGGTTGTAGTTGGGGTGGTGGTTGTTGTTGTTTGGGTCGTTGTTGTTGTTGGGGTCGTGGATGTTGTTGTTGGGGTAGTGGTTGTTGTTGTTGGGGTCGTGGTTGTTGTTGTTGGCGTAGTGGTTGTTGTTGTTGGGGTAGTGGTAGTTGTAGTTGGGGTTGTGGTTGTTGTAGTTGGTGTAGTGGTTGTTGTAGTTGGGGTAGTGGTTGTTGTAGGTGGGGTAGTGGTTGTTGTAGTTGGGGTAGTGGTTGTTGTAGTTGGTGTAGTGGTTGTTGTAGTTGGGGTAGTGGTTGTTGTAGGCGGGGTAGTGGTTGTTGTAGTTGGAGAGGTCGTTGTTGTTGTAGTTGGGGTAGTGGTTGTTGTAGTTGGGGTAGTGGTTGTTCTAGTTGGGGTAGTGGTAGTTGTAGTTGGGGTAGTGGTTGTTGTAGTTGGGGTAGTGGTTGTTGTAGTTGGTATAGTGGTTATTGTAGTTAGGGTAGTGGTTGTTGTAGTTGGGGTAGTGGTTGTTGTTGTTGGGGTAGTGGCTGTTGTAGCTGGGGTTGTGGTTGTTGTTGTTGGGGTGGTGGTTGTTGTAGTTGGGCTAGTGGTTGTTGTTGTTGGGGTAGTGGTTGTTGTAGTTGGGGTAGTGGTAGTTGTAGTTGGGGTAGTGGTTGTTGTAGTTGTTGTAGTGGTTGTTGTAGTTGGGGTAGTGGTTGTTGTAGTTGGTGTAGTGGTTGTTGTAGTTGGGGTACTGGTTGTTGTAGAGGGGGTAGTGGTTGTTGTAGTTGGGGTAGTGGTTATTGTAGTTGGTGTAGTGGTTGTTGTAGTTGGGGTAGTGGTTGTTGTTGTTGGGGTAGTGGTTGTTGTTGTTTGGGTAGTGGTTGTTGTAGCTGGGGTTGTGGTTGTTGTTGTTGGGGTGGTGGTTGTTGTAGTTGGTGTAGCGGTTGTTGTAGTTGGGGTAGTTGTTGTTGTTTTTGGAGTAGTGGTTGTTGTTGTTGGGGTAGTGGTTGTTGTAGTTAGGGTAGTGGTTGTTGTAGTTGGTGTAGTGGTTGTTGTAGTTGGTGTAGTGGTTGTTGTAGTTGGGGTAGTGGTTGTTGTAGGCGGGGTAGTGGTTGTTGTAGTTGGGGTAGTGGTTGTTGTAGTTGGTGTAGTGGTTGTTGTAGTTGGGGTAGTGGTTGTTGTTGTTGGGGTGGTGGTTGTTGTAGTTGGGCTAGTGGTTGTTGTTGTTGGGGTAGTGGTTGTTGTAGTTGGTGTAGCGGTTGTTGTAGTTGGGGTAGTGGTTGTTGTTGTTGGAGTAGTGGTTGTTGTAGTTAGGGTAGTGGTTGTTGTAGTTGGTGCAGTGGTTGTTGTAGTTGGTGTAGTGGTTGTTGTAGTTGGGGTAGTGGTTGTTGTAGGCGGGGTAGTGGTTGTTGTAGTTGGGGTAGTGGTTGATGTAGTTGGTGTAGTGGTTGTTGTAGTTGGGGTAGTGGTTGTTGTTGTTGGGGTAGTGGTTGTTGTTGTTGGGGTAGTGGTTGTTGTAGCTGGGGTTGTGGTTGTTGTTGTTGGGGTGGTGGTTGTTGTAGTTGGGCTAGTGGTTGTTGTTGTTGGGGTAGTGGTTGTTGTTGTTGGGGTAGTGGTTGTTGTTGTTGGGGTAGTGGTTGTTGTAGTTGGGTTAGTGGTTGTTGTGGTTGGGGTAGTGGTTGTTGTAGTTGGGGAAGTGGTTGTTGTAGTTGGGGTAGTGGTTGTTGTAGTTGGGGTAGTGGTTGTTGTAGTTACGGCCATGGTTATATGGCTATTGGTTGTTGTAGTTGAGGTAGTTGTTGTTGGGGTAGTGGGGGTTGTAGTTGGGGTGGTGGTTGTTGTTGTTTGGGTCGTTGTTGTTGTTGGGGTCATGGATGTTGTTGTTGGGGTAGTGGTTGTTGTTGTTGGGGTCGTGGTTGTTGTTGTTGGCGTAGTGGTTGTTGTTGTTGGGGTAGTGGTAGTTGTTGTTGGGGTAGTGGTTGTTGTAGTTGGTGTAGTGGTTGTTGTAGTTGGGGTAGTGGTTGTTGTAGGCGGGGTAGTGGTTGTTGTAGTTGGGGAAGTGGTTGTTGTAGTTGGGGTAGTGGTTGTTGTAGTTGGGGTAGTGGTTGTTGTAGTTACGGCCATGGTTATATGGCTATTGGTTGTTGTAGTTGAGGTAGTTGTTGTTGGGGTAGTGGGGGTTGTAGTTGGGGTGGTGGTTGTTGTTGTTTGGGTCGTTGTTGTTGTTGGGGTCGTGGATGTTGTTGTTGGGGTAGTGGTTGTTGTTGTTGGGGTCGTGGTTGTTGTTGTTGGCGTAGTGGATGTTGTTGTTGGGGTAGTGGTAGTTGTAGTTGGGGTAGTGGTTGTTGTAGTTGGTGTAGTGGTTGTTGTAGTTGGGGTAGTGGTTGTTGTAGGCGGGGTAGTGGTTGTTGTAGTTGGGGTAGTGGTTGTTGTAGTTGGTGTAGTGGTTGTTGTAGTTGGGGTAGTGGTTGTTGTAGGCGGGGTAGTGGTTGTTGTAGTTGGAGAGGTCGTTGTTGTTGTAGTTGGGGTAGTGGTTGTTGTAGTTGGGGTAGTGGTTGTTGTAGTTGGTGTAGTGGTTGTTGTAGTTGGGGTAGTGGTTGTTGTAGGCGGGGTAGTGGTTGTTGTACTTGGAGAGGTCGTTGTTGTTGTAGTTGGGGTAGTGGTTGTTGTAGTTGGGGTAGTGGTTGTTGTAGTTGGGGTAGTGGTTGTTGTAGTTGGTGTAGTGGTTGTTGTAGTTGGGGTACTGGTTGTTGTAGAGGGGGTAGTGGTTGTTGTAGTTGGGGTAGTGGTTATTGTAGTTGGTGTAGTGGTTGTTGTAGTTGGGGTAGTGGTTGTTGTTGTTGGGGTAGTGGTTGTTGTTGTTGGGGTAGTGGTTGTTGTAGCTGGGGTTGTGGTTGTTGTTGTTGGGGTGGTGGTTGTTGTAGTTGGTGTAGCGGTTGTTGTAGTTGGGGTAGTGGTTGTTGTTGTTGGAGTAGTGGTTGTTGTTGTTGGGGTAGTGGTTGTTGTAGTTAGGGTAGTGGTTGTTGTAGTTGGTGTAGTGGTTGTTGTAGTTGGTGTAGTGGTTGTTGTAGTTGGGGTAGTGGTTGTTGTTGTTGGAGTAGTGGTTGTTGTAGTTGGGGTAGTGGTTGTTGTAGTTGGTGTAGTGGTTGTTGTAGTTGGGGTAGTGGTTGTTGTTGTTGGGGTGGTGGTTGTTGTAGTTGGGCTAGTGGATGTTGTTGTTGGGGTAGTGGTTGTTGTAGTTGGTGTAGCGGTTGTTGTAGTTGGGGTAGTGGTTGTTGTTGTTGTAGTAGTGGTTGTTGTTGTTGGTGTAGTGGTTGTTGTAGTTGGGGTAGTGGTTGTTGTTGTTGGGGTGGTGGTTGTTGTAGTTGGGCTAGTGGTTGTTGTTGTTGGGGTAGTGGTTGTTGTAGTTGGTGTAGCGGTTGTTGTAGTTGGGGTAGTGGTTGTTGTTGTTGGAGTAGTGGTTGTTGTTGTTGGGGTAGTGGTTGTTGTAGTTAGGGTAGTGGTTGTTGTAGTTGGTGTAGTGGTTGTTGTAGTTGGTGTAGTGGTTGTTGTAGTTGGGGTAGTGGTTGTTGTAGGCGGGGTAGTGGTTGTTGTAGTTGGGGTAGTGGTTGTTGTAGTTGGTGTAGTGGTTGTTGTAGTTGGGGTAGTGGTTGTTGTTGTTGGGGTAGTGGTTGTTGTTGTTGGGGTAGTGGTTGTTGTAGCTGGGGTTGTGGTTGTTGTTGTTGGGGTGGTGGTTGTTGTAGTTGGGCTAGTGGTTGTTGTTGTTGGGGTAGTGGTTGTTGTTGTTGGGGTAGTGGTTGTTGTTGTTGGGGTAGTGGTTGTTGTAGTTGGGTTAGTGGTTGTTGTGGTTGGGGTAGTGGTTGTTGTAGTTGGGGAAGTGGTTGTTGTAGTTGGGGTAGTGGTTGTTGTAGTTGGGGTAGTGGTTGTTGTAGTTACGGCCATGGTTATATGGCTATTGGTTTTTGTAGTTGAGGTAGTTGTTGTTGGGGTAGTGGGGGTTGTAGTTGGGGTGGTGGTTGTTGTTGTTTGGGTCGTTGTTGTTGTTGGGGTCGTGGATGTTGTTGTTGGGGTAGTGGTTGTTGTTGTTGGGGTCGTGGTTGTTGTTGTTGGCGTAGTGGTTGTTGTTGTTGGGGTAGTGGTAGTTGTAGTTGGGGTTGTGGTTGTTGTAGTTGGTGTAGTGGTTGTTGTAGTTGGGGTAGTGGTTGTTGTAGGCGGGGTAGTGGTTGTTGTAGTTGGGGTAGTGGTTGTTGTAGTTGGTGTAGTGGTTGTTGTAGTTGGGGTAGTGGTTGTTGTAGGCGGGGTAGTGGTTGTTGTAGTTGGAGAGGTCGTTGTTGTTGTAGTTGGGGTAGTGGTTGTTGTAGTTGGGGTAGTGGTTGTTGTAGTTGGGGTAGTGGTAGTTGTAGTTGGGGTAGTGGTTGTTGTAGTTGGGGTAGTGGTTGTTGTAGTTGGTGTAGTGGTTATTGTAGTTAGGGTAGTGGTTGTTGTAGTTGGGGTAGTGGTTGTTGTTGTTGGGGTAGTGGCTGTTGTAGCTGGGGTTGTGGTTGTTGTTGTTGGGGTGGTGGTTGTTGTAGTTGGGCTAGTGGTTGTTGTTGTTGGGGTAGTGGTTGTTGTAGTTGGGGTAGTGGTAGTTGTAGTTGGGGTAGTGGTTGTTGTAGTTGGTGTAGTGGTTGTTGTAGTTGGGGTAGTGGTTGTTGTAGTTGGTGTAGTGGTTGTTGTAGTTGGGGTACTGGTTATTGTAGAGGGGGTAGTGGTTGTTGTAGTTGGGGTAGTGGTTATTGTAGTTGGTGTAGTGGTTGTTGTAGTTGGGGTAGTGGTTGTTGTTGTTGGGGTAGTGGTTGTTGTTGTTGGGGTAGTGGTTGTTGTAGCTGGGGTTGTGGTTGTTGTTGTTGGGGTGGTGGTTGTTGTAGTTGGTGTAGCGGTTGTTGTAGTTGGGGTAGTGGTTGTTGTTTTTGGAGTAGTGGTTGTTGTTGTTGGGGTAGTGGTTGTTGTAGTTAGGGTAGTGGTTGTTGTAGTTGGTGTAGTGGTTGTTGTAGTTGGTGTAGTGGTTGTTGTAGTTGGGGTAGTGGTTGTTGTAGGCGGGGTAGTGGTTGTTGTAGTTGGGGTAGTGGTTGTTGTAGTTGGTGTAGTGGTTGTTGTAGTTGGGGTAGTGGTTGTTGTTGTTGGGGTGGTGGTTGTTGTAGTTGGGCTAGTGGTTGTTGTTGTTGGGGTAGTGGTTGTTGTAGTTGGTGTAGCGGTTGTTGTAGTTGGGGTAGTGGTTGTTGTTGTTGGAGTAGTGGTTGTTGTAGTTAGGGTAGTGGTTGTTGTAGTTGGTGCAGTGGTTGTTGTAGTTGGTGTAGTGGTTGTTGTAGTTGGGGTAGTGGTTGTTGTAGTTGGGGTAGTGGTTGTTGTAGTTGGGGTAGTGGTAGTTGTAGTTGGGGTAGTGGTTGTTGTAGTTGGGGTAGTGGTTGTTGTAGTTGGTGTAGTGGTTATTGTAGTTAGGGTAGTGGTTGTTGTAGTTGGGGTAGTGGTTGTTGTTGTTGGGGTAGTGGCTGTTGTAGCTGGGGTTGTGGTTGTTGTTGTTGGGGTGGTGGTTGTTGTAGTTGGGCTAGTGGTTGTTGTTGTTGGGGTAGTGGTTGTTGTAGTTGGGGTAGTGGTAGTTGTAGTTGGGGTAGTGGTTGTTGTAGTTGGTGTAGTGGTTGTTGTAGTTGGGGTAGTGGTTGTTGTAGTTGGTGTAGTGGTTGTTGTAGTTGGGGTACTGGTTATTGTAGAGGGGGTAGTGGTTGTTGTAGTTGGGGTAGTGGTTATTGTAGTTGGTGTAGTGGTTGTTGTAGTTGGGGTAGTGGTTGTTGTTGTTGGGGTAGTGGTTGTTGTTGTTGGGGTAGTGGTTGTTGTAGCTGGGGTTGTGGTTGTTGTTGTTGGGGTGGTGGTTGTTGTAGTTGGTGTAGCGGTTGTTGTAGTTGGGGTAGTGGTTGTTGTTTTTGGAGTAGTGGTTGTTGTTGTTGGGGTAGTGGTTGTTGTAGTTAGGGTAGTGGTTGTTGTAGTTGGTGTAGTGGTTGTTGTAGTTGGTGTAGTGGTTGTTGTAGTTGGGGTAGTGGTTGTTGTAGGCGGGGTAGTGGTTGTTGTAGTTGGGGTAGTGGTTGTTGTAGTTGGTGTAGTGGTTGTTGTAGTTGGGGTAGTGGTTGTTGTTGTTGGGGTGGTGGTTGTTGTAGTTGGGCTAGTGGTTGTTGTTGTTGGGGTAGTGGTTGTTGTAGTTGGTGTAGCGGTTGTTGTAGTTGGGGTAGTGGTTGTTGTTGTTGGAGTAGTGGTTGTTGTAGTTAGGGTAGTGGTTGTTGTAGTTGGTGCAGTGGTTGTTGTAGTTGGTGTAGTGGTTGTTGTAGTTGGGGTAGTGGTTGTTGTAGGCGGGGTAGTGGTTGTTGTAGTTGGGGTAGTGGTTGATGTAGTTGGTGTAGTGGTTGTTGTAGTTGGGGTAGTGGTTGTTGTTGTTGGGGTAGTGGTTGTTGTTGTTGGGGTAGTGGTTGTTGTAGCTGGGGTTGTGGTTGTTGTTGTTGGGGTGGTGGTTGTTGTAGTTGGGCTAGTGGTTGTTGTTGTTGGGGTAGTGGTTGTTGTTGTTGGGGTAGTGGTTGTTGTTGTTGGGGTAGTGGTTGTTGTAGTTGGGTTAGTGGTTGTTGTGGTTGGGGTAGTGGTTGTTGTAGTTGGGGAAGTGGTTGTTGTAGTTGGGGTAGTGGTTGTTGTAGTTGGGGTAGTGGTTGTTGTAGTTACGGCCATGGTTATATGGCTATTGGTTGTTGTAGTTGAGGTAGTTGTTGTTGGGGTAGTGGCTGTTGTAGCTGGGGTTGTGGTTGTTGTTGTTGGGGTCATGGATGTTGTTGTTGGGGTAGTGGTTGTTGTTGTTGGGGTCGTGGTTGTTGTTGTTGGCGTAGTGGTTGTTGTTGTTGGGGTAGTGGTAGTTGTAGTTGGGGTAGTGGTTGTTGTAGTTGGTGTAGTGGTTGTTGTAGTTGGGGTAGTGGTTGTTGTAGGCGGGGTAGTGGTTGTTGTAGTTGGGGTAGTGGTTGTTGTAGTTGGTGTAGTGGTTGTTGTAGTTGGGGTAGTGGTTGTTGTAGGCGGGGTAGTGGTTGTTGTAGTTGGAGAGGTCGTTGTTGTTGTAGTTGGGGTAGTGGTTGTTGTAGTTGGGGTAGTGGTTGTTGTAGGCGGTGTAGTGGTTGTTGTAGTTGGGGTAGTGGTTGTTGTAGGCGGGGTAGTGGTAGTTGTAGTTGGGGTAGTGGTTGTTGTAGTTGGTGTAGTGGTTGTTGTAGTTGGGGTAGTGGTTGTTGTAGGCGGGGTAGTGGTTGTTGTAGTTGGAGAGGTCGTTGTTGTTGTAGTTGGGGTAGTGGTTGTTGTAGTTGGGGTAGTGGTTGTTGTAGGCGGGGTAGTGGTTGTTGTAGTTGGGGTAGTGGTTGTTGTAGTTGGGGTAGTGGTAGTTGTAGTTGGGGTAGTGGTTGTTGTAGTTGGGGTAGTGGTTGTTGTAGTTGTGGTAGTGGTAGTTGTAGTTGGTGTAGTGGTTGGAGAGGTCGTTGTTGTTGTAGTTGGGGTAGTGGTTGTTGTAGTTGGGGTAGTGGTAGTTGTAGTTGGGGTAGTGGTTGTTGTAGTTGGGGTAGTGGTTGTTGTAGTTGGTGTAGTGGTTATTGTAGTTAGGGTAGTGGTTGTTGTAGTTGGGGTAGTGGTTGTTGTTGTTGGGGTAGTGGTTGTTGTAGCTGGGGTTGTGGTTGTTGTTGTTGGGGTGGTGGTTGTTGTAGTGGGGCTAGTGGTTGTTGTTGTTGGGGTAGTGGTTGTTGTAGTTGGGGTAGTGGTAGTTGTAGTTGGGGTAGTGGTTGTTGTAGTTGGTGTAGTGGTTGTTGTAGTTGGGGTAGTGGTTGTTGTAGGCGGGGTAGTGGTTGTTGTAGTTGGAGAGGTCGTTGTTGTTGTAGTTGGGGTAGTGGTTGTTGTAGTTGGGGTAGTGGTTGTTGTAGTTGGGGTAGTCGTTGTTGTAGTTGGTGTAGTGGTTGTTGTAGTTGGGGTACTGGTTGTTGTAGAGGGGGTAGTGGTTGTTGTAGTTGGGGTAGTGGTTATTGTAGTTGGTGTAGTGGTTGTTGTAGTTGGGGTAGTGGTTGTTGTTGTTGGGGTAGTGGTTGTTGTAGGCGGGGTAGTGGTTGTTGTAGTTGGAGAGGTCGTTGTTGTTGTAGTTGGGGTAGTGGTTGTTGTAGTTGGGGTAGTGGTTGTTGTAGTTGGGGTAGTGGTTGTTGTAGTTGGTGTAGTGGTTGTTGTAGTTGGGGTACTGGTTGTTGTAGAGGGGGTAGTGGTTGTTGTAGTTGGGGTAGTGGTTATTGTAGTTGGTGTAGTGGTTGTTGTAGTTGGGGTAGTGGTTGTTGTTGTTGGGGTAGTGGTTGTTGTTGTTGGGGTAGTGGTTGTTGTAGCTGGGGTTGTGGTTGTTGTTGTTGGGGTGGTGGTTGTTGTAGTTGGTGTAGCGGTTGTTGTAGTTGGGGTAGTGGTTGTTGTTGTTGGAGTAGTGGTTGTTGTTGTTGGGGTAGTGGTTGTTGTAGTTAGGGTAGTGGTTGTTGTAGTTGGTGTAGTGGTTGTTGTAGTTGGTGTAGTGGTTGTTGTAGTTGGGGTAGTGGTTGTTGTAGGCGGGGTAGTGGTTGTTGTAGTTGGGGTAGTGGTTGTTGTAGTTGGTGTAGTGGTTGTTGTAGTTGGGGTAGTGGTTGTTGTTGTTGGGGTGGTGGTTGTTGTAGTTGGGCTAGTGGTTGTTGTTGTTGGGGTAGTGGTTGTTGTAGTTGGTGTAGCGGTTGTTGTAGTTGGGGTAGTGGTTGTTGTTGTTGGAGTAGTGGTTGTTGTTGTTGGGGTAGTGGTTGTTGTAGTTAGAGTAGTGGTTGTTGTAGTTGGTGTAGTGGTTGTTGTAGTTGGTGTAGTGGTTGTTGTAGTTGGGGTAGTGGTTGTTGTAGGCGGGGTAGTGGTTGTTGTAGTTGGGGTAGTGGTTGTTGTAGTTGGTGTAGTGGTTGTTGTAGTTGGGGTAGTGGTTGTTGTTGTTGGGGTAGTGGTTGTTGTTGTTGGGGTAGTGGTTGTTGTAGCTGGGGTTGTGGTTGTTGTTGTTGGGGTGGTGGTTGTTGTAGTTGGGCTAGTGGTTGTTGTTGTTGGGGTAGTGGTTGTTGTTGTTGGGGTAGTGGTTGTTGTTGTTGGGGTAGTGGTTGTTGTAGTTGGGTTAGTGGTTGTTGTGGTTGGGGTAGTGGTTGTTGTAGTTGGGGAAGTGGTTGTTGTAGTTGGGGTAGTGGTTGTTGTAGTTGGGGTAGTGGTTGTTGTAGTTACGGCCATGGTTATATGGCTATTGGTTGTTGTAGTTGAGGTAGTTGTTGTTGGGGTAGTGGGGGTTGTAGTTGGGGTGGTGGTTGTTGTTGTTTGGGTTGTTGTTGTTGTTGGGGTCATGGATGTTGTTGTTGGGGTAGTGGTTGTTGTTGTTGGGGTCGTGGTTGTTGTTGTTGGCGTAGTGGTTGTTGTTGTTGGGGTAGTGGTAGTTGTAGTTGGGGTAGTGGTTGTTGTAGTTGGTGTAGTGGTTGTTGTAGTTGGGGTAGTGGTTGTTGTAGGCGGGGTAGTGGTTGTTGTAGTTGGGGTAGTGGTTGTTGTAGTTGGTGTAGTGGTTGTTGTAGTTGGGGTAGTTTTTGTTGTAGGCGGGGTAGTGGTTGTTGTAGTT
Organism: Pleuronectes platessa; assembly: GCF_947347685.1. NCBI lineage: Eukaryota > Metazoa > Chordata > Actinopteri > Pleuronectiformes > Pleuronectidae > Pleuronectes > Pleuronectes platessa. The sequence goes on from NC_070634.1 coordinate 26,880,129, forward strand.
GGAGAGGTCGTTGTTGTTGTATTTGGGGTAGTGGTTGTTGTAGTTGGGGTAGTGGTTGTTGTAGGCGGTGTAGTGGTTGTTGTAGTTGGGGTAGTGGTTGTTGTAGGCGGGGTAGTGGTAGTTGTAGTTGGGGTAGTGGTTGTTGTAGTTGGTGTAGTGGTTGTTGTAGTTGGGGTAGTGGTTGTTGTAGGCGGGGTAGTGGTTGTTGTAGTTGGGGTAGTGGTTGTTGTAGGCGGGGTAGTGGTTGTTGTAGTTGGGGTAGTGGTTGTTGTAGTTGGGGTAGTGGTTGTTGTAGGCGGGGTAGTGGTTGTTGTAGTTGGGGTAGTGGTTGTTGTAGTTGGGGTAGTGGTAGTTGTAGTTGGGGTAGTGGTTGTTGTAGTTGGGGTAGTGGTTGTTGTAGTTGTGGTAGTGGTAGTTGTAGTTGGTGTAGTGGTTGGAGAGGTCGTTGTTGTTGTAGTTGGGGTAGTGGTTGTTGTAGTTGGGGTAGTGGTTGTTGTAGTTGGGGTAGTGGTAGTTGTAGTTGGGGTAGTGGTTGTTGTTGTTGGGGTAGTGGTTGTTGTTGTTGGGGTAGTGGTTGTTGTAGCTGGGGTTGTGGTTGTTGTTGTTGGGGTGGTGGTTGTTGTAGTTGGGCTAGTGGTTGTTGTTGTTGGGGTAGTGGTTGTTGTTGTTGGGGTAGTGGTTGTTGTTGTTGGGGTAGTGGTTGTTGTAGTTGGGTTAGTGGTTGTTGTGGTTGGGGTAGTGGTTGTTGTAGTTGGGGAAGTGGTTGTTGTAGTTGGGGTAGTGGTTGTTGTAGTTGGGGTAGTGGTTGTTGTAGTTACGGCCATGGTTATATGGCTATTGGTTGTTGTAGTTGAGGTAGTTGTTGTTGGGGTAGTGGCTGTTGTAGCTGGGGTTGTGGTTGTTGTTGTTGGGGTCATGGATGTTGTTGTTGGGGTAGTGGTTGTTGTTGTTGGGGTCGTGGTTGTTGTTGTTGGCGTAGTGGTTGTTGTTGTTGGGGTAGTGGTAGTTGTAGTTGGGGTAGTGGTTGTTGTAGTTGGTGTAGTGGTTGTTGTAGTTGGGGTAGTGGTTGTTGTAGGCGGGGTAGTGGTTGTTGTAGTTGGGGTAGTGGTTGTTGTAGTTGGTGTAGTGGTTGTTGTAGTTGGGGTAGTGGTTGTTGTAGGCGGGGTAGTGGTTGTTGTAGTTGGAGAGGTCGTTGTTGTTGTAGTTGGGGTAGTGGTTGTTGTAGTTGGGGTAGTGGTTGTTGTAGGCGGTGTAGTGGTTGTTGTAGTTGGGGTAGTGGTTGTTGTAGGCGGGGTAGTGGTAGTTGTAGTTGGGGTAGTGGTTGTTGTAGTTGGTGTAGTGGTTGTTGTAGTTGGGGTAGTGGTTGTTGTAGGCGGGGTAGTGGTTGTTGTAGTTGGAGAGGTCGTTGTTGTTGTAGTTGGGGTAGTGGTTGTTGTAGTTGGGGTAGTGGTTGTTGTAGGCGGGGTAGTGGTTGTTGTAGTTGGGGTAGTGGTTGTTGTAGTTGGGGTAGTGGTAGTTGTAGTTGGGGTAGTGGTTGTTGTAGTTGGGGTAGTGGTTGTTGTAGTTGTGGTAGTGGTAGTTGTAGTTGGTGTAGTGGTTGGAGAGGTCGTTGTTGTTGTAGTTGGGGTAGTGGTTGTTGTAGTTGGGGTAGTGGTAGTTGTAGTTGGGGTAGTGGTTGTTGTAGTTGGGGTAGTGGTTGTTGTAGTTGGTGTAGTGGTTATTGTAGTTAGGGTAGTGGTTGTTGTAGTTGGGGTAGTGGTTGTTGTTGTTGGGGTAGTGGTTGTTGTAGCTGGGGTTGTGGTTGTTGTTGTTGGGGTGGTGGTTGTTGTAGTGGGGCTAGTGGTTGTTGTTGTTGGGGTAGTGGTTGTTGTAGTTGGGGTAGTGGTAGTTGTAGTTGGGGTAGTGGTTGTTGTAGTTGGTGTAGTGGTTGTTGTAGTTGGGGTAGTGGTTGTTGTAGGCGGGGTAGTGGTTGTTGTAGTTGGAGAGGTCGTTGTTGTTGTAGTTGGGGTAGTGGTTGTTGTAGTTGGGGTAGTGGTTGTTGTAGTTGGGGTAGTCGTTGTTGTAGTTGGTGTAGTGGTTGTTGTAGTTGGGGTACTGGTTGTTGTAGAGGGGGTAGTGGTTGTTGTAGTTGGGGTAGTGGTTATTGTAGTTGGTGTAGTGGTTGTTGTAGTTGGGGTAGTGGTTGTTGTTGTTGGGGTAGTGGTTGTTGTAGGCGGGGTAGTGGTTGTTGTAGTTGGAGAGGTCGTTGTTGTTGTAGTTGGGGTAGTGGTTGTTGTAGTTGGGGTAGTGGTTGTTGTAGTTGGGGTAGTGGTTGTTGTAGTTGGTGTAGTGGTTGTTGTAGTTGGGGTACTGGTTGTTGTAGAGGGGGTAGTGGTTGTTGTAGTTGGGGTAGTGGTTATTGTAGTTGGTGTAGTGGTTGTTGTAGTTGGGGTAGTGGTTGTTGTTGTTGGGGTAGTGGTTGTTGTTGTTGGGGTAGTGGTTGTTGTAGCTGGGGTTGTGGTTGTTGTTGTTGGGGTGGTGGTTGTTGTAGTTGGTGTAGCGGTTGTTGTAGTTGGGGTAGTGGTTGTTGTTGTTGGAGTAGTGGTTGTTGTTGTTGGGGTAGTGGTTGTTGTAGTTAGGGTAGTGGTTGTTGTAGTTGGTGTAGTGGTTGTTGTAGTTGGTGTAGTGGTTGTTGTAGTTGGGGTAGTGGTTGTTGTAGGCGGGGTAGTGGTTGTTGTAGTTGGGGTAGTGGTTGTTGTAGTTGGTGTAGTGGTTGTTGTAGTTGGGGTAGTGGTTGTTGTTGTTGGGGTGGTGGTTGTTGTAGTTGGGCTAGTGGTTGTTGTTGTTGGGGTAGTGGTTGTTGTAGTTGGTGTAGCGGTTGTTGTAGTTGGGGTAGTGGTTGTTGTTGTTGGAGTAGTGGTTGTTGTTGTTGGGGTAGTGGTTGTTGTAGTTAGAGTAGTGGTTGTTGTAGTTGGTGTAGTGGTTGTTGTAGTTGGTGTAGTGGTTGTTGTAGTTGGGGTAGTGGTTGTTGTAGGCGGGGTAGTGGTTGTTGTAGTTGGGGTAGTGGTTGTTGTAGTTGGTGTAGTGGTTGTTGTAGTTGGGGTAGTGGTTGTTGTTGTTGGGGTAGTGGTTGTTGTTGTTGGGGTAGTGGTTGTTGTAGCTGGGATTGTGGTTGTTGTTGTTGGGGTGGTGGTTGTTGTAGTTGGGCTAGTGGTTGTTGTTGTTGGGGTAGTGGTTGTTGTTGTTGGGGTAGTGGTTGTTGTTGTTGGGGTAGTGGTTGTTGTAGTTGGGTTAGTGGTTGTTGTGGTTGGGGTAGTGGTTGTTGTAGTTGGGGAAGTGGTTGTTGTAGTTGGGGTAGTGGTTGTTGTAGTTGGGGTAGTGGTTGTTGTAGTTACGGCCATGGTTATATGGCTATTGGTTGTTGTAGTTGAGGTAGTTGTTGTTGGGGTAGTGGGGGTTGTAGTTGGGGTGGTGGTTGTTGTTGTTTGGGTTGTTGTTGTTGTTGGGGTCATGGATGTTGTTGTTGGGGTAGTGGTTGTTGTTGTTGGGGTCGTGGTTGTTGTTGTTGGCGTAGTGGTTGTTGTTGTTGGGGTAGTGGTAGTTGTAGTTGGGGTAGTGGTTGTTGTAGTTGGTGTAGTGGTTGTTGTAGTTGGGGTAGTGGTTGTTGTAGGCGGGGTAGTGGTTGTTGTAGTTGGGGTAGTGGTTGTTGTAGTTGGTGTAGTGGTTGTTGTAGTTGGGGTAGTTGTTGTTGTAGGCGGGGTAGTGGTTGTTGTAGTTGGAGAGGTCGTTGTTGTTGTATTTGGGGTAGTGGTTGTTGTAGTTGGGGTAGTGGTTGTTGTAGGCGGTGTAGTGGTTGTTGTAGTTGGGGTAGTGGTTGTTGTAGGCGGGGTAGTGGTAGTTGTAGTTGGGGTAGTGGTTGTTGTAGTTGGTGTAGTGGTTGTTGTAGTTGGGGTAGTGGTTGTTGTAGGCGGGGTAGTGGTTGTTGTAGTTGGGGTAGTGGTTGTTGTAGGCGGGGTAGTGGTTGTTGTAGTTGGGGTAGTGGTTGTTGTAGTTGGGGTAGTGGTTGTTGTAGGCGGGGTAGTGGTTGTTGTAGTTGGGGTAGTGGTTGTTGTAGTTGGGGTAGTGGTAGTTGTAGTTGGGGTAGTGGTTGTTGTAGTTGGGGTAGTGGTTGTTGTAGTTGTGGTAGTGGTAGTTGTAGTTGGTGTAGTGGTTGGAGAGGTCGTTGTTGTTGTAGTTGGGGTAGTGGTTGTTGTAGTTGGGGTAGTGGTTGTTGTAGTTGGGGTAGTGGTAGTTGTAGTTGGGGTAGTGGTTGTTGTAGTTGGGGTAGTGGTTGTTGTAGTTGGTGTAGTGGTTATTGTAGTTAGGGTAGTGGTTGTTGTAGTTGGGGTAGTGGTTGTTGTTGTTGGGGTAGTGGTTGTTGTAGCTGGGGTAGTGGTTGTTGTAGTTGGGGTAGTGGTTGTTGTAGTTGGGGTAGTGGTTGTTGTAGTTGGTGTAGTGGTTGTTGTAGTTGGGGTACTGGTTGTTGTAGAGGGGGTAGTGGTTGTTGTAGTTGGGGTAGTGGTTATTGTAGTTGGTGTAGTGGTTGTTGTAGTTGGTGTAGTGGTTGTTGTAGTTGGGGTAGTGGTTGTTATAGTTGGTGTAGTGGTTGTTGTAGTTGGGGTAGTGGTAGTTGTAGTTGGTGTAGTGGTTGTTGTAGTTGGGGTAGTGGTTGTTGTAGTAGGGGTAGTGGTAGTTGTAGTTGGTGTAGTGGTTGTTGTAGTTGGGGTAGTGGTTGTTGTAGTTGGGGTAGTGGTAGTTGTAGTTGGTGTAGTGGTTGTTGTAGTTGGGGTAGTGGTTGTTGTAGTTGGGGTAGTGGTAGTTGTAGTTGGTGTAGTGTTTGTTGTAGTTGGGGTAGTGGTTGTTGTAGTTGGGGTAGTGGTTGTTGTAGTTGGGGTAGTGGTTGTTGTAGTTTGTGTAGTGGTTGTTGTAGTTGGGGTAGTGGTTGTTGTTGTTGGGGTAATGGTTGTTGTAGTTGGAGAAGTGGTTGTTGTTGTTGGTGTAGTGGTTGTTGTAGTTGGTTTAGTGGTTGTTGTAGTTGGTGTAGTGGTTGTTGTAGTTGGGGTAATGGTTGTTGTAGTTGGAGAAGTGGTTGTTGTTGTTGGTGTAGTGGTTGTTGTAGTTGGTGTAGTGGTTGTTGTAGTTGGGGTAGTGGTTGTTGTAGTTGGGGTAGTTGTAGTTGGGGTAGTGGTTGTTGTAGTTGGGGTAGTGGTTGTTGTAGTTGGGGTAGTGGTTGTTGTAGTTGGGGTAGTGGTAGTTGTAGTTGGTGTAGTGGTTGTTGTAGTTGGGGTAGTGGTTGTTGTAGTTGGGGTAGTGGTTGTTGTAGTTGGGGTAGTGGTAGTTGTAGTTGGTGTAGTGGTTGTTGTAGTCGGGGTAGTGGTTGTTGTAGTTGGGGTAGTGGTAGTGGTAGTTGGTGTAGTGGTTTTTGTAGTCGGGGTAGTGGTTGTTGTAGGCGGGGTAGTGGTTGTTGTAGTTGGGGTAGTGGTTGTTGTAGTTGGTGTAGTGGTTGTTGTAGTTGGGGTAGTGGTTGTTGTTGTTGGGGTAGTGGTTGTTGTTGTTGGGGTAGTGGTTGTTGTAGCTGGGCTTGTGGTTGTTGTTGTTGGGGTAGTGGTTGTTGTAGCTGGGGTAGTGGTTGTTGTTGTTGGGGTAGTGGTTGTTGTTGTTGGGGTAGTGGTTGTTGTTGTTGGGGTAGTGGTTGTTGTAGTTGGTGTAGTGGTTGTTGTAGTTGGAGTAGTGGTTGTTGTTGTTGGGGTAGTGGTTGTTGTTGTTGGGGTAGTGGTTGTTGTAGCTGGGCTTGTGGTTGTTGTTGTTGGGGTAGTGGTTGTTGTAGCTGGGGTAGTGGTTGTTGTTGTTGGGGTAGTGGTTGTTGTTGTTGGGGTAGTGGTTGTTGTTGTTGGGGTAGTGGTTGTTGTAGCTGGGCTTGTGGTTGTTGTTGTTGGGGTAGTGGTTGTTGTAGCTGGGGTAGTGGTTGTTGTTGTTGGGGTAGTGGTTGTTGTAGTTGGGGTATTGGTTGTTGTAGGCGGGGTAGTGGTAGTTGTAGTTGGTGTAGTGGTTGTTGTAGTTGGGGTAGTGGTTGTTGTAGTTGGAGAAGTGGTTGTTGTTGTTGGTGTAGTGGTTGTGGTAGTTGGTGTAGTGGTTGTTGTAGTTGGGGTAGTGGTTGTTGTAGTTGGGGTAGTGGTAGTTGTAGTTGGGGTAGTGGTTGTTGTAGTTGGGGTAGTGGTTGTTGTAGTTGGGCTAGTGGTTGTTGTAGGCGGGGTAGTGGTTGTTGTAGCTGGGGTAGTTGTTGTTGTAGTTGGGGTAGTGGTTGTTGTAGCTGGGGTAGTGGTTGTTGTTGTTGGGGTACTGGTTGTTGTAGTTGGGCTAGTTGTTGTTGTAGTTGGGGTAGTGGTTTTTGTAGTTGGGGTAGTGGTTGTTGTAGTTGGAGAGGTTGTTGTTGTTGTAGTTGGGGTAGTGGTTGTTGTAGTTGGGGTAGTGGTTGTTGTAGTTGGGGTAGTGGTAGTTGTAGTTGGTGTAGTGGTTGTTGTAGTTGGGGTAGTGGTTGTTGTAGTTGGGGTAGTGGTTGTTGTAATTGGGGTAGTGGTAGTTGTAGTTGGTGTAGTGGTTGTTGTAGTTGGGGTAGTGGTTGTTGTAGGCGGGGTAGTGGTTGTTGTAGTTGGGGTAGTGGTTGTTGTAGTTGGTGTGGTGGTTGTTGTAGTTGGGGTAGTGGTTGTTGTTGTTGGGGTAGTGGTTGTTGTAGGCGGGGTAGTGGTTGTTGTAGTTGGGGTAGTGGTTGTTGTAGTTGGTCTAGTGGTTGTTGTAGTTGGGGTAGTGGTTGTTGTAGTTGGTGTAGTGGTTGTTGTAGTTGGGGTAGTGGTTGTTGTTGTTGGGGTAGTGGTTGTTGTAGCTGGGGTAGTGGTTGTTGTTGGGGTAGTGGTTGTTGTAGTTGGGCTAGTGGTTGTTGTAGTTGGGGTAGTGGTTGTTGTAGTTGGGGTAGTGGTTGTTGTACTTGGAGAGGTCGTTGTTGTTGTAGGCGGGGTAGTGGTTGTTGTAGTTGGGGTAGTGGTTGTTGTAGTTGGGGTAGTGGTTGTTGTTGTTGGGGTAGTGGTAGTTGTAGTTGGTGTAGTGGTTGTTGTAGTTGGGGTAGTGGTCGTTGTAGTTGGGGTAGTGGTTGTTGTAGTTGGTGTAGTGGTTGTTGTAGTTGGGGTAGTGGTTGTTGTAGGAGGGGTAGTGGTTATTGTAGTTGGGGTAGGGGTTGTTGTAGTTGGTGTAGTGGTTGTTGTAGTTGGAGTAGTGGTTGTTGTTGTTGGGGTAGTGGTTGTTGTTGTTGGGGTTGTGGTTGTTGTTGTTGGGGTGGTGGTTGTTGTAGTTGGGCTAGTGGTTGTTGTTGTTGGGGTAGTGGTTGTTGTAGTTGGTGTAGTGGTTGTTGTAGTTGGGGTAGTGGGTGTTGTTGTCGGGGTAGTGGTTGGTGTAGTTGGGGTAGTGGTTGTTGTAGTTGGTGTAGTGGTAGTTGTAGTTGGAGTAGTGGTTGTTGTAGTTGGTGTAGTGGTTGTTGTAGTTGGGGTAGTGGTTGTTGTAGGCGGGTTAGTGGTTGTTGTAGTTGGGGTAGTTGTTGTTGTAGTTGGGGTAGTTGTTGTTGTAGTTGGTGTAGTGGTTGTCGTAGTTGGGGTAGTGGTTGTCGTAGTTGGGGTAGTGGTTGTTGTAGCTGGGGTAGTGGTTGTTGTTGTTGGGGTAGTGGTTGTTGTAGTTGGGGTAGTGGTTGTTGTAGTTGGAGAAGTGGTTGTTGTAGTTGGGGTAGTGGTTGTTGTAGTTGGAGAGGTCGTTGTTGTTGTAGTTGGGGTAGTGGTTGTTGTAGTTGGGGTAGTGGTTGTTGTAGTTGGGGTAGTGGTTGTTGTAGTTGGGGTAGTGGTAGTTGGAGAGGTCGTTGTTGTTGTAGTTGGGGTAGTGGTTGTTGTAGTTGGGGTACTGGTTGTTGTAGTTGGGGTAGTGGTTGTTGTAGTTGGGGTAGTGGTAGTTGTAGTTGGTGTAGTGGTTGTTGTAGTTGGAGTAGTGGTTGTTGTAGTTGGGGTAGTGGTTGTTGTAGTTGGGGTAGTTGTAGTTGTAGTTGTAGTTGGTGTAGTGTTTGTTGTAGTTGGGGTAGTGGAAGTTGTAGATGGGGTAGTGGTTGTTGTAGTTGGTGTAGTGGTTGTTGTAGTTGGGGTAGTGGTTGTTGTAGGCGGGGTAGTGTTTGTTGTAGTTGGCGTAGTGGTAGTTGTAGTTGGGGTAGTGGTTGTTGTAGTTGGGGTAGTGGTAGTTGTAGTTGGGGTAGTGGTTGTTGTAGTTGGGCTAGTGGTTGTTGTAGTTGGGGTAGTGGTTGTTGTAGTTGGGATAGTTGTTGTTGTAGTTGGGGTAGTGGTTGTTGTAGCTGGGGTAGTGGTTGTTGTTGGGGTAGTGGTTGTTGTAGTTGGGCTAGTGGTTGTTGTAGTTGGGGTAGTGGTTGTTGTAGTTGGGGTAGTGGTTGTTGTACTTGGAGAGGTCGTTGTTGTAGTTGGGGTAGTGGTTGTTGTAGTTGGAGAGGTCGTTGTTGTTGTAGTTGGGGTAGTGGTTGTTGTAGTTGGGGTAGTGGTTGTTGTAGTTGGAGTAGTGGTTGTTGTAGTTGGGGTAGAGGTTGTTGTAGTTGGGGTAGTTGTAGTTGTAGTTGTAGTTGGTGTAGTGGTTGTTGTAGTTGGGGTAGTGGTTGTTGTAGTTGGGGTAGTGGAAGTTGTAGTTGGGGTAGTGGTTGTTGTAGTTGGTGTAGTGGTTGTTGTAGTTGGGGTAGTGGTTGTTGTAGGCGGGGTAGTGTTTGTTGTAGTTGGCGTAGTGGTAGTTGTAGTTGGGGTAGTGGTTGTTGTAGTTGGGGTAGTGGTAGTTGTAGTTGGGGTAGTGGTTGTTGTAGTTGGGCTAGTGGTTGTTGTAGTTGGGGTAGTGGTTGTTGTAGTTGGGCTAGTGGTTGTTGTAGTTGGGGTAGTGGTTGTTGTAGTTGGGATAGTTGTTGTTGTAGTTGGGGTAGTGGTTGTTGTAGCTGGGGTAGTGGTTGTTGTTGGGGTAGTGGTTGTTGTAGTTGGGCTAGTGGTTGTTGTAGGCTGGGTAGTGGTTGTTGTAGTTGGGGTAGTGGTTGTTGTAGTTGGGGTAGTGGTTGTTGTTGTTGGGGTAGTGGTAGTTGTAGTTGGTGTAGTGGTTGTTGTAGTTGGGGTAGTGGTCGTTGTAGTTGGGGTAGTGGTTGTTGTAGTTGGGGAAGTGGTTGTTGTAGTTGGGGTAGTGGTAGTTGTAGTTGCTGTAGTGGTTGTTGTAGTTGGGGTAGTGGTTGTTGTAGGAGGGGTAGTGGTTGTTGTAGTTGGGGTAGTGGTTGTTGTAGTTGGTGTAGTGGTTGTTGTAGTTGGAGTAGTGGTTTTTGTTGTTGGGGTAGTGGTTGTTGTTGTTGGGGTTGTGGTTGTTGTTGTTGGGGTGGTGGTTGTTGTAGTTGGGCTAGTGGTTGTTGTTGTTGGGGTAGTGGTTGTTGTAGTTGGTGTAGTGGTTGTTGTAGTTGGGGTAGTGGTTGTTGTTGTCGGGGTAGTGGTTGGTGTAGTTGGGGTAGTGGTTGTTGTAGTTGGTGTAGTGGTAGTTGTAGTTGGGGTAGTGGTTGTTGTAGTTGGTGTAGTGGTTGTTGTAGTTGGGGTAGTGGTTGTTGTAGGCGGGTTAGTGGTTGTTGTAGTTGGTGTAGTTGTTGTTGTAGTTGGGGTAGTTGTTGTTGTAGTTGGTGTAGTGGTTGTTGTAGTTGGGGTAGTGGTTGTTGTAGCTGGGGTAGTGGTTGTTGTTGTTGGGGTAGTGGTTGTTGTAGTTGGGGTAGTGGTTGTTGTAGTTGGAGTAGTGGTTGTTGTAGTTGGGGTTGTGGTTGTTGTAGTTGGAGAGGTCGATGTTGTTGTAGTTGGGGTAGTGGTTGTTGTAGTTGGGGTAGTGGTTGTTGTAGTTGGGGTAGTGGTAGTTGGAGAGGTCGTTGTTGTTGTAGTTTGGGTAGTGGTTGTTGTAGTTGGGGTAGTGGTTGTTGTAGTTGGGGTAGTGGTTGTTGTAGTTGGGGTAGTGGTAGTTGTAGTTGGTGTAGTGGTTGTTATAGTTGGAGTAGTGGTTGTTGTAGTTGGGGTAGTGGTTGTTGTAGTTGGGGTAGTGGTAGTTGTAGTTGGTGTAGTGGTTGTTGTAGTTGGGGTAGTGGTTGTTGTAGTTGGGGTAGTGGTAGTTGTAGTTGGGGTAGTGGTTGTTGTAGTTGGTGTAGTGGTTGTTGTAGTTGGGGTAGTGGTTGTTGTAGTTGGTGTAGTGGTTGTTGTAGTTGGGGTAGTGGTTGTTGTTGTTGGGGTAGTGGTTGTTGTTGTTGGGGTTGTGGTTGTTGTTGTTGGGGTGGTGGTTGTTGTAGTTGGGCTAGTGGTTGTTGTTGTTGGGGTAGTGGTTGTTGTAGTTGGTGTAGTGGTTGTTGTAGTTGGGGTAGTGGTTGTTGTTGTCGGGGTAGTGGTTGGTGTAGTTGGGGTAGTGGTTGTTGTAGTTGGTGTAGTGGTAGTTGTAGTTGGGGTAGTGGTTGTTGTAGTTGGTGTAGTGGTTGTTGTAGTTGGGGTAGTGGTTGTTGTAGGCGGGTTAGTGGTTGTTGTATTTGGGGTAGTTGTTGTTGTAGTTGTGGTAGTTGTTGTTGTAGTTGGTGTAGTGGTTGTTGTAGTTGGGGTAGTGGTTGTTGTAGCTGGGGTAGTGGTTGTTGTTGTTGGGGTAGTGGTTGTTGTAGTTGGGGTAGTGGTTGTTGTAGTTGGAGTAGTGGTTGTTGTAGTTGGGGTAGTGGTTGTTGTAGTTGGAGAGGTCGTTGTTGTTGTAGTTGGGGTAGTGGTTGTTGTAGTTGGGGTAGTGGTTGTTGTAGTTGGGGTAGTGGTAGTTGGAGAGGTCGTTGTTGTTGTAGTTGGGGTAGTGGTTGTTGTAGTTGGGGTAGTGGTTGTTGTAGTTGGGGTAGTGGTTGTTGTAGTTGGGGTAGTGGTAGTTGTAGTTGATGTAGTGGTTGTTGTAGTTGGAGTAGTGGTTGTTGTAGTTGGGGTAGTGGTTGTTGTAGTTGGGGTAGTTGTAGTTGTAGTTGTAGTTGGTGTAGTGGTTGTTGTAGTTGGGGTAGTGGTTGTTGTAGTTGGGGTAGTGGTAGTTGTAGTTGGGGTAGTGGTTGTTGTAGTTGGTGTAGTGGTTGTTGTAGTTGGGGTAGTGGTTGTTGTAGGCGGGGTAGTGGTTGTTGTAGTTGGTGTAGTGGTTGTTGTAGTTGGGGTAGTGGTTGTTGTTGTTGGGGTAGTGGTTGTTGTTGTTGGGGTAGTGGTTGTTGTAGCTGGGGTTGTGGTTGTTGTTGTTGGGGTAGTGGTTGTTGTAGTTGGGCTAGTGGTTGTTGTAGTTGTGTTAGGTGTAGTTGTAGCTGGGGTAGTGGTTGTTGTAGTTGGGATAGTTGTTGTTGTAGTTGGGGTAGTGGTTGTTGTAGTTGGTGTAGTGGTTGTTGTAGTTGGTGTAGTGGTAGTTGTAGTTGGGCTAGTTGTTGTTGTAGGTGGGGTAGTGGTAGTTGCAGTTGGGGTAGTGGTTGCTGTAGTTGGGGTAGTGGTTGTTTTAGTTGGAGAAGTGGTTGTTGTTGTTGTAGTGAGAGTGTTACACAAACTAGTCCCACAACAGGCTGGTCCACTGGTAATGGTACCAACATCTTGCATGAAAGGCAGTGACCCCAGGCTGGCAGCAGCTGCACACAGATTTGTAGATGCACAGCCAAAAGCTGGAGAAGTGACGCCCGTATTTGTCACTAAAGATGAAACACAATTGTAGGTTTGTTAGTTGGATAATTTCAGAGAGAATTCTTCACTTTAAGAATAACATGAATTCACAAGGAAATATTTTTGATGACAGTAGTTTAACATTAGTTGTTGCCATGGTTACAGTGGTGCAGTATTTTAACATCGCACCTTATTACTGACATGTACACGTGTACTTCAGGACCTCGTGACATCACTGATTTCACAGTTATATGTTCTCACGTGTGCAGCAGAGAATACGTGTGATCCAATCCAACCACACCCTTCAACTATACTGGTTGTTTTCAGAGGTGATACAGGCCTGAAGCTTTCAACCAGCAGAGGGCAGCAGAACACTGTGTTTCAGTCTGATGTTAAGTTACTTGTCTCAGTGAAAGAAGCAAGTTCACAATTTAAACATACGTTCACGTCAGTACAAATGTTGAACTAAATCTAACTCAATTAATGAGTTTGTTCAATGTTTATTGTTGTGCAGTAATCATCTTATGTTTTCAAGGCTGTTACCATTTCTTAGTTCAATTATTATTAAAACAAAGAATTGTTCATTTAAGTCATTTTGGAATCAAAGAAAATCACAATTAGCAAAAACTTTTTTGTCGACAAAGAAAGATATTTTTATAAGGAAGTGTAAAGCATTCCCTTGAAATCTTAGTTCCTGTATAGACACAAACTTACTGTTATGAATCTGTAACTTCACAAAGGAATAGTTTTATGTTTTAGCGACCCTCCAAAGAGGCACAAGCTCTTACTGTGTTGTTTAGGGAAGTTTCAAATGAACCTGAAAAAATCTGTTGAAAGTCTCGACCATCTTCCGGGGGATATGCTACAGAGAGATAAAGGATAGTTTCCATTTTTGTCCATAATTCCAATATTTCGTTTGTTAGTCTTTTGTAGGTCACTGTTATTTTTACAGAAGGAGAGTCTGAAAGTTTTAAAGGGGACATATTATGCCCATTTTACCACAGCTGATATGGCTCCTTGGAGTCTTAATGAAATGTCTGTAACATATTTTGGTCAAAATACCACAAGGATCATTTAAAACAGCACCTTTTTACCCTGTCTAAAACAGCCCTCCTTAGATTGACCTGTTTTGAGTGTCCCGCCATCCTCACCCCCAGTGAGCCTGGCTGCGAGAGCCCCAGCTCCCCAGCGCAGCCCTGCAGTCGGAGCAGTGGGAGCTTGAACTGGCGCAGCAGCAGCATCTTTCCACACTGTTGAGTCAACGTTTAGAGGTGTCCCGGGGGTCCCTTGTTTATGCGGCCACTTTAATGTCTGACGGGTAGCAGCAGCAAGCTAATGCTAGCCGGGCTCCACCGGCCCGGTTAGCTCGCTCGTCCAAGGCCATGTAGCGAGACTCCCTACATGGGCATGGTGTGACTATGACGTTTATTTCGGTCGTAATCCCATTCGACGCACTCTAGCGTAACGTTTCTGACATAGAGGAACCACAACAAATCGCAGGAGTCGTTTTCATCCAGAGTTTTTGGGTAGGTAGACATGCCAGATACCCAAATTAACGTGTAGAAGCACTACAAAAGTGGAATTTTCATAATATGTCCCCTTTAGGCAACGCTATTCGTCATGGCGCTAAAACAAGAAATTGTGCCAAACAAAAGATGCGAAAGGTCCAGGCAAAATGAAACTTCATCAAAATATATTAATAATTAATAGTTTTGTCAACTGGTTAAGATGAAACTTGTCTTAACTACTTTATGTCCTGGGTGCTGTTTAATTCTAAAACATAATGATGATCGTAACATGAAGAGAAAATAAACTTTTCATAAAAAGACATAAGGCAGTAAAAAGTAAGCTTTTAATCTCTAATGTTATGGATCATAAATACAGACTAACACAGATGATACAGATTTAATTAAAGTGCTTTAAAAGTTTAGTGCATGAGTAAATATATCTTAACTCGTCACTCTTTAGTATGAATATGTTAAAAATACTTAAAGGTAGTAGAATAGGTTTGAAGTAAACTTTGTTTAATGCAGTATATAAGAAGAAGACTTACCACTGGCTTGAAAGCAGCGATCCTCTGTTCCCTTACATTGTACTGAAGAGCTGCAATCAGAGGTCATGGGGTTACAAACGTGACACTGTAGACTGTTAACTGCTGGAACCATAGGGACTGAAACAGACAAAAAATGATACTGTTTATTAGAGGAAGAGAGAAGATGGAAGTGTTATGGATTAAAAACAGAACATTTCAGGAGATGGATGCAGATTAAGAAGACTCATCTACATCTACTTACAAGGCAGAGTGACAGAGTTGCAGCTGTCTGTGTTGCAGCATGTAGCACTTGCAAGTGCACTGGAAACACCCAAGTTCACTGAAAATGTCTGAGAGCCTGTGGCTGGACACAGGGAGGGGGGGGCACAGGCCTTGTAGATTTGCTGTCCAGGAGTCCCAGATGAAACGGCTGCAGAGTCAAAGTGCAGTTTGTTAATGGTGATGGAAAGCACACGTCACTTTGCAGTACATGTATTTCACTGGAAAGTAACTTGTAGAGAAGTTTACCTTGAATGGAAGCTGTGATACACATCGTGCCTGTGGGACATGTAACTGCTGCTGTGGTTGAACAGGTAACATTCGTACAAGTTTCACACACAAGTGTTGTTGTAGTTGGTGTAGTGGTTGTTGTAGTTGGGGTAGTGGTTGTTGTAGTTGGAGAAGTGGTTGTTGTTGTTGGGGTAGTGGTTGTTGTAGTTGGGGTAGTGGTAGTCGTTGTAGGGGTAGTGGTTGTTGTAGTGAGAGTGTTACACAAACTAGTCCCACAACAGGCTGGTCCACTGGTAATGGTACCAACATCTTGCATGAAAGGCAGTGACCCCAGGCTGGCAGCAGCTGCACACAGATTTGTAGATGCACAGCCAAAAGCTGGAGAAGTGCCGCCCGTATTTGTCACTAAAGATGGAACACAATCGTAGGTTTGTTAGTTGGATAATTTCAGAGAGAAGTCTTCACTTTAAGAGGAACTTGAATTCACAAGGAAATGTTTTTGATGACAGTAATTAACATTAATCGTTGCCATGGTTACAATCGTGAAGTATTTTAACATCGCACCTTATTACTGACATGTACACGTGTACTTCAGGACCTCGTGACATCACTGATTTCACAGTTATATGTTCTCATGTGTGCAACAGAGAATACGTGTGATCCAATCCCACCACACCCTTCAACTATACTGGTTGTTTTCAGAGGTGATACCGGCCTGAAGCTTTCAACCAGCAGAGGGCAGCAGAACACTGTGTTTCAGTCTGATGTTAAGTTACTTGTCTCAGTGAAAGAAGCAAGTCCAGAATTTAAACATACGTTCACGTCAGTCAAAATGTTGAACTAAATCTAACTCAATTAATGAGTTTGTTAATGTCAATGTTCATTGTTGCAGTATTTATCTCATGTTTTCAAAGCTGTTACCATTTCTTAGTTCAATTATTATTAAAACATAGAATTGTTCATTAAATCATTTTGGAATTAAAGAAGCTCAAAATGAGCAAAAACTTTTTTGTTGACAAATTAAGAGATTTTTATTTCGTCATGGTGCTAATACAATAAATCGTGCCAAACAAAATATGCGAAACGTCCATGCAAAATGTAACTTCATCAAAATACTAGATTACAATTATCTAAGAAAAACAGAGCCTTTTAAAAATATATATATATCTCTGAATTTTCTAGATAATTATCTACGAAAAATAAGGCATATTTAATTAAAGTGCTTTAAATGTTTAGTACATGAGTAAAAATATCTTAACTCTTCACTCATTAGTATGAATATGTTAAAAATACTTAACGGTAGTAGAATAGGTTTGAAGTAATCTTTGTTTAAATGCAGTATATAAGAAGAAGACTTACCACTGGCTTGAAAGCAGCGATCCTCTGTTCCCTTACATTGTACTGAAGAGCTGCAATCAGAGGTGATGGGGTTACAGAAGTGACACTGTAGACTGTTAACTGCTGGAACCACAGGGACTGAAACAGACAAAAAATGATACTGTTTATTAGAGGAAGAGAGAAGATGGAAGTGTTAGGGATTAAAAACAACATGTCAGGAGAAGGATGCAGATTAATAAGAGTCATCTACATCTACTTACAAGGCAGAGTGTTGGAGTTGCAGCTGTCTGTGTTGCAGCATGTAGCACTTGCAAGTGCACTGGAAACAGCCAAGTTAACTGAAAATGTCTGAGAGCCTGTGGCTGGACACAGGGAGGGGGGGGCACAGGCCTTGTAGATTTGCTGTCCAGGAGTCCCAGATGAAACGGCTGCAGAGTCAAAGTGCAGTTTGTTAATGGTGATGGAAAGCACACGTCACTTTGCAGTACATGTATTTCACTGGAAAGTAACTTGTAGAGAAGTTTACCTTGAATGGAAGCTGTGATACACATCGTGCCTGTGGGACATGTAACTGATACTGTGGCTGAACAGGTAACATTCGTACAAGTTTCACACAAAAGTGCTTCACCTGCAATGTGGAGAAAAATAGTCAGTGATATGTTGATCTGATCTAAATTGTGGTTCATAAAGGCTCAAACATCTTTTCACTGTTCAAAAGGAGTTTCAGACATATGGGTTGTAATTTAAATATAAATAGACACTACATACAGTGCTGTGAAAAAGTATTTGCCGCCTTCCTGGTTTCTTATGTTGTTGCATATTTGTCACACTTAAATGTTTCAGATCATCAAACCAGTTTTTATATTAGACAAAGATAACCTGAGTAAACATCAAATGCAGTTTTTAAATGATGATTTCACTTATTAAGGGGAAAAAGCTATCCAAACCTACCTGGCCCTATGTGAAAAAGTAATTGCACCCCATGATAAATCATGAATGAATTGTGATTAACAAAATTTTTTGGAAAGCTGAATTCAATTTCACTAGCTACACCCAGGCCTGATTACTGCACGACCTGTTGAATAAAGAAACAACTTAAATAGAACCTGTCTGACAAAGTGAAGTAGGCTAAAAGATCTCAAAAAGCAACACATCGTGCCTCGATCTAAAAGAAATTCCAAAACAGATGAGAAACAAAGTAATTGACATGTATCAGTCTGGAAAGGGTTACGAAGCCATTTCTAAGGCTTTGGGACTTCAGTGAACCACGGTGAGAGCCATTATCCTCATATGGAGAAGACTTGGAACAGTGGTGAACCTTCCCAGGAGTGGCTGGCATACCAAAATTACTCCAAGAGCGCATCGATACTCCGGTGACCTTGAGTATCCTGAAAGGCGCCTTATAAATAAAATGTATTATTATTATTATTATTATTATTATCCAGGAGGTCATAAAAGACTCCAGAACAACATCTAAGGAACTGCCGGCCTCACTTGCCTCAATTAAGGTCAGTGTTCATGATTCAGCAATAAGAAAGACACTGGGCAAAAATGCTATCCATGGCAGAGTTCCAAGACAAAAGCCACTGCTGACCAAAAATAACACAAAGGCTCGTCTCACATTTGCCAAAAAACATCTTGATGATCCCAAAGACTTTTGGGCAAATATTTTGTGGACTGACGAAACAAAAGATGAACTTTTGGAAGATGTGCACCGCGTGACATCTGGCGTAAAACTAACACAGCATTTCATAAAAACAACATCATAGCAACAGTCAAACATGGTGGTGGTAGTGTGATGGTCTGGGGCTATTTTGCAGCTTCAGGACCTGGACGACTTGCCACAATTGATGGAACCATGAATTCTGCTCTCTACCAGAAAATCCTGAATGAGAATGTCCGGCCATCAGATGTGACCTCAAGCTCAAGTGGACTTGGGTTATGCAGCAGGACAATGATCCGAAACACACCAGCTTGTCCACCTCTACAAAATAAAGGTTTTGGAGTGGCCTAGTCAAAGTCTGGACTTAAATCTGATTGAGATGCTGTGGCATGACCTTAAACAAGCCGTTAATACAACAAAAAAAACTACAATGTGGCTGAATTAAAACTATTCTGCAAAGAAGAGTGGGCCAAAATTCCTCCACAGCGATGTGTAAGACTCATTGCCAGTTATCGCAAATGCTTGATTGCAGTTGTTGCCGCCAAGGGTGGCACAACCAGTTATTAGGTTTAGGGGGCAATTACTTTTTCACAATGGACCAGGTAGGTTTGGATAGCTTTTTTCCCTTAATAAGTGAAATCATGATTTAAAAACTGCATTTTGTATTTACTTGGGTTATCTTTGTCTAATATTAAAATTTGTTTGATGTTCTGAATCATTTAAGTGGGACAAATATGCCAAAAAATCGAAAAATCTGGAAGGGGGCAAATACTTTTTCACAGCACTGTACATGACTCTAAATTATTTTATCTGCTTCCTACCTGTTTAGTCTGTTTCTTGTACTGCTGTACTGTAACTTATGAATTTCTCCTCTGAGGATCAATAGAGCCTCCTTATATTGTCAAGGATATTAATAATACAATATGATCAATAATAATATATTACTAAAAATAGTAATTAGTTACCTGTGCTGGAGAGCGCCCAGATGAGAGTCAGAGAAAGAAGCAGCTTCATCATGATGAACAGGTAAGTTCAGTAGATTCCTTATACGACCTCTCATCTGCACGGAGGCACTTTATATACTCTACAGGTGATGAACGCCTGTATGGCTGATACATGTCTGAATATCTCAGGGATTGGGCGTGTTTCAATTTTTACAGCGTGATCATTCAAACTGTCAGTCTCTCTTTTGTCACATAGAAAACACATCAGCACACGACAACACACCCATTTTAACTTAGTCACTGTTAACCTGTTCAGGATAGTGCACCAAAATCAAAAAGAATAAAACATAGACCTACATTTCCCTCAGGATCATCTAAGTATTTATATGTACTATATATATATAAATATATCAATGTATTCGATACGGCTTAATTATTGAGTTTAACAGACTTTCTCTGAGTAGCAGAATCTGTCATTAAAAGTTTTGATTTCATGTTTCTCAGAACTCTAAATAAAAGAAAAGCGTTTTTTACAATGATCACATGTCACAATCGCTTCTTGTCATTCATCATCTGGAATGTTGTGAAACTGGTAACCTGTTTCTTAATAAATCTTGATGCAGCAGCCAATAAAAAAATATTAAATAAATATATGTTAATAATAATTATATGATATAACACTAATCCAGTTAATTGAGTAGACTATACATCGAACAAAACTCAGTATTACTGGGTTAAATTTAAGTTAATTGTAAGTAAAACATTACACATGTTTTCTATCATTATATATCATCATATAGTTTTACCAACATTGCAATGAAAGAAACATTAAACATTGAATCTTGCCGAGTTGTTTTTTATTACCAGTGTGTTGCATTAATAAGCAAAACCTAGGGTTTGTAGAATATTGACCTGGAAAGTAAATTGTATTTAGAAAAACAAGCACAAAATTACATTAAAAGGAAATAAAATGTCACACTGTGCAATAACCAGTAGTTCATTCTAAATTCAAGATCTTTATTGTCATCATTGCACTATAAAAGTATAAGAGTCTTATCTTTCCAAGATATATCTATATATAGGTGTCAAGATGTGGAGAAATATAGAAAACAACAATAGTAGAAGCATCAGCAACAAACTACATACAAAAGATAAGAAATAAAAAAATTTACAGTGAAAAACAAGATTATTTTGGTGATTTCAGTCCCTGAGGAAGGAGTGTGTGTGAGTGTGTTAATCACAGCCCTTGATATGTGTGTGTGTGTGTGTGTGTGTGTTTCCTTCATAGTCCTTGATGTGTGTGAAGGTGCATTCTGAAAGGTGGTTTGACAGACTATGATGTGTTGGGGCACGGAGGAGTGTGATGAAGGTCATGGCTCTGGGGTAGATTCTTCTCCTCAGTCTGTTGGTGGAGGATCTTTGTTATGGTCTGCACCATGGCCCCTCCCGCCTCTGTGTGTGTGTGTGTGGGGGGGGGGGGGGGTGGGGGGGGGGGGGGGGATTTAATATGCAACTGATCATCAACAACTGATCAATCAACAACTGATCAGTCGTCATCATTAATGACAAACCACATGGAAACAGATTGGGGTAGAAGTAGCAGCAGCGCAGCAAACGTGATGCTGGCAACAGTTCATCAACGTATTTCACATGCTGCTGTTTCATTGTCCCAGGATTCATACCAAGCTGTCTATCTGACAGGCGAACAAATAACATCACGTCAGTAAAGTTATTTATTAAAGTCAATAAAGAAAGGGTTGGTACTCAGACAGCTGTATTGTTGACGCCCTGGTACACTGCCACACCTACTACTGAACTGACGCACAGCCTCTCTCTATTTTTTTCACTCATTCAGTTTTACCTCAACTGCTGCACATCGCACAACGTTACCTTTGACCTCCCAAGAAGTCGTTGAGGATGGACCTCACACTCAGCTGTGACGTCACCCAGAAATAAAAAGACTTGGAAAAGTGGACTTTATAGTTTTACAAAGATTAAAACCCCATGGCTTAAAAAGGTTTTAACACAAAGAGTAATAATGGACCATGGCTGTTTCCTCAGGTTTCCTGTCCACAGCTAATTCTTACACTATAGTCTCCATCAAAGGTTCATGTGATGTAAAGTCAGAAGTTTAAAACTATATTTTTAATACATGTTTTAGAATCAGTGTAACTTTGGTTGAACTGTTTTCCAGGATATTAGACCTGGAGACATTGTGACATGAAATGGTCAAACAGACATTTCAATTTGCAAAGGTCTTGTTCTACAGAGACTGAATATGACTCCAGGTCAAGATGGCTGCTGTGATTTAGTTCAGGCACAGATTCAAATTTTTTATTTTTGCTACTGATCTCAAAATCGTGTCAGTGATGGAATTGCATAGAAAAATAAACGTGCTGTTCTCTATAGTGTGTTGTGCTGTATTGTTGATGTTCTTTAGCAACATTACCACACCTCCTATTGTTGAATTGATGGAACAGCCTCTCTATTTATATCTCTGGCCTTTAGAAATCAAAAGTATGTTTTTCTTCAGGTAGGTAATAAAGCTTCTCCCACAGATGCTTCAGATGTTTGTTTGGGTGGGAACCGTTTCTGTGTGAGGACGCCAACAACGCCTAAACAATGGGAAATAATCTATTTCACTTTTGGAGACTTAATTGGACGTCTTCCTCATCTGAATGCCGAAGTGTCCTTGGGCAAGATAATGAACCCTGAATTGCCCCTGATAGAAAAAGTGCTGCTCATGGATGTAGTGTCATTTTACCCATTGTCCCTATATTCACTCATGTGGAAATAGTATTACAACAATAACCTGCAAAACCTCAGCTGCTGCCGACTTAATTATTAGAAACTACAAAACAGGTTTGTGGTGTTTTGTTAAAACTGCTTCATGTTTCATATGCTGTCTAAAATGATATATTATCTTCATGGACGGAGAGGGGGAGGGGGGACCCTGGTCCAGAACCTCTGTGTCAAGAGAGTGTTAATATTTCTCCTTATAAAGTCAAGCAAATGACAACACAGAGACAATAAGGCCTGGGACCCCCACCTGACTCTGTCTTTTATTCCGCCCCCACACCTCAAGGATGTGTTAAATTAACACATTATATTATTTTATATTATACTGCATTACATTGCATATTGCACTCTGACACTGTTCACTGTTTTGCATCTTGCATTTCACTTTTTACATCACTTTTTATATCTTTTATCTATTATCTATATTTTATTTAGATATGTTTATGTCTAAATAAATGTTACTTTGTCTAAATATTAGAAAAAGGGAGTAAATAAGAAGTAAATAGTGAGTTAATATATATTGTTTATTTTTATTGCTTTTATAATGTGTGTTGTATTTATTGTGTTTTATGTTTTTATGTTTCTATGTTCATTGTATGCACCAATAACCAGAGCAAATTCCTTGTAGGTGTAAACCTACTTGGCAATAAATACTTTCTGATTCTGATTCTGATTCTGATAAATGAGCAAAAAGGCTGAAAGATACGCAAACTACTTTAAAGTGATGCAAAAAGGACAAAACCAGGAAGAGACAAAACAAGTATTAATATAAAAATCAGACTCTTCAGGGCCAGGTTGATAAATATGATTTAAGGTTTGTGGGAAGCTGCAACACCTGTATTATTGTTATCCTTACGCAAGATTCATAAACATGTTTCTTGTTAAACCAGTCTTGGCATTTAGATCGCTTCTAACATAGCCAATAAAAGTGCGTCATTACATTCATCTCTAAATGCTTGTGCCTTTCAACACAGGAGATCACACCTTGAGTCGATACTCATAACAAAAGACGGACATTAGACTGGAAGGTCACTGGTTCAATGACTGACACAAACATACCTCGATATGGACCAGTCCTGGATCTGTTTAAGTCCAAGAGGACTCTCCCTACTTAGACAGGGGGGCTGTCTAAGTGCCCTTGGACCAATAAAGGAATCTTGAATGTGAATTTAGGGACACTGGTATAAGTGATCTGTATTAAGCTGTTATTCAAGGGTCTGTCAAGAACGCCTCAATTAGTGCAAAACATGGACTGTTGTTGTTGCAAGATGTTCAGCATTAGGTTTTGGAGGCTATAATTGGTTTGATCTACCTCATCTACCATGATTTTCTTCAGAATTTTTCTGAGTTTGTTCTTCAGAACTTTCCTAATAAAACTCAGTGTTCTTATATTGATGAATTCCAATATCTTTGGAAGATGCACATTTGCATATTGGTAAATGCCCTGCCACTGCCCATAAAATCTCATGCGACTGCAGTGCCGTGTGCACACAGAGAAATAATAGAAACTGAAAAGGAAATTTAAGACGTCAAGAGGACTCTCCCTACCCCCCCTGTCTATGTGCCCTTGGACCAATAAAGGAATCTTGAATGTGAATTTAGGGACACTGGTATAAGTGATCTGTATTATGCTGTTATTCAAGGGTTCTTAATGACACCCTTCATCTAACAAAGAACCCTTGCAAGCATTAGAGTCTTGTTTTGGAGTCATTTGATTTGTGTGTTTCTGTCTGTGTGCTTGCTCTGTGAAATGCTTCTCTCTTGCCGTCCGTCTCTGCTCTGTCCCTCTCTGTTCTGTCCGTCTCTGCCCTGTCCCTCTCTGCTCTGTCCCTCTCTGTTCTGTCCCTCTCTGCTCTGTCCCTCTCTGCTCTGTCCGTCTCTGCTCTGTCCCTCTCTCCTCTGTCCCTCTCTGCTCTGTCCCTCTCTCCTCTGTCCCTCTCTGCTCTGTCCCTCTCTGTTCTGTCCGTCTCTGCCCTGTCCCTCTCTGCTCTGTCCCTCTCTGTTCTGTCCCTCTCTGCTCTGTCCCTCTCTGCTCTGTCCGTCTCTGCTCTGTCTCTCTCTGCTCTGTCCCTCTCTCCTCTGTCCCTCTCTGCTCTGTCCCTCTCTCCTCTGTCCCTCTCTGCTCTGTCCGTCTCTCCTCTGTCCCTCTCTGCTCTGTCCCTCTCTGCTCTGTCCGTCTCTCCTCTGTCCTTCTCTGCTCTGTCCCTCTCTGCTCTGTCCGTCTCTGCTCTGTCCCTCTCTGCTCTGTCCGTCTCTGCTCTGTCCGTCTCTGTCTCTCTCTGCTCTGTCCCTCTCTCCTCTGTCCCTCTCTGCTCTGTCCCTCTCTGTTCTGTCCGTCTCTGCTCTGTCCGTCTCTGCTCTGTCCCTCTCTCCTCTGTCCCTCTCTGCTCTGTCCCTCTCTGCTCTGTCCGTCTCTGCTCTGTCCCTCTCTGCTCTGTCCCTCTCTGCTCTGTCCCTCTCTGCTCTGTCCGTCTCTCCTCTGTCCCTCTCTGCTCTGTCCGTCTCTCCTCTGTCCCTCTCTGCTCTGTCCCTCTCTGCTCTGTCCGTCTCTGCTCTGTCCCTCTCTCCTCTGTCCTTCTCTGCTCTGTCCCTCTCTGCTCTGTCCGTCTCTGCTCTGTCCCTCTCTGCTCTGTCCGTCTCTGCTCTGTCCGTCTCTGTCTCTCTCTGCTCTGTCCCTCTCTCCTCTGTCCCTCTCTGCTCTGTCCCTCTCTGTTCTGTCCGTCTCTGCTCTGTCCGTCTCTGCTCTGTCCCTCTCTCCTCTGTCCCTCTCTGCTCTGTCCCTCTCTGCTCTGTCCGTCTCTGCTCTGTCCCTCTCTGCTCTGTCCCTCTCTGCTCTGTCCGTCTCTGCTCTGTCTCTCTCTGCTCTGTCCCTCTCTCCTCTGTCCCTCTCTGCTCTGTCCCTCTCTGTTCTGTCCCTCTCTGCTCTGTCCCTCTCTGCTCTGTCCTTCTCTGCTCTTTCCGTCTCTGCTCTGTCCGTCTCTGCTCTGTCCCTCTCTGCTCTCTGCTCTTTCCCTCTCTGCCCTGTCCCTCTCTGCTCTGTCCCTCTCTGCTCTGTCCCTCTCTGCTCTCTGCTCTTTCCCTCTCTGCCCTGTCCCTCTCTGCTCTGTCCCTCTCTGGTCTGTCCCTCTCTGCTCTGTCCCTCTCTGCTCTGTCCTTCTCTCCTCTGTCCCTCTCTGCTCTGTCCTTCTCTGCTCTGTCCGTCTCTGCTCTGTCCCTCTCTGCTCTGTCCGTCTCTGCTCTGTCTCTCTCTGCTCTGTCCCTCTCTCCTCTGTCCCTCTCTGCTCTGTCCGTCTCTGCTCTTTCCGTCTCTGCTCTGTCCCTCTCTCATCTGTCCCTCTCTGCTCTGTCCCTCTCTGCTCTCTGCTCTGTCCCTCTCTGCTCTTTCCCTCTCTGCTCTGTCCCTCTCTGCTCTGTCCCTCTCTGCTCTGTCCCTCTCTGCTCTGTCCCTCTCTGCTCTGTCCCTCTCTGCTCTGTCCCTCTCTGCTCTGTCCCTCTCTCATCTGTCCCTCTCTGCTCTGTCCCTCTCTGCTCTCTGCTCTGTCCCTCTCTGCTCTTTCCCTCTCTCCTCTGTCCCTCTCTGCTCTGTCCGTCTCTGCTCTTTCCGTCTCTGCTCTGTCCCTCTGTTCTGTCCGTCTCTGCCCTGTCACTCTCTGCTCTGTCCCTCTCTGCTCTCTGCTCTTTCCCTCTCTGCCCTGTCCCTCTCTGCTCTGTCCCTCTCTGGTCTGTCCCTCTCTGCTCTGTCCCTCTCTGCTCTGTCCTTCTCTCCTCTGTCCCTCTCTGCTCTGTCCTTCTCTGCTCTGTCCGTCTCTGCTCTGTCCCTCTCTGCTCTGTCCGTCTCTGCTCTGTCTCTCTCTGCTCTGTCCCTCTCTCCTCTGTCCCTCTCTGCTCTGTCCGTCTCTGCTCTTTCCGTCTCTGCTCTGTCCCTCTCTCATCTGTCCCTCTCTGCTCTGTCCCTCTCTGCTCTCTGCTCTGTCCCTCTCTGCTCTTTCCCTCTCTGCTCTGTCCCTCTCTGCTCTCTGCTCTGTCCCTCTCTGCTCTGTCCCTCTCTGCTCTCTGCTCTGTCCCTCTCTGCTCTGTCCCTCTCTGCTCTGTCTCTCTCTGCTCTGTCCCTCTCTGGTCTGTCCCTCTCTGCTCTGTCCCTCTCTGCTCTGTCCGTCTCTGCTCTGTCCCTCTCTGCTCTGTCCCTCTCTGCTCTGTCCCTCTCTGCTCTGTCCGTCTCTGCTCTGTCTCTCTCTGCTCTGTCCCTCTCTCCTCTGTCCCTCTCTGCTCTGTCCCTCTCTGCTCTGTCCCTCTCTCCTCTGTCCCTCTCTGCTCTGTCCCTCTCTCCTCTGTCCCTCTCTGCTCTGTCCCTCTCTCCTCTGTCTGTGAATGCTACAGTTAACATAGGGTGGGGGGGCACTTTCAGATGTGCCCCATGAAATCTGCCTAACAACTCGACTCGAATGATGCGAGACGCGACTCCAGCTCCGAGCCTGTTGCCTGCTCGGCTTCACCTGAGCTAACAAGCTAACAGGCTAACAGGCTAACAAGCTAACAGGCTAACAGGAGTGTCTGTGGAGAGGTCTCACTCACATATTGGATGAATAACACGGTTTGATCTTCGGTTTGTTCTCCTGACAGAGAAGCTAAAGACGTCTGCGATCCCGTGTCTGTGGTAAGTCAAGTTTAGTATTGTATTTATGGGTTAGTAGCAGTGTTGCCATAGTTACTTTGAAAAAGTAACTTAGTTACTTTGCAAGTTACTTGATTTTAAAAGTAACTAAGTTAGATTACAAGTTACTTTATTAGTTACATTCAGCAGCTGCCGACAACACCCCCGCCGCCTCAACATAAAAATGCCAACCGGTTTTGCCAACACTCACTTTATTAGAAACGACCCCCCTCCCCCCCCGCGCGGGCGAACGGAGGGTTCCCCCAACGGGGCCGTAGCTGAGGTGATCCGCGAGAAGGGCCCGACATGCG
This sequence comes from Pleuronectes platessa, assembly GCF_947347685.1. Classification (NCBI taxonomy): domain Eukaryota; kingdom Metazoa; phylum Chordata; class Actinopteri; order Pleuronectiformes; family Pleuronectidae; genus Pleuronectes; species Pleuronectes platessa. The sequence goes on from NC_070634.1 coordinate 26,906,127, forward strand.
TCCAGAGTCGCTGCCGCCGACCGCCGTACCCGGTTCCCTCCAACCGGTCCCCGCCTTCCGCAGCGCCGACGGACATCGCCCCGCGGCCCACAAGAAGGAAAGCCCCCGCACCGCGGACGAGCACCTCCCCCCCTAAAAAAACGTCGAGGCGGGCCGCACACCGAGCCTCCGGCGGCGTGGTGAGGAGGGCGACGGGGCGACTGCTCCCCCAGCCGCGGCACGTGCACAGCGGTTTAACCACAAATACCGAAATAGTTACGCAAGGTGACTTGGATAATTAACTTTAATCTGATTACTGGTTTGGAAATAGTAACGCGTTAGATTACTAGTTACTGAAAAAAGTGGTGAGATTAGATTAACGCGTTTCTGGCATCACTGGTTAGTAGTGATGAGCAGGTACCTGTACGTGGCTTGTTAGTTTAGCTCTGCTAGCGTGCAGGCGATGCTAACGGGACTGTACGGAGTTATTGACCCGACATGAACCGACATGAAAAACGACTGGAAAAGCGTTAGAGTTGATGGAGTTGAGGATGAGTGTGTTTGGAGAATTAGCTCCACCACGTAAGATATCTAATGGTATGTAAAGTTGTTTCACTAGTCAACCCATTTGACTTGACTACGTTACACAGATTATTATTCTGCAGAAACAGATTTACTGTGATCAACTGAAAAGTGAGTATTTAAAGTCACATCTGCATTTTAAGAGCAGCTGTTTAAAGTAGCATTACGTCTCCTAAAGCTCTCTATTCAGAGTATTGATGTGAAGCTATGTGTCTGTCTAATCTTTTTACTTTGTTGCAATCATTTGACTTTAATGCTGTTTTATAGGCAACATCTTTGTGTCGCGCTGATTGCTAAAGCATGTGAAATGTATATGAAACAGGATTTCTGCTCCCTGCTGGCACTCAAAATGCAGCCCATAGTATATCTTACTGAACTTTACTGCTTATAATAATCAGCTACCTCTATTTTTGTGACGGTGACATAACATCATACAAAATTGCCCCACCAGAAATTTCAGGCTAAATCGCCACTGCAGTTTCTTTTTCATGACCACCTCTTTTTTCTTTGTCAACATCTGCCCCACTGTGGTATTTTTAAGAAACTGCAGCAGGTGGATGTGAAGCGTTTCATTCAGCTTCCAGCATCGACTGAGCTGTGTTGACTGATACAAGCTTTATCATATAGATTTAAAAAAGTGTAACTGAATGTTTATCTGACCACTCACTGTAATGCACCAAACACTATTACCATCAATTTAGTAGCTGGGTCACACACAGACATTTTTTTACTGTTTTTAAACTTACTGTTGTAAACTGAAAAAATAAAAAACAATATTATAAATCAAATCAAATTGAATTTGTTATCAGGTTTGTAAAAAGTAGACAAACTCAAATCTATTGCTGGTGATAAAGTTGTCATCACAATCCACAGCTCAATGAATCGTTTCCTGTCTTAGCCTCTGCAACTTTTAGCCTCAGATGACCGACCCCAAAGAACATGTACTCATTGTTATATTCCACAAGTTGATGTAAAGACATTTACACAATAGCGGATGTTGTGGATCCAGCAGTGGAGGAGAAGGACTAGAGGAGGTCTGCCAAAGCTGTACATGAAAAAGTTGTCTGACTTGACATTTAATAAATAATAGCTTTTGTTTCTAAAGCACTAATCTAAACAAGGTCAAAAATTACTTTGGAATAAAACGACACAGAACAAGGCAAAACAAAGAGTAAGAATTGTTGAATTTAAAAACATTAACATGCTCTCCTAGAAAGCGTTTTAATACATTATTTAAAACATAAGCAAATGTTTTAAAAACAGGTGAATTGCTGGCTAATCTCCTCAGGTGTCAGGGCCGGCAGAATGGCAGGCGTGAACCCAAAAGCCAGGACACTGAAGCAGAATCAGCAAAGTTCTGGGTTTATTAAACATAGCAGGGGTCAGGAGCCAGGCAGTCGGTCCGGTTACAAACAAGTCCAACAAGGAGCAGGCAAAAGATAAGTCCAGGGAAACAGCAGGCAGGTCACGATGGGGATCAGGCAGAAGATAAGGCAGGAGGGAAACTGCTGGAAGGTTAGGCAGGAACACACTAAACCATCTGACAGAGGACAAAGGGAACAGGCAGGCAGATAAACTGGGGAGACTAATGAGTTGATGGAAGACAGGTGCGTCTGTGGGTGGGGCCGGTGAAGGGCTCTGTGGAACGAGGAAGTGCAGAGCAGGAGGTGAGTGGCTGAGATATGACAAATGGATTAGTATGCAAAGCTTCTGATAGGACAAATTACAATATTAATTAGAGGGTGCACCTTAGCACCGCACGTCCCCATAACTCTGATACTGTATATATTTTGTTCTATATTGTTGTTTTTTTATTGTTGTTTTATGTTGAGTGCACCAACGAACGACACCAAAGCAATTTCCTGTAAGTTCAAACATACTTGGCAAATAAAAGAATTCTTATTCTGATTCTGATTCTGATTCTGAATTCGTGCCATCAGGTAAGGAATCTTAGACTCATGAGGTCCTGGTGACAGAAGTCCACTCATCCTTGGTTACAAACCTTGATTTAGGAACTACTAGAAAGTGTTGGGTGCAAGAACTTAGATAACAGTTCAGAGCAAAGGGAGTTAGTAGCTCTGAAATATATAAGGGGCACTCAGACCATGCTGAGCTTTAAGTTTACTACACAGGTTATGAAATGGTCTCATCTTAAAATTGTAACTTCTTTATGACCTACAACAGCAAATCAGAGAAAATTGGCTTCTTCTACACTATTGTCGTTGTCTGTGATCAGGTCACATTTCCTGCAAGGATTTACGGTAATCAGGTCCGAAAAGCATATATTTATATTTCCAGCGCTGTGGGGTTAAGTTTCAACACTTGTTTGATCCTGCGTACTGCAGAGAGCACCGGCATTACCATCTCACCAGCAAACAAAGCAGGTTATTTATTTCTTCCCTCGAGACTTCCTGTACCAAAACCATTTATCATCATTGAATAATTATTAGAAAACTTTTGCTATACTGCCAGTCGTTGTCTGAGCCGTGTTGGGGCGTAACTCCAGCTCCACCCACACAAGAAGAAGCATGTGACACATCCTGCTGCTGTCATATAAAAAAAAAACAATTAACGTTCTCGAATACATGTATTCAAATTATGTATTTATTTCCATATCTAGAATGGAAAAGGCTTATCTACTAAAGCAGCTGGGAAAAATAAAAAATTGTTATTTGATGAAGCTGGTCCCGGTATGATTTATCAGGAGGAAGATTGACAGCAGTAATGAAGTTGTTTTTTTAAGTAGTTTAATGAATGATTACAACATATAATGCAGTAAATATTTTTCTTCTTTTGTGTAATAACACACATTTATCATCATTCCCATCTTTTGTGGCCTTAATCTAATGTGAAAGAAATTTGTGTCATATACAAAAGAGTAACCACAACAAGTTTTTTCCTACATTTTCAGGAAAACGTCTGAAGAAAAGTAATAAATTAATAAATGAATTAAGAGCATTAAAAGAAACAATGGAATTTATTTGATTGTCATCTCGCTCCTGTACTGATTCAAATTGGCATAAATATATGAGATTAAAATAATATTAAATATTGAAAAAATTTAGAAAAACTTTCACTTGAAGCATGAAATAAAGCTGTACATTTTTTAAATGGTTAATTTATTGAACACATTTCCTGAAGTTTGACTTTCATTTATGCCACAATTTAATAATATAACATTTTTAAATAAGGTATCATAGTTGTACAAGTTGCCAAAAAAAGTTAAATAAGATCACATGTTTAACAGCATTCAGTCCACTTCAAAAAATAAACACAGATTTGTAATGAAATCTCAAGTGAGTATGTTTCCGTGAGGCAATTTATGTTTCACTTAAATTAAGGCTAATAAATTGAACAAAAGTTAAAGTTTTGTATGCATCTGTCTATATCATTGGTGCTGACTTAGCTCACTTTAACTTCACCCAGACCCTATCCCCTTTGGACTAAATAGGAATTTTATAATCAAAGATGGCAGCAAGTACACCAAAGACTGCTAAGGCTTCTCTCAGAGTCCTTCCAGTGGATTCAAAGGTTCATCCACTTTTGTTCTGAAATCTAAAATAGTATGAAAATGAAGAGTCCAATCAGCAGATGCAGCATTCCCATTCTGACACAACAGGCATCACTGGCAGTAGTAGTTGTGGTTGTGGCAGCAGCAGTTGGGGCAGTTGTTCCTGTAGTTGGGGCAGTGGTTGTTGTAGTTGGGGTAGTGGTTGTTGTAGTTGTCGTGGTGGTTGTTGTAGTTGGAGTAGTGGTAGTTGGTGTAGTGGTTGTTGTTGTTTGGTCAGTGGTTGTTGTTGTTGGGGAAGTTGTTGTTGTAGTTGGAGTAGTGGTTGTTGTTGCAGGGGTAGTGGTTGTTGCAGTTAGGGTAGTGGTTGTTGTAGTTGGAATAGTGGTTGTTGTTGCAGGGGTAGTGGTTGTTGTAGTTGGGGTAGTGGTTGTTAAAGTTGGGGTCGTGGTTGTTTTAGTTGGGGTAGTTGTTGTTGTAGTTGGAGTAGTGGTTGTTGTTGTTGTTGGGGTAGTGGTAGTTGTTGATACGGCCATGGTTGTAGGGGTAGTGGTTGTTGTTGCTGGGGCCGTGGTTGTAGTAATTGGGGTAGTGGTTGTTGTTGTTGTTGGGGTAGAGGTTGTTGTAGTTGGGGTAGTTGTTGTTGTAGTCGGGGTTGTGGTTGTTGTAGTTGGGGTAGTGGTTGTAGTCAGGGTTGTGGTTGTTGTTGTTGGGGTTGTGGTTGTAGTAATTGGGGTAGTGGTTGTTGTTGTTGGGGTAGTGGTTGTTGTAGTCGGGGTAGTGGTAGTTGTAGTCGGGGTAGTGGTTGTTGTAGTTGGGGTAGTTGTTGTTGTAGTTGGCGTAGTGGTTGTTGTAGTTTGCGTAGTGGTTGTTGTTGGGGGAGTTGTAGTTGTAGTTGGGCTAGTGGTTGTTGTAGTTGGGGTAGGGGTAGTTGTAGTTGGGGTGGTGGTTATTGTAGTTGGGGGAATGGTTGTTGTTGTTGGGCTAGTGGTTGTTGTAGCTTGGGTAGTGGTTGTTGTTGTTGGGGTAGTGGTTGTTGTAGTTGGGGTAGTGGTTGTTGTAGTTTGCGTAGTGGTGGTTGTTGTTGGGGTAGTGGTAGTTGTTGTTAGAGGCATGGTTATAGGAGTAGTGGTTGTTGTTGTTGGGGTCGTGGTTGTTGTAGTTGGGGTAGTGGTAGTTGTTGTTGGGGTAGTGGTCGTTGGGGTCATGGTTGTTGTAGTTGGGGTAGTGGTAGTTGCTGTTACGGCCATGGTTATAGGAGTAGTGGTTGTTGTTGTTGGGGTCGTGGTTGCTGTAGTTGGTGTAGTGGTTGTTGTAGTTGGGGTAGTGGTTGTTGTAGGCGGGGTAGTGGTTGTTGTAGTTGGGGTAGTGGTTGTTGTAGTTGGGGTAGTGGTTGTTGTTGTTGGGGTAGTGGTTGTTGGGGTAGTGGTTGTTGTAGTTGGGGTAGTGGTTGTTGTACTTGGTGTAGTGGTTGTTGTAGTTGGGGTAGTGGTTGTTGTAGTTGGGGTAGTGGTTGTTGTAGTTGGTCTAGTGGTTGTTGTAGTTGGGGTAGTGGTTGTTGCAGTTGGTGTAGTGGTTGTTGTAGTTGGGGTAGTGGTTTTTGTAGTTGGGCTAGTGGTTGTTGTAGTTGGGGTAGTGGTAGTTGTAGTTGGGGTAGTGGTTGTTGTAGTTGGGGTAGTGGTTGTTGTAGTTGGAGAAGTGGTTGTTGTAGTTGGGGTAGTGGTTGTTATAGTTGGGGTTGTGGTACTTGTAGTTGGGGTAGTGTTTGTTGTAGTTGGTGTAGTGGTTGTTGTAGTTGGGGTAGTGGTTGTTGTAGTTGGGGTAGTGGTAGTTGTAGTTGGGGTAGTGGTTGTTGTAGTTGGGGTAGTGGTTGTTGTAGTTGGGGTAGTGGTTGTTGTAGTTGGGCTAGTGGTTGTTGTAGTTGGGGTAATGGTTATTGCAGTTGGTGTAGTGGTTGTTGTAGTTGGGGTAGTGGTTGTTGTAGTTGGGGTAGTGGTTGTTGTAGTTGGGCTAGTGGTTGTTGTAGTTGGGGTAATGGTTATTGCAGTTGGTGTAGTGGTTGTTGTAGTTGGGGTAGTGGTTGTTGTAGTTGGGGTAGTGGTTGTTGTAGTTGGGGTAGTGGTTGTTGTAGTTGGGGTAGTGGTAGTTGTAGTTGGGGTAGTGGTTGTTGTTGTTGGGGTAGTGGTTGTTGTAGTTGGTGTAGTGGTTGTTGTAGTTGTGGTAGTGGTTGTTGTAGTTGGGGTAGTGGTAGTTGTAGTTGGTGTAGTGGTTGTTGTAGGCGGGGTAGTGGTTGTTGTAGTTGGGGTAGTGGTTGTTGTAGTTGGGGTAGTGGTTGTTGTAGTTGGGGTAGTGGTAGTTGTAGTTGGGGTAGTGGTTGTTGTAGTTGGGGTAGTGGTTGTTGTAGTTGGAGAAGTGGTTGTTGTTGTTGGGGTAGTGGTTGTTGTTTTTGCTGGGGTAGTGGTTGTTGTAGTTGGTGTAGTGGTTGTTGTAGTTTGGGTAGTGGTTGTTGTAGTTGGGGTAGTGGTAGTTGTAGTTGGGGTAGTGTTTGTTGTAGTTGGTGTAGTGGTTGTTGTAGTTGGGGTAGTGGTTGTTGTAGTTGGGGTAGTGGTTGTTGTAGTTGGGGTAGTGGTTGTTGTAGTTGGGGTAGTGGTTGTTGTAGTTGGGGTAGTGGTTGTTGTAGTTGGTGTAGTGGTAGTTGTAGTTGGGGTAGTGGTTGTTGTAGTTGGGGTATTGGTTGTTGTAGTTGGGGTAGTGGTTGTTGTAGATGGGGTAGTGGTTGTTGTAGTTGGGGTAGTGGTAGTTGTAGTTGGGGTAGTGGTTGTTGTTGTTGGGGTAGTGGTTGTTGTAGTTGGTGTAGTGGTTGTTGTAGTTGGGGTAGTGGTTGTTGTAGTTGGGGTAGTGGTAGTTGTAGTTGGTGTAGTGGTTGTTGTAGGCGGGGTAGTGGTTGTTGTAGTTGGGGTAGTGGTTGTTGTAGTTGGGGTAGTGGTTGTTGTAGTTGGGGTAGTGGTTGTTGTAGTTGGGGTAGTGGTAGTTGTAGTTGGGGTAGTGGTTGTTGTAGTTGGGGTAGTGGTAGTTGTAGTTGGTGTAGTGGTTGTTGTAGGCGGGGTAGTGGTTGTTGTAGTTGGGGTAGTGGTAGTTGTAGTTGGGGTAGTGGTTGTTGTAGTTGGGGTAGTGGTAGTTGTAGTTGGTGTAGTGGTTGTTGTAGGCGGGGTAGTGGTTGTTGTAGTTGGGGTAGTGGTAGTTGTAGTTGGGGTAGTGGTTGTTGTAGTTGGAGAACTGGTTGTTGTAGTTGGGGTAGTGGTTGTTGTAGTTGGGGTAGTGGTTGTTGTAGATGGGGTAGTGGTAGTTGTAGTTGGGGTAGTGGTTGTTGTAGTTGGTGTAGTGGTTGTTGTAGTTGGGGTAGTGGTTGTTGTAGTTGGGGTAGTGGTAGTTGTTGTTGGGGTAGTAGTTGTTGTAGTTGGGGTAGTAGTTGTTGTAGTTGGTGTAGTGGTTGTTGTAGTTGGGGTAGTGGTTGTTGTAGACGGGGTAGTGGTTGTTGTAGTTGGGGTAGTGGTAATTGTCGTTGGGGTAGTGGTTGTTGTAGTTGGGGTAGTGGTAGTTGTAGTTGGGGAAGTGGTTGTTGTAGTTGGGCTAGTGGTTGTTGTAGTTGGGGTAGTGGTTGTTGCAGTTGGTGTAGTGGTTGTTGTAGTTGGGGTAGTGGTTTTTGTAGTTGGGCTAGTGGTTGTTGTAGTTGGGGTAGTGGTAGTTGTAGTTGGGGTAGTGGTTGTTGTAGTTGGGGTTGTGGTTGTTGTAGTTGGAGAAGTGGTTGTTGTAGTTGGGGTAGTGGTTGTTGTAGTTGGAGAACTGGTTGTTGTAGTTGGGGTAGTGGTTGTTGTAGTTGGTGTAGTGGTTGTTGTATTTGGGGTAGTTGTTGTTGTAGTTGGGGTAGTGGTTGTTGTAGTTGGGGTAGCGGTTGTTGTAGTTGGGCTAGTGGTTGTTGTAGTTGGGGTAATGGTTATTGCAGTTGGTGTAGTGGTTGTTGTAGGCGGGGTAGTGGTTGTTGTAGTTGGGGTAGTGGCTGTTGTAGTTGGTGTAGTGGTTGTCGTAGTTGGGCTAGTGGTTGTTGTAGTTGGGGTAGTGGTAGTTGTAGTTGGGGTAGTGGTTGTTGTAGTTGGGGTAGTGGTTGTTGTAGTTGGAGAAGTGGTTGTTGTTGTTGGGGTAGTGGTTGTTGTTGTTGCTAGGGTAGTGGTTGTTGTAGCTGGGGTAGTGGTTGTTGTAGTTGGGGTAGTGGTAGTTGTAGTTGGGGTAGTGGTTATTGTAGTTGGTGTAGTGGTTGTTGTAGTTGGGGTCGTGGTTGTTGTCGTTGGGGTAGTGGTTGTTGTAGTTGGTGTAGTGGTTGTTGTAGTTGGGGTCGTGGTTGTTGTCGTTGGGGTAGTGGTTGTTGTAGTTGGAGAAGTTGTTGTTGTTGTTGGGGTAGTGGTTGTTGTAGTTGGGGTAGTGGTTGTTGTAGTTGGTGTAGTGGTTGTTGTAGTTGGGGTAGTGGTTGTTGTTGTTGGGGTAGTGGTTTTTGTTGTTGTTGGGGTAGTGGTTGTTGTAGTTGGTGTAGTGGTTGTTGTAGTTGGGGTAGTGGTTGTTGTAGTTGGGGTAGTGGTTGTTGTAGCTGGGGTAGTGGTAGTTGTAGTTGGGGTAGTGGTTGTTGTAGTTGGTGTAGTGGTTGTTGTAGTTGGGGTAGTGGTTGTTGTAGTTGGGGTAGTGGTTGTTGTAGTTGGTGTAGTGGTTGTTGTAGTTGGGGTAGTGGTTGTTGTAGTTGGGGTAGTTGTAGTTGGGGTAGTGGTTGTTGTAGTTGGTGTAGTGGTTGTTGTAGTTGGTGTAGTGGTTGTTGTAGTTGGGGTAGTGGTTGTTGTAGTTGGGGTCGTGGTTGTATTCGTTGGGGTAGTGGTTGTTGTAGTTGGATAAGTCGTTGTTGTAGTTGGGGTAGTGGTTGTTGTAGCTGGGGTAGTGGTAGTTGTAGTTGGGGTAGTTGTTGTTGTAGTTGGTGTAGTGGTTGTTGTAGTTGGGGTACTGGTTGTTGTAGTTGGGGTAGTGGTTGTTGTAGTTGGTGTAGTTGTTGTTGTTTGGGTAGTGGTTGTTGTAGTTGGGGTAGTGGTAGTTGTAGTTGGGGTAGTGGTTGTTGTAGTTGGGGTCGTGGTTGTTGTCGTTGGGGTATTGGTTGTTGTAGTTGGGGTAGTGGTTGTTGTAGTTGGGGCAGTGGTTGTTGTAGTTGGTGTAGTGGTTGTTGTAGTTGTGCTAGTGGTTGTTGTAGTTGGGGTAGTGGTTGTTGTAGTTGGTGTAGTGGTTGTTGTAGTTGGGGTAGTGGTTGTTGTAGTTGGGGAAGTGGTAGTTGTAGTTGGGGTAGTGGTTGTTGTAGTTGGTGTAGTGGTTGTTGTAGTTGGGGTAGTGGTTGTTGTAGTTGGTGTAGTGGTTGTTATAGTTTGGGTAGTGGTTGTTGTAGTTGGGGTAGTGGTAGTTGTAGTTGGGGTAGTGGTTGTTGTAGTTGGTGTAGTGGTTGTTGTAGTTGGTGTAGTGGTTGTTGTAGTTGGGGTAGTGGTTGTTGTAGTTTGGGTCGTGGTTGTTGTAGTTGGGGTAGTGGTTGTTGTAGTTGGTGTAGTGGTTGTTGTATGCGGGGTAGTGGTTGTTGTAGTTGGGGTAGTGGTTGTTGTAGTTGGGGTAGTGGTTGTTGTAGTTGGTGTAGTGGTTGTTGTAGTTGGGGTAGTGGTAGTTGTTGTTGGGGTAGTAGTTGTTGTAGTTGGGGTAGTAGTTGTTGTAGTTGGTGTAGTGGTTGTTGTAGTTGGGGTAGTGGTTGTTGTAGACGGGGTAGTGGTTGTTGTAGTTGGGGTAGTGGTTGTTGTAGTTGGTGTAGTGGTTGTTGTAGTTGGGGTAGTGGTTGTTGTAGTTGGGGTAGTGGTAATTGTCGTTGGGGTAGTGGTTGTTGTAGTTGGGGTAGTGGTTGTTGTAGTTGGGGTAGTGGTTGTTGTAGTTGGTGTAGTGGTTGTTGTAGTTGGGGTAGTTGTTGTTGTAGTCGGGGTAGTGGTTGTTGTAGTTGGGGTAGCGGTTGTTGTAGTTGGGCTAGTGGTTGTTGTAGTTGGGGTAATGGTTAATGCAGTTGGTGTAGTGGTTGTTGTAGTTGGGGTAGTGGTTGTTGTAGTTGGGGTAGTGGTTGTTGTATGCGGGGTAGTGGTTGTTGTAGTTGGGGTAGTGGCTGTTGTAGTTGGTGTAGTGGTTGTCGTAGTTGGGCTAGTGGTTGTTGTAGTTGGGGTAGTGGTAGTTGTAGTTGGGGTAGTGGTTGTTGTAGTTGGGGTAGTGGTTGTTGTAGTTGGAGAAGTGGTTGTTGTAGTTGGGGTAGTGGTAGTTGTAGTTGGGGTAGTGGTTGTTGTAGTTGGTGTAGTGGTTGTTGTAGTTGGTGTAGTGGTTGTTGTAGTTGGGGTAGTGGTTGTTGTAGTTTGGGTCGTGGTTGTTGTAGTTGGGGTAGTGGTTGTTGTAGTTGGTGTAGTGGTTGTTGTATGCGGGGTAGTGGTTGTTGTAGTTGGGGTAGTGGTTGTTGTAGTTGGGGTAGTGGTTGTTGTAGTTGGTGTAGTGGTTGTTGTAGTTTGGGTAGTGGTTGTTGTAGTTGGGGTAGTGGTAGTTGTAGTTGGGGTAGTGGTTGTTGTAGTTGGTGTAGTGGTTGTTGTAGTTGGTGTAGTGGTTGTTGTAGTTGGGGTAGTGGTTGTTGTAGTTTGGGTCGTGGTTGTTGTAGTTGGGGTAGTGGTTGTTGTAGTTGGTGTAGTGGTTGTTGTAGGCGGGGTAGTGGTTGTTGTAGTTGGGGTAGTGGTAGTTGTAGTTGGGGTAGTGGTTGTTGTAGTTGGGGTAGTGGTAGTTGTAGTTGGTGTAGTGGTTGTTGTAGGCGGGGTAGTGGTTGTTGTAGTTGGGGTAGTGGTAGTTGTAGTTGGCGTAGTGGTTGTTGTAGTTGGAGAACTGGTTGTTGTAGTTGGGGTAGTGGTTGTTGTAGTTGGGGTAGTGGTTGTTGTAGTTGGGGTAGTGGTAGTTGTAGTTGGGGTAGTGGTTGTTGTAGTTGGTGTAGTGGTTGTTGTTGTTGGGGTAGTGGTTGTTGTAGTTGGGGTAGTGGTAGTTGTTGTTGGGGTAGTAGTTGTTGTAGTTGGGGTAGCAGTTGTTGTAGTTGGTGTAGTGGTTGTTGTAGTTGGGGTAGTGGTTGTTGTAGACGGGGTAGTGGTTGTTGTAGTTGGGGTAGTGGTTGTTGTAGTTGGTGTAGTGGTTGTTGTAGTTGGGGTAGTGGTTGTTGTAGTTGGGGTAGTGGTAATTGTCGTTGGGGTAGTGGTTGTTGTAGTTGGGGTAGTGGTTGTTGTAGTTGGGGTAGTGGTTGTTGTAGTTGGTGTAGTGGTTGTTGTAGTTGGGGTAGTTGTTGTTGTAGTTGGGGTAGTGGTTGTTGTAGTTGGGGTAGCGGTTGTTGTAGTTGGGCTAGTGGTTGTTGTAGTTGGGGTAATGGTTAATGCAGTTGGTGTAGTGGTTGTTGTAGTTGGGGTAGTGGTTGTTGTAGTTGGGGTAGTGGTTGTTGTAGGCGGGGTAGTGGTTGTTGTAGTTGGGGTAGTGGCTGTTGTAGTTGGTGTAGTGGTTGTCGTAGTTGGGCTAGTGGTTGTTGTAGTTGGGGTAGTGGTAGTTGTAGTTGGGGTAGTGGTTGTTGTAGTTGGGGTAGTGGTTGTTGTAGTTGGAGAAGTGGTTGTTGTTGTTGGGGTAGTGGTTGTTGTTGTTGCTGGGGTAGTGGTTGTTGTAGTTGGTGTAGTGGTTGTTGTAGTTGGGGTAGTGGTTGTTGTAGTTGGGGTAGTGGTAGTTGTAGTTGGGGAAGTGGTTGTTGTAGCTGGGGTAGTGGTTGTTGTAGTTGGGGTAGTGGTTGTTGTAGTTGGGGTAGTGGTTGTTGTAGTTGGGGTAGTGGTTGTTGTAGTTGGGGTAGTGGTAGTTGTAGTTGGGGTAGTGGTTGTTGTAGTTGGTGTAGTGGTTGTTGTAGTTGGGGTCGTGGTTGTTGTCGTTGGGGTAGTGGTTGTTGTAGTTGGAGAAGTCGTTGTTGTTGTTGGGGTAGTGGTTGTTGTAGTTGGGGTAGTGGTTGTTGTAGCTGGGGTAGTGGTTATTGTAGTTGGTGTAGTGGTTGTTGTAGTTGGGGTCGTGGTTGTTGTCGTTGGGGTAGTGGTTGTTGTAGTTGGGGTAGTTGTAGTTGTAGTTGGGGAAGTGGTTGTTGTAGCTGGGGTAGTGGTTGTTGTAGTTGGGGTAGTGGTTGTTGTAGTTGGGGTAGTGGTTGTTGTAGTTGGGGTAGTGGTTGTTGTAGTTGGGGTAGTGGTAGTTGTAGTTGGGGTAGTGGTTGTTGTAGTTAGTGTAGTGGTTGTTGTAGTTGGGGTCGTGGTTGTTGTCGTTGGGGTAGTGGTTGTTGTAGTTGGAGAAGTCGTTGTTGTTGTTGGGGTAGTGGTTGTTGTAGTTGGGGTAGTGGTTGTTGTAGCTGGGGTAGTGGTTATTGTAGTTGGTGTAGTGGTTGTTGTAGTTGGGGTCGTGGTTGTTGTCGTTGGGGTAGTGGTTGTTGTAGTTGGTGTAGTGGTTGTTGTAGTTGGGGTCGTGGTTGTTGTCGTTGGGGTAGTGGTTGTAGTAGTTGGAGAAGTCGTTGTTGTTGTTGGGGTAGTGGTTGTTGTAGTTGGGGTAGTGGTTGTAGTAGTTGGTGTAGTGGTGGTTGTAGTTGTGGTAGTGGTTGTTGTTGTTGGGGTAGTGTTTTTTGTTGTTGTTGGGGTAGTGGTTGTTGTAGTTGGTGTAGTGGTTGTTGTAGTTGGGGTAGTGGTTGTTGTAGTTGGGGTAGTGGTTGTTGTAGCTGGGGTAGTGGTAGTTGTAGTTGGGGTAGTGGTTGTTGTAGTTGGTGTAGTGGTTGTTGTAGTTGGGGTAGTGGTTGTTGTAGTTGGGGTAGTGGTTGTTGTAGTTGGTGTAGTGGTTGTTGTAGTTGGGGTAGTGGTTGTTGTAGTTGGGGTAGTTGTAGTTGGGGTAGTGGTTGTTGTAGTTGGTGTAGTGGTTGTTGTAGTTGGTGTAGTGGTTGTTGTAGTTGGGGTAGTGGTTGTTGTAGTTGGGGTCGTGGTTGTATTCGTTGGGGTAGTGGTTGTTGTAGTTGGATAAGTCGTTGTTGTAGTTGGGGTAGTGGTTGTTGTAGCTGGGGTAGTGGTAGTTGTAGTTGGGGTAGTGGTTGTTGTAGTTGGTGTAGTGGTTGTTGTAGTTGGGGTAGTGGTTGTTGTAGTTGGGGTAGTGGTTGTTGTAGTTGGTGTAGTGGTTGTTGTTTGGGTAGTGGTTGTTGTAGTTGGGGTAGTGGTAGTTGTAGTTGGGGTAGTGGTTGTTGTAGTTGGTGTAGTGGTTGTTGTAGTTGGTGTAGTGGTTGTTGTAGTTGGGGTAGTGGTTGTTGTAGTTGGGGTCGTGGTTGTTGTCGTTGGGGTATTGGTTGTTGTAGTTGGGGTAGTGGTTGTTGTAGTTGGGGTAGTGGTTGTTGTAGTTGGTGTAGTGGTTGTTGTAGTTGGGCTAGTGGTTGTTGTAGTTGGGGTAGTGGTTGTTGTAGTTGGTGTAGTGGTTGTTGTAGTTGGGGTAGTGGTTGTTGTAGTTGGGGTAGTGGTAGTTGTAGTTGGGGTAGTGGTTGTTGTAGTTGGTGTAGTGGTTGTTGTAGTTGGGGTAGTGGTTGTTGTAGTTGGTGTAGTGGTTGTTGTAGTTTGGGTAGTGGTTGTTGTAGTTGGGGTAGTGGTAGTTGTAGTTGGGGTAGTGGTTGTTGTAGTTGGTGTAGTGGTTGTTGTAGTTGGTGTAGTGGTTGTTGTAGTTGGGGTAGTGGTTGTTGTAGTTGGGGTCGTGGTTGTTGTCGTTGGGGTAGTGGTTGTTGTAGTTGGGGTAGTGGTTGTTGTAGTTGGGGTAGTGGTTGTTGTAGTTGGTGTAGTGGTTGTTGTAGTCGGGCTAGTGGTTGTTGTAGTTGGGGTAGTGGTAGTTGTAGTTGGGGTAGTGGTTGTTGTAGTTGGGGTAGTGGTTGTTGTAGTTGGTGAAGTGGTTGTTGTTGTTGGGTTAGTGGTTGTTGTTGTTGTTGGGGTAGTGGTTGTTGTAGTTGTTGTAGTGGTTGTTGTAGTTGGGGTAGTGGTTGTTGTAGCTGGGGTAGTGGTAGTTGTAGTTGGGGTAGTGGTTGTTGTAGTTGGTATAGTGGTTGTTGTAGTTAGGGTAGTGGCTGTTGTAGTTGGGGTAGTGGTAGTTGTAGTTGGGGTTGTGGTTGTTGTAGTTGGTGTAGTGGTTGTTGTAGTTGGGGTCGTGGTTGTTGTAGTTGGAGAAGTCGTTGTTGTTGTTGGAGAAGTCGTTGTTGTTGTTGGGGTAGTGGTTGTTGTAGTTGGGGTTGTGGTTGTTGTAGTTGGTGTAGTGGTTGTTGTAGTTGGGGTAGTGGTTGTTGTAGTTGGTGTAGTGGTTGTTGTAGTTGGGGTAGTGGTAGTTGTAGTTGGGGTAGTGTTTGTTGTAGTTGGTGTAGTGGTTGTTGTAGTTGGGGTAGTGGTAGTTGTAGTTGGGGTAGTGGTTGTTGTTGTTGGGGTAGTGGTTGTTGTAGTTGGGGTAGTGGTTGTTGTAGTTGGGGTAGTGGTTGTTGTAGTTGGTGTAGTGGTTGTTGTAGTTGGTGTAGTGGTTGTTGTAGTTGGGGTAGTTGTTGTTGTAGTTGGTGTAGTGGTTGTTGTAGTTGGGGTATTGGTTGTTGTAGTTGGGGTAGTGGTAGTTGTAGTTGGGGAAGTGGTTGTTGTAGTTGGGGTAGTGGTAGTTGTAGTTGGGGAAGTGGTTGTTGTAGTTGGTGTAGTGGTTGTTGTAGTTGGGGTAGTGGTTGTTGTAGTTGGGGTCGTGGTTGTTGTCGTTGGGGTAGTGGTTGTTGTAGTTGGGGTAGTGGTTGTTGTAGTTGGAGAAGTCATTGTTGTTGTTGGGGTAGTGGTTGTTGTAGTTGGGGTTGTGGTTGTTGTAGTTGGGGTCGTGGTTGTTGTCGTTGGGGTAGTGGTTGTTGTAGTTGGGGTAGTGGTTGTTGTAGTTGGAGAAGTCGTTGTTGTTGTTGGGGTAGTGGTTGTTGTAGTTGGGGTTGTGGTTGTTGTAGTTGGTGTAGTTGTTGTTGTAGTTGGGGTAGTGGTTGTTGTAGTTGGAGAAGCCGTTGTTGTTGTTGGGGTAGTGGTAGTTGTAGTTGGGGTAGTGGTTGTTGTAGTTGGGGTAGTGGTTGTTGTAGTTGGGGAAGTGGTTGTTGTTGTTGGGGTAGTGGTTTTTGTAGTTGGGGTAGTGGTTGTTGTAGTTGGTGAAGTGGTTGTTGTAGTTGGTGTAGTGGTTGTTGTAGTTGGGGGAGTGGTTGTTGTAGTTGGGGTCGTTGTTGTTGTCGTTGGGGTAGTGGTTGTTATAGTTGGGGTAGTGGTTGTTGTAGTTGGTGTAGTGGTTGTTGTAGTTGGGCTAGTGGTTGTTGTAGTTGGGGTAGTGGTAGTTGTTGTTGGGGTAGTGGTTGTTGTAGTTGGGGTAGAGGTTGTTGTAGTTGGGGTAGTGGTTGTTGTAGTTGGTGTAGTGGTTGTTGTAGTTGGGCTAGTGGTTGTTGTAGTTGGGGTAGTGGTAGTTGTTGTTGGGGTAGTGGTTGTTGTAGTTGGGGTAGTGGTAGTTGTAGTTGGGGAAGTGGTTGTTGTAGTTGGTGTAGTGGTTGTTGTAGTTGGGGTAGTGGTTGTTGTAGTTGGGGTCGTGGTTGTTGTCGTTGGGGTAGTGGTTGTTGTAGTTGGGGTAGTGGTTGTTGTAGTTGGAGAAGTCATTGTTGTTGTTGGGGTAGTGGTTGTTGTACTTGGGGTTGTGGTTGTTGTAGTTGGGGTCGTGGTTGTTGTCGTTGGGGTAGTGGTTGTTGTAGTTGGGGTAGTGGTTGTTGTAGTTGGAGAAGTCGTTGTTGTTGTTGGGGTAGTGGTTGTTGTAGTTGGGGTTGTGGTTGTTGTAGTTGGTGTAGTGGTTGTTGTAGTTGGGGTAGTGGTTGTTGTAGTTGGAGAAGCCGTTGTTGTTGTTGGGGTAGTGGTAGTTGTAGTTGGGGTAGTGGTTGTTGTAGTTGGGGTAGTGGTTGTTGTAGTTGGGGAAGTGGTTGTTGTTGTTGGGGTAGTGGTTGTTGTAGTTGGGGTAGTGGTTGTTGTAGTTGGTGTAGTGGTTGTTGTAGTTGGTGTAGTGGTTGTTGTAGTTGGGGGAGTGGTTGTTGTAGTTGGGGTCGTTGTTGTTGTCGTTGGGGTAGTGGTTGTTGTAGTTGGGGTGGTGGTTGTTGTAGTTGGGGTAGTGGTTGTTGTAGTTGGTGTAGTGGTTGTTGTAGTTGGGCTAGTGGTTGTTGTAGTTGGGGTAGTGGTAGTTGTTGTTGGGGTAGTGGTTGTTGTAGTTGGGGTAGTGGTTGTTGTAGTTGGAGAAGTGGTTGTTGTTGTTGGGTTAGTGGTTGTTGTTGTTGTTGGGGTAGTGGTTGTTGTAGTTGTTGTAGTGGTTGTTGTAGTTGGGGTCGTGGTTGTTGTCTTTGGGGTAGTGGTTGTTGTAGTTGGAGAAGTGGTTGTTGTTGTTGGGTTAGTGGTTGTTGTAGTTGGGGTAGTGGTTGTTGTAGTTGGGGTAGTGGTTGTTGTAGTTGGTGTAGTGGTTGTTGTAGTTGGGGTAGTGGTTGTTGTAGTTGGGGTAGTGGTAGTTGTAGTTGGGGTAGTGTTTGTTGTAGTTGGTGTAGTGGTTGTTGTAGTTGGGGTAGTGGTAGTTGTAGTTGGGGTAGTGGTTGTTGTTGTTGGGGTAGTGGTTGTTGTAGTTGGGGTAGTGGTTGTTGTAGTTGGGGTAGTGGTTGTTGTAGTTGGTGTAGTGGTTGTTGTAGTTGGTGTAGTGGTTGTTGTAGTTGGGGTAGTTGTTGTTGTAGTTGGTGTAGTGGTTGTTGTAGTTGGGGTAGTGGTTGTTGTAGTTGGGGTAGTGGTAGTTGTAGTTGGGGAAGTGGTTGTTGTAGTTGGGGTAGTGGTTGTTGTAGTTGGGGTAGTGGTAGTTGTAGTTGGGGAAGTGGTTGTTGTAGTTGGTGTAGTGGTTGTTGTAGTTGGGGTAGTGGTTGTTGTAGTTGGGGTCGTGGTTGTTGTCGTTGGGGTAGTGGTTGTTGTAGTTGGGGTAGTGGTTGTTGTAGTTGGAGAAGTCGTTGTTGTCGTTGGGGTAGTGGTTGTTGTAGTTGGGGTTGTGGTTGTTGTAGTTGGGGTCGTGGTTGTTGTTGTTGGGGTAGTGGTTGTTGTCGTTGGGGTAGTGGTTGTTGTAGTTGGGGTTGTGGTTGTTGTAGTTGGGGTCGTGGTTGTTGTTGTTGGGGTAGTGGTTGTTGTAGTTGGGGTTGTGGTTGTTGTAGTTGGTGTAGTGGTTGTTGTAGTTGGGGTAGTGGTTGTTGTAGTTGGAGAAGTCGTTGTTGTTGTTGGGGTAGTGGTAGTTGTAGTTGGGGTAGTGGTTGTTGTAGTTGGGGTAGTGGTTGTTGTAGTTGGGGAAGTGGTTGTTGTTGTTGGGGTAGTGGTTGTTGTAGTTGGGGTAGTGGTTGTTGTAGTTGGGGTAGTGGTAGTTGTAGTTGGGGTAGTGGTTGTTGTAGTTGGGGTCGTGGTTGTTGTCGTTGGGGTTGTTGTTGTTGTAGTGAGAGTGTTACACAAACTAGTCCCACAACAGGCTGGTCCACTGCTAATGGTACCAACATCTTGCATGAAAGGCAGTGACCCCAGGCTGGTAGCAACTGCACACAGATTTGTAGATGCACAGCCAAAAGCTGGAGAAGTGCCGCCCGCATTTGTCACTAAAGATGAAACACAATTGTAGGTTTGTTAGTTCGATAACTTGAGAGAGAATTCTTCACTTTAAGAATAACTTGAATTCACAAGGAAATGTTTTTGATGACAGTAGTTAAACATTAGTCGTTGCCATGGTTACAGTCGTGCAGTATTTTAGCATCGCACCTTATTACTGACATGTACACGTGTACTTCAGGACCTCGTGACTTCACTGATTTCACAGTTATATGTTCTCACGTGTGCAACAGAGAATACGTGTGATCCAATCCAACCACACCCTTCAACTATACAGGTTGTTTTCAGAGGTGATACAGGCCTGAAGCTTTCAACCAGCAGAGGGCAGCAGAACACTGTGTTTCAGTCTGATGTTAAGTTACTTGTCTCAGTGAAAGAAGCAAGTCCACAATTTAAACATACGTTCACGTCAGTCAAAATGTTGAACTAAATCTAACTCAATTGATGAGTTTGTTCTATGTTTATTGTTTTGCAGTATTTATCTTATGTTTTCAAGGCTGTTACCATTTCTTAGTTCAATTATTATTAAAACAAAGAATTGTTCATTTAAGTCATTTTGGAATCAAAGAAAATCACAATTAGCAAAAACTTTTTTTTCGACAAAGAAAGATATTTTTATTAGGAAGTGTAAAGCATTCCCTTGAAATCATAGTTCCTGTATAGACACAGACTTACTGTTATGAATCTGTAACTTCACAAAGGAAAAGTTTTATGTTTTAGACCCTCCAAAGAGGCACAAGCTCTTAATGTGTTGTTTAGGGAAGTTTCAAATAAACCTGAAAAAATCTGTTGAAAGTCTCGACCATCTTCCGGGGGATATGCTACAGAGAGATAAAGGATAGTTTTCCATTTTTGTCAATAATTCCAATATTTCGTTTGTTAATCTTTTGTAGGTCACTGTTATTTTTACAGAAGGAGAGTCTGCCAGTTTTAAAGGGGACATATTATGCCCATTTTACCACAGCTGATATGGCTCCTTGGGGTCTTAATGAAATGTCTGTAACATATTTTGGTCAAAATACCACAAGGATCATTTAAAACAGCATCTTTTTACTCTGTCTAAAACAGCCCTCCTCAGATTGACCTGTTTTGAGTGTCCCGCCCCCCTCACCCCCGGTGAGCCTGGCTGCGAGAGCCCCAGCTCCCCAGCGCAGCCCTGCAGTGGGAGCAGTGGGAGCTTGAGCTTTTAAGCGACGCTATTCGTCATGGAGCTAAAACAAGAAATTGTGCCAAACAAAAAATGCGAAAGGTCCAGGCAAAATTAAACTTAAATATATTAATAATTAATAGTTTTGTCAACTGGTTAAGATGAAACTTATTTTAACTACTTTATCTCCTGGGTGCTGTTTAATTCTAAAACATAATGATGATCTTAACATGATGAGAAAATAAACTTTTCATAAAAAGACATAAGGCTGTAAAAAGTAAGTTTTTAATCTCTAATGTTATGGATCATAAATACAGAGTAACACAGATAAACTTTGTTTAGTGCAGTATATAAGAAGAAGACTTACCACTGGCTTGAAAGCAGCGATCCTCTGTTCCCTTACATTGTACTGAAGAGCTGCAATCAGAGGTGACGGGGTTACAAACGTGACACTGTAGACTGTTATCTGCTGGAACCACAGGGACTGAAACAGACAAAAAATGACACTGTTTATTAGAGGAAGAGAGAAGATGGAAGTGTTATGGATTAAAAACAGAACATGTCAGGAGAAGGATGCAGATTAATAAGACTCATCTACATCTACTTACAAGGCAGAGTGTTGGAGTTGCAGCTGTCTGCGTTGCAGCATGTAGCATTTGCAAGTGCACTGGAAAGACCCAAGTTCACTGAAAATGTAGAAGAGCCAATGGCTGGACACAGGGAGGGGGGGGCACAGGCCTTGTAGATTTGCTGTCCAGGAGTCCCAGATGAAACGGCTGCAGAGTCAAAGTGCAGTTTGTTAATGGTGATGGAAAGCACACGTCACTTTGCAGTACATGTATTTCACTGGAAAGTAACTTGTAGAGAAGTTTACCTTGAATGGAAGCTGTGATACACATCGTGCCTGTGGGACATGTAACTGCTGCTGTGGCTGAACAGTTAGCATCTGTAACATCTGTGCAAGTTTCACACATAAGTGCTTCACCTGCAATGTGGAGAAAAATAGTCAGTGATATGTTGATCTGATCTAAATTGTGTTTCATAAAGGCTCAAAAATCTTCTCACTGTTCAAAAGGAGTTTAAGACATATGGGTTGTAATTTAAATATAAATAGACACTACATACATGACTAAATTATTTCATCTGCTTCCCACCTGTTTAGTCTGTTTCTTGTACTGCTGTACTGTAACTTATGAATTTCTCCTCTGAGGATCAATAGAGCCTCCTTATATTTTCAAGGATATTAATAATACAATATGATAAATAATAATCTATTATTTAAAATAGTAGTTAGTTACCTGTTCTGGAGAGCGCCCAGATGAGAGTCAGAGAAAGAAGCAGCTTCATCATGATGAACAGGTAAGTTCAGTAGATTCCTTATACGACCTCTCATCTGCACGGAGGCACTTTATATACTCTACAGGTGATGAACGCCTGTATGACTGATACACGTCTGAATATCTCAGGGATTGGGCGTGTTTAAATTTTTACAGCGTGATCATTGAAACTGTCAGTCTCTCTTTTGTCACATAGAAAACACGTCAACACACGACAATACACGACAACACACCTAAACACACCCATTTTAACATTGTCACTGTTAACCTGTTTAGGATTGTGCACCAAAAACAAAAAGCCTAAAACAGAGAGCTAAATTTCCCTCAGGGTCATTTAAGTATTAATTTGTATTATATATATATATATATATCAATGTATTTGATACGGCTTAATTAATTACAGAGTTTAACAGACTTTCTCTGAGTAACAGAATCTTTTGTTAAAAGTTTTGATTTCATGTTTCTCAGAACTCTAAATAATAAGTTGTTATGATAAGTTGTTTTTAAAATGATCAAATGTTACATACGCTTCTTGTCATTTATCATCTGAAAAAGTGAGTACTTTGTTAATAATAATTATGTGATATTACACTAATCCAGTTATTTAAAGTAGACTATACACCAAAAAAAAATCCAGTATTACTGGGTTAAATTAAAATTAAACATAAGTAAAACACTACACATTTTTAATTTTAGATATCATGATATAGTTTTACCAACATTGCAATGAAAGAACAATTTACACCTTGACCAAGATCTTTATTGTCATCATTGTACAATAAAAGTATAAGAGTCTTCTCCTTCCAAGATATATCTATATATAGGTGTCAAAATGTGGAGAAATATAGTTTGAAAACAACAATATTAGCAGCATTAGCAACTAACTACATACAGAAGTTAAGAAATAAACATTTTTACAGTAAAAAAAAAGATTATTTTGGGGATTTCAGTCCCTGAGGAAGGAGTGTGTGTGAGCGTGTTAATCACAGCCCTTGATATGTGTGTGTGTGTGTGTGTGTGTGTTTCCTTCATAGTCCTTGATGTGTGTGAGGAGTGCACTCTGAAAGTGGGTTTGACAGACTATGATGTGTTGGGGCACGGAGGAGTGTGATGAAGGTCATGGCTCTGGGATAGATTCTGTTCCTCAGTCTGTTGGTGGAGGATCTTTGTTATGGTCTGCACCATGGCCCCTCCCTCCTCTGTGTGTGTGTGTGGGGGGGGGGGGGGGGGGGGGGAAATTAATGTACAACTGATCATCAACAACAGATCAATCATCAAGTGATCAGTCGTCATCATTAATGACAAACCACATGGAAACAGATTGGGGTAGAAGTAGCAGCAGCGCAGCAAACGTGATGCTGGCAACAGTTCATCGAGGTATTTCACACGCTGCTGTGTCATTGTCCCAGGATTCATACCAAGCTGTGGACCTGCCTGGTCTATCTGACAGGCGAACAAATAACATCACGTCAGTAAAGTTATTTATTAAAGTCAATAAAGAAAGGGTTGGTACTCAGACAGCTGTATTGTTGATGCTATGGTACACTGCCACACCTACTACTGAACTGACGCACAGCCTCTCTCTATTTTTACATTAATAATAGGCCTTTGAAAAACAAGAGATGTTCACTAGGTGGGCTCTCTCTCTCTCT
This sequence comes from Pleuronectes platessa, assembly GCF_947347685.1. Lineage (NCBI taxonomy): Eukaryota > Metazoa > Chordata > Actinopteri > Pleuronectiformes > Pleuronectidae > Pleuronectes > Pleuronectes platessa. The sequence continues at coordinate 26,928,140 of NC_070634.1, forward strand.
CTCTCTCTCTCTCTCTCTCTCTCTCTCTCTCTCTCTCTGACACACAGCTTCAATATGTGACTTTTATTTCAGTGTCGACACAACACATAGCAATCGGGGGAAACAATGGTATGTCTAATACGTTATATATTTTTCGTCAACTTTCCGTAAGTCTCTGGGACTAGTATTAAAGCCGAAAATAGAATATGCTAATGTTATATGATATATTTATATATCATATAATATAGATCTATGATGCAAGACATCTTCAGCACTTACTTTAGGTTTGATACCCTGAATTCAGTTATTCAAATGAGTAATTCTCATTGAGCGTGTGTGAGACAGAAGACTCGGCTTCACCTTCACTCATTCAGTTTTACCTCAACTGCTACACGTCGAACAACGTTACCTTTGACCTCCCAAGAAGTCGTTGAGGATGGTCCTCACACTCAGCTGTGACATCAACCAGAAATAAAACGACTTGGAAAAGTGGACTTTATAGTTCTACAAAGATTAAAACCCCATGGCTTAAAAAGGTTTTAACACACAGAGTAATAATGGCTCATGGCTGTATCCTCAGGTTTCCTGTCCACAGCTAATGCTAACACTATAGTCTCCATCAAAGGATCATGTGAAGATAAGTCTGAAGTCTAAAATTATATTTTAGTGCCCTCTTATGTTTAATGTCCATTAAAATGTTTTTCTTCTCTTTTAGAATCAGTGTTACTTTGGTTGAACTGTTTTCCAGGATATTAGACCTGGAGACATTGTGACATGAAATGGTCAAACAGACATTTCAATTTGCAAAGGTCTTGTTCTACAGAGACTGAATATGACTCCAGGTCAAGATGGCTGCTGTGATTTAGTTCAGGCTCAGATCATTTTATTTTTATTTGTGCTGTTGGACTCAAAATCGTGTCAGTGAAGAAATTGCTTAAAAAAATAAACGTGTTGTTCTCTATAGTGTGTTGTGCTGTATTGTTGATGTTCTTTAGCAACATTACCACACCTCCTATTGTTGAATTGATGGAACAGCCTCTCTATTTATATCTCTGGCCTTTAGAAATCAAAAGTATGTTTTTCTTCAGGTAGGTAATAAAGCTTCTCCCACAGATGCTTCAGATGTTTGTTTGGGTGGGAACCGTTTCTGTGTGAGGACGCCAACAACGCCTAAACAATGGGAAATAATCTATTTCACTTTTGGAGACTTAATTGGAAGTCTTCCTCATCTGAAGGCCGAAGTGTCCTTGGGCAAGATACTGAACCCTGAATTGCCCCTGATAGAAAAAGTGCTGCTCATGGATGTAGTGTCATTTTACCCATTGTCCCTATATTCACTCATGTGGAAATAGTATTACAACAATAACCTGCAAAACCTCAGCTGCTGCCGACTTAATTATTGGAAACTACGAAACAGAAACTTAAAATAAAATAAAGGTTTGTGGTGTTTTGTTAAAACTGCTTCATGTTTCATATGCTGTCTAAAATGTTATTTTATCTCCTGTCCTGCACAGGTTGACAGCAGACTAGTTGCTGCTGTGAGGTCACTGACAAAAGAAGAAAACACTGGATTTACAGACAGCATGGACGGAGAGGGGGAGGGGGGACACTGGTCCAGAACCTCTGTGTCAAGTGAGTGTTAATATTTCTTCTTGTAAAGTCAAGCAAATGACAACACAGAGACAAAAAAACGAGCAAAAAGGCTAAAAGATATGCAAACTACTTTAACGTGATGCAAATAGGACACAACCAGAAAGAGACAAAACAAATATGAACATAAAAATAAGACTCTTCAGGGACAGGTTTGTAAATATGATTTAAGGTTTGTGGGAAGCTGCAACACCTGCATTATTGTTATCCTTACGCAAGATTCATAAATATGTTTCTTGCTAAACCAGTCTTGGCATTTATATCGCTTCTAACATAGCCAATAAAAGTGCGTCATTACATTCATCTCTAAATGCTTGTGTCTTTCACACCACACAGAGATCACACCTTGAAAACCAATTCACTAGTAATGTCAGAACAATATGATAGAACTAAAATAGTTAGAGGATAACTTCAGTGATAGCACAGAGTCGATACTCATAACAAAAGACGGACATTAGACTGGAAGGTCACTGGTTCAATGACTGACACAAACATACCTCGATATGGACCAGTCCTGGATCTGTTTAAGTCCAAGAGGACTCTCCCTACCCCCCCTGTCTAAGTGCCCTTGGACCAATAAAGGAATCTTGAATGTGAATTTAGGGACACTGGTATAAGTGATCTGTATTAAGCTGTCATTCAAGGGTCTGTCAAGAACGCCTCAATTACTGCAAAACATGGACTGTTGTTGTTGCAAGATGTTCAGCATTAGGTTTTGGAGGCTATAATTGGTGTGATCACAGAGAGAGTGGCCTAGGGGATAGAGCGGGTGCTCTGCAACAAGAAGGTTGCCGGTTCAAATCTCACTCTATCCCATCTGCATATGTAGCATGTATTAAAAGTATTATTTAATTCCGCCAGAAATACTTCTGTTTTTGTTAATTAATGATTTTGTACTGTGTGTTTCACATGTGTTTGGCGCCCTCTGTTGGTCGCGAGTGGCTATTGTATTTATCCTCCCGGTTTTCACCAGAATGTTCTAGATCTGGCTGAGACCGGTACGTATCGTTTACAGCGCGACACTAATGTGTAAAGTTTGTAATTTAAGTAATCTGTAAGTTATTTAAAATGTGTCATGTGTTTCATACGATCATAGTAGTCGAGTTGCTTCAATCTTTTATGGTTTATTTTCATTTTTGAGTTAGTTCAGAGTGTTACAGCAAGCTAGCAAACATGTATTAAGTTTGCTAGCTTGCTTGTGTAAGTGTGTAGGTATCCGTCATTTTGTGTCCTGAAGAATGCCTTCTGAACTATGTATTTTTTTTGTTAGGCATGTGACCAAATGATGAATGTTTTCTGTTCTTTTGCTGAACCTCTGAACAGGTATGTTTTGTTGCATAAGACTCATGTTATTTTTGTAAATAGAAGATTTGATTATTTTAATGATGTGTTTGATTGAATGTGAGACATTCAAAGGTAATTGTAAATTATAGTTTTGTTATTTATTTTTATGAATACTTTGAGTATTTTGGAACTTATTATTTTTTATATAGGTCTTTTTGTTTTTATTAGACACCAGAATGTTCTAGATCTGGCTGAGACCGGCATGTGACCAAATGATGAATGTTTTCTGCTCTTTTGCCGAACCTCTGAACAGAAATAAAAGTCCTGTGTCAAGAAAAGAACAAGTCCTGGTCATCCATTTTTAGACACAACGCAGAGAAAATCACCACCAGAGAGAGACCGGTTACACATGCCTAAGTGTCCTTGGCAAGATACTGGACCCCTAAAATGGCCCCTCATAAATGCTGAGTGTTCTAAAAATGTAAATGACATGTAATGTAATCTACCTCATCTACCTTGATTTTCTTCAGAATTTTTCTTCGTTTGTTCTTCAGAACTTTCCTAATCAAACTCAGTGTTCTCATGTTGATGAATGCCAATATCTTTGGAAGATGCAAATTTGCATATAGGAAAACGCCCTGCCATTGCCCATAAAATGGCATGCAGTGCCGTGTGCACACAGAGAAATAATAGAAACTGAAAAGGAAATTTAAGAGGTCAAGAACATTTAAGTGAAGGTTCCTAGACCTTACAATACTCGTGCTTTGAGAAATTTCTCGAAATTTCAGGCTAAATCGCCACTGCAGTTTCTTCTTCATGACCACGGGCCCGTTTCACAAAGCAGGTTTAGTGAAAACTCTGAGTTAGTTAACCCTGAGATGAGGGAAACTCTGGTTTTTCAGTTTCACAAAGCCAGTTCAGCTTTACTCTGAGTCAGTTACCCTGGCAACATACTCCGTGAACCTAACCTGCTCGCTGGCAGGTTTTCTTCAACTAACCCCGAGTTTCTCCTGCTCTTAAGTTGAAGCCTGCAGACTGAAGGCAGTGGCAGACATGGCGTGTCCTTTTATTGAAGAGCCAGTTGATGTCGAGGCGCAGATACTCCGCAGACATCTCCACCGGGAGAGGATTATTAGACCCCGATTGGATGTTTTATCATTCCCTGATGAGTATCTGTTTGAGCGTTTCCGTTTCTCTGCATCATCTATAATTTATATAAACGATATTCTCAGCCCTCACATCGCTCACATGACGCATCGTGGACATGCTCTCAGTTCCGAGCAAATTCTTTGTATTGCACTTCGTTTTTTTGCCAACGGCAGTTTTTTGTATAACGTCGGTGATGCAGAGCATGTGTCCAAGGCAACTGTCTGTCGGGCTGTCCGAAATGTGACACTTGCACTGAAACAGCTACTATGCACGTTTGTAGTGTTCCCAAGTCACAGACCCACCAGACTTCTCAAAGAAGAGTTCCACAGAATTGCAGGTATCAGTCTAAGCAGTAATTCATTTATGTCATAAAGCTTTGAGACTTGAAGCACTAATCAGTCAATTTGATATATTTTAGGGTTTCCAGGTGTGATTGGCTGCATAGATGGCACTCACATTCCTATCATCGCTCCTTCAATAAATGAAGGAGATTATGTGAATAGGAAATCTGTCCACAGCATTAATGTGCAGGTAGGCCTAAATAGTAGCCTTTAACATTCCAAATTAAATACACTACACCATACAGCTAATTACTGTTCTCCACTGTGAAGATCATATGTGATGGAGCCCACATGATTAACAATGTGGAAGCGAAGTGGCCTGGGTCTGTGCATGACTCACGAATGTTTCGTGAGTCAACACTGAGTGCCAGATTTGCCGGTGGTGAGTTTATATATATAATTTATATACAGTATATAGTTATATCCTATGATCAAATATTTTGTTTCCTCCTATTGCAACTGAAACAAACTGTATCTTGTATTATCATAGTAGAGTTCGATGGTTACCTACTCGGAGACAGAGGGTACCCCTGCCAGCGCTATCTGCTGACCCCTTACCCTGACCCTGAGCCTGGCCCACAGCGACACTACAACTTGGCTCACTGCAGGACACGAGCCAGAGTGGAGATGACCATCGGGATACTCAAGGCCCGGTTCCAGTGCCTTCGTAGGCTCAGGGTCACCCCAGAGAGAGCTTGTGACATTATAGTGGCATGTGTGGTTCTCCACAACATTGCCACTATTAGAGGAGAACAATGTCCTACTCTTTCCCCCTGTGATCTAGGTATTAATCATACCCCCCCTGCTGATACACGAGATGGAAGAGCTGTTAGAGACATGATATGTGTCAATCATTTCTAACTGACCCATCACCTCCCCAATGTTCAAGAACGACAATATGCATCTCATTTTATGAGGTCTTCTTTATTTCCTAGAAGGACAAATTTTGTACAGTTGTTAATCCTTTGTTGTTGAAACAATTAAAAAACATCCACCTGTGGGCACGTCACCCACCTTTAACTGATGGTCCAGCAGTTGTATTTCCTTTTCTGTTTTGGTGATCTGCAGCCTTATGTGCTCCATTTCTAGGTGTGATTTGTTTATTTGAGATTCTAAATATACCTTGTAAAGTTGTTTCACAGGGAGCTATAGGAACATAAATGACATTGAATTTCAGTGCCATGTCTATTTAGTGTCATTGTAAGTTGTGGGTCAATGCTGAACAACATCTTACTGAGGTAAGCTGTGCTGTGGAGGTTGATGGACCTTCTTCCCCATTGTAATTTCCAGCATGGCTCTGTTAGAGAGAAAGAAGTTGCAAGTTGTATTGTGGAACAACACTATTAACTGAGCCAAAGTTATTTTAAAAAAAAAAGGTGTATACTTCAGCAGGCCTCTCTGCATCTTCCCTCTCTGTGGCAGCTGATAAGGTTTCTTCATCATTCTCCTGTAATGAAACAGAATGTGTGTGTTATATTCTACCAATTATGAAAAATCTGTGGAATATTAAGAGTACTTACAACAGCATGGAGGTCTGTTATGGCAGAAGGCTCAACGAGACAGATTACACCATCAGTAACTGGTAGAAAATGAAGATTAGACAGTTGATGATTACCCAGAAAAGTGCCCCACCTAATTTAAACACAATTTTTCAAACTCTGAGTCACCTTAAAATAGATTGATATCTGAAAGCAAAAGCAGCCAATTGCAAAGAACTGTAGCTTACTGCTACAAGAAAAATCAGTGTGCCAACTAAGTTGTGTCTAAGATGAATGGGTGGCCATTACTGAGCGAACACTAGAAAAAGGATTAACGTACATGCCATTCATTTGAATAACTTACCTCTTATGTAGGCCCCTGTGACCTGGGGCGTGGGTGGGTCCGATGAACTCCCCCCAGAGATGCCCTCAGCAATGGGTCGTCCACTGTTCTGACTGAGGGCCATCTTTTCAGCCTCTGTGAGAGGTGGTGGTGGTGGACCGCCACCTGTTTTGCGGGCCTCAGCCTTTTTTCTGTTGGCTATAATGGAGGTCAAATTTAAATACATACAGAAAACACAACTTTGGAGACTTGTATGTATAAAAGGCATTTAGGTGTTGCTTTCATAGAGACAATATTAATTACTGGCAGTGTTGGGATTTCTCTTTTTTTTGCAGATTTCCCTAATTACTTAAATATATCCATCACATGTTGAATGTAGCCACTAAATGCTGTTTAATGAGGGCAGGCTAAACAACATCACAATTGCTTGTACTTTATTATACCTTACCTGTTTGAACTACATTTTTATATTTCATCTTTAGCTGCTGCCAAGTCCGTTTGGTGCCTGTTGGGTTGCACCTGTGCTCACAGACACACATATGGAATATAATTGTTGAATAAGTGGAACATTCAAGACAAAACATTTCTTTTTTTTCTCAAATTAATACTGACGCATTAACTCGGTCAGCAATTTCCTGCCACGCAAGATCCCGCGCTTTTGCTGCTGCCACAGTATTGCTTCTTTTTAAAAATATATGCTCACTTTCTGCATACGCAGTCATTAATATTTCCAACTCCACTGGGGAGAAGTAGGAGGATCGAGGCTGTTTACCACTTGTTGCCATGGTGAATCATGTTATCTGTGTTCCATTGATGAAGGCTTTTTATATCCTCATGCACAAGCTTCACTCAGGGTTACCTTGACTCTGAGTTGATTGAACTAAGTGTTATCACCTGTTCTGAAACCGAAAACTTAGAGTTTGACAGCTCAGAGTTGCTCAACCCAGAGTTAAGGTTTTAACTCAGAGTTTGTTGAACCTGCTTTGTGAAACGGGCCCCACCTCTTTTTTCTTTGTCAACATCTGCCCCACTGTGGTATTTTTAAGAAACTGCAGCAGGTGGATGTGAAGCGTTTCATTCAGCTTCCAGCATCGACTGAGCTGTGTTGACTGATACAAGCTTTATCATATAGATTTAAAAAAGTGTAACTGAATGTTTATCTGACCACTCACTGTAATGCACCAAACACTATTACCATCAATTTAGTAGCTGGGTCACACACAGACATTTTTTTACTGTTTTTAAAGTTACTGTTGTAAACTGAAATAATAAAAAAAAATATTACAAATCAAATCGAATTTGTTATGAGGTATGTAAAAAGTTGACAAAAAACTCAAATCTATTGTTGGTGATAAAGTTGTCATCACCATCCACAGCTCAATGAATCGTTTCCTGTCTTAGCCTCTGCAGCTTTTAGCCTCAGATGACCGACCCCAAAGAACATGTACTCATTGTTATATTCCACAAGTTGATGTAAAGACATTTACACACTAGCGGATGTTGTGGATCCAGCAGTGGAGGAGAAGGAGTAGAGGAGGTCTGCCAAAGCTGTACATGAAAAAGTTGTCTGACTTGACATTTAATAACCTTTGTTTCTAAAGCACTAATCTAAACAAGGTCAAAAATTACTTTGGAATAAAACAACACAGAACAAGGCAAAACAAAGAGTAAGAATTGTTGAATTTAAAAACATTAACATGCTCTCCTAGAAAGCATTTTAATACATTATTTAAAACATACGCAAATGTTTTAAAAACAGGTGAATTGCTGGCTAATCTCCTCAGGTGTCAGGGCCGGCAGAATGTCAGGCGTGAACCCAAAAGCCACGACACTGAAGCAGAATCAGCAAAGTTCTGGGTTTATTAAACATAGCAGGGGTCAGGAGCCAGGCAGTCGGTCCGGTTACAAACAAGTCCAACAAGGAGCAGGCAAAAGATAAGTCCAGAGAAACAGCAGGCAGGTCGCGATGGGGATCAGGCAGAAGATAAGGCAGGAGGGAAACCGCTGGAAGGTTAGGCACGAACACACTAAACCATCTGACAGAGGACAAAGGGAACAGGAAGGCAGATATACTGGGGAGACTAATGAGTTGATGGAAGACAGGTGCGTCTGTGGGTGGGGCCGGTGAAGGGCTCTGTGGAACGAGGAAGTGCAGAGCAGGAGGTGAGTGGCTGAGATATGACAAATGGATTAGTATGCAAAGCTTCTGATAGGACAAATTACAATATTAATTAGAGGGTGCACCTTAGCACCGCACGTCCCCATAACTCTGATACTGTATATATGTTGTTCTATATTGCTGTTTTTTTATTGTTGTTTTATGTTGAGTGCACCAACGAACGACACCAAAGCAATTTCCTGTAAGTTCAAACATACTTGGCAAATAAAATAATTCTTAATCTGATTCTGATTCTGATTCTGAATTCGTGACATCAGGTAAGGAATCTTAGACTCATGAGGTCCTGGTGACAGAAGTCCACTCATCCTTGGTTACAAGCCTTGATTTAGGAACTACTAGAAAGTGTTGGGTGCAAGAACTTAAATAACAGTTCAGAACAAAGGGAGTTAGTAGCTCTGTAATATAAGGGGCACTCAGACCATGCTGAGCTTTAAGTTTACTACACAGGTTATGAAATGGTCTCATCTTAAAATTGTAACTTCTTTATGACTTACAACAGCAAATCAGACAGTCTGGGAGAAAATTGGCTTCTTCTAAACTATTGTCGTTGTCTGTGATCAGGTCACATTTCCTGCAAGGATTTACGGTAATCAGGTCCGAAAAGCATATATTTATATTTCCAGCGCTGTGGGGTTAAGTTTCAACACTTGTTTGATCCTGCGTACTGCAGAGAGCACCGGCATTACCATCCCACCAGCAAAACAAAGCAGGCTTTTTATTTCATCCCTCGAGACTTCCTGTACCAAAACCATTTATCATCATTGAATAATTATTAGAAAACTTTTGCTATACTGCCAGTCGTTGTCTGAGCCGTGTTGGGGCGTAACTCCAGCTCCATCCACACAAGAAGAAGCATGTGACACATCCTGCTGCTGTCATATTACAAAAAACAAATTAACGTTCTCGAATACATGTATTCAAATTATGTATTTATTTCAATATCTAGAATGGAAAATGTTTCTCTACTAAAGCAGCTGGGAAAAATTAAAAATGGTTATTTGGTGAAGCTGGCCCCGGTATGATTTATCAGGAGGAAGATTGACAGCAGTAATGAAGTAGATTTTTTAAGTAGTTTAATGAATGATTACAACATATAATGCAGTAAATATTTTTCTTCTTTTGTGTTATAACACACATTTATCATCATTCCCATCTTTTGTGGCCTTAATCTAATGTGAAAGAAATTTGTGTCATATACAAAAGAGTAACCACAACAAGTTTTTTCCTACATTTTCAGGAAAAAAGTCTTAAGAAAAGTAATAAATTAATAAATGAATTAAGAGCATTAAAAGAAACAATGGAATTTATTTGATTGTCATCTCGCTCCTGTACTGATTCAAATTGGCATAAATATATGAGATTAAAATAATATTAAATATTGAAAAAATTTAGAAAAACTTTCACTTGAAGCATGAAATAAAGCTGTACATTTTTTAAATGGTTAATGTATTGAACACATTTCCTGAAGTTTGACTTTCATTTATGCCACAATTTAATAATATAACATTTTTAAATAAGGTATCATGGTTGTACAAGTTGCCAAAAAAAGTTAAATAAGATCACATGTTTAACAGTATTCAGTCCACTTCAAAAAATAAACACAGATTTGTAATGAAATCTCAAGTGAGTATGTTTCCGTGAGGCAATTTATGTTTCACTTAAATTAAGGCTAATAAATTGAACAAAAGTTAAAGTTTTGTATGCATCTGTCTATATCATTGGTGCTGACTTAGCTCACTTTAACTTCACCCAGACCCTATCCCCTTTGGACTAAATAGGAATTTTATAATCAAAGATGGCAGCAAGTACACCAAAGACTGCTAAGGCTTCTCTCAGAGTCCTTCCAGTGGATTCAAAGGTTCATCCACTTTTGTTCTGAAATCTAAAATAGTATGAAAATGAAGAGTCCAATCAGCAGATGCAGCATTCCCATTCTGACACAACAGGCATCACTGGCAGTAGTAGTTGTGGTTGTGGCAGCAGCAGTTGGGGGAGTTGTTCCTGTAGTTGGGGCAGTGGTTGTTGTAGTTGGGGTAGTGGTTGTTGTAGTTGTCGTGGTGGTTGTTGTAGTTGGAGTAGTGGTAGTTGGTGTAGTGGTTGTTGTTGTTTGGTCAGTGGTTGTTGTTGTTGGGGAAGTTGTTGTTGTAGTTGGAGTAGTGGTTGTTGTTGCAGGGGTAGTGGTTGTTGCAGTTAGGGTAGTGGTTGTTGTAGTTGGAATAGTGGTTGTTGTTGCAGGGGTAGTGGTTGTTGTAGTTGGGGTATTGGTTGTTATAGTTGGGGTCGTGGTTGTTTTAGTTGGGGTAGTTGTTGTTGTAGTTGGAGTAGTGGTTGTTGTTGTTGTTGGGGTAGTGGTAATTGCTGATACGGCCATGGTTGTAGGGGTAGTGGTTGTAGTAATTGGGGTAGAGGTTGTTGTTTTTGTTGGGGTAGAGGTTGTTGTAGTTGGGGTAGTTGTTGTTGTAGTCGGGGTTGTGGTTGTTGTAGTTGGGGTAGTGGTTGTAGTCGGGGTTGTGGTTGTTGTTGTTGGGGTTGTGGTTGTAGTAATTGGGGTAGTGGTTGTTGTAGTCGGGGTAGTGGTTGTTGTAGTCGGGGTAGTGGTAGTCGTAGTCGGGGTAGTGGTTGTTGTAGTTGGGGTAGTTGTTGTTGTAGTTGGCGTAGTGGTTGTTGTAGTTTGCGTAGTGGTTGTTGTTGGGGGAGTTGTAGTTGTAGTTGGGATAGTGGTTGTTGTAGTTGGGGTAGGGGTAGTTGTAGTTGGGATGGTGGTTATTGTAGTTGGGGGAATGGTTGTTGTTGTTGGGCTAGTGGTTGTTGTAGCTGGGGTCGTGGTTGTTGTTGTTGGGGTAGTGGTTGTTGTAGTTGGGGTAGTGGTTGTTGTAGTTTGCGTAGTGGTGGTTGTTGTTGGGGTAGTGGTAGTTGCTGTTAGAGGCATGGTTATAGGAGTAGTGGTTGTTGTTGTTGGGGTCGTGGTTGTTGTAGTTGGGGTAGTGGTAGTTGTTGTTGGGGTAGTGGTCGTTGGGGTCATGGTTGTTGTAGTTGGGGTAGTGGTAGTTGCTGTTACGGCCATGGTTATAGGAGTAGTGGTTGTTGTTGTTGGGGTCGTGGTTGTTGTAGTTGGTGTAGTGGTTGTTGTAGTTGGGGTAGTGGTTGTTGTAGGCGGGGTAGTGGTTGTTGTAGTTGGGGTAGTGGTTGTTGTAGTTGGTGTAGTGGTTGTTGTAGTTGGGGTAGTGGTTGTTGTAGTTGGGGTAGTGGTAATTGTCGTTGGGGTAGTGGTTGTTGTAGTTGGGGTAGTGGTTGTTGTTGTTGGGGTAGTGGTTGTTGGGGTAGTGGTTGTTGTAGTTGGGGTAGTGGTTGTTGTACTTGGTGTAGTGGTTGTTGTAGTTGGGGTAGTGGTTGTTGTAGTTGGGGTAGTGGTTGTTGTAGTTGGGCTAGTGGTTGTTGTAGTTGGGGTAGTGGTTGTTGCAGTTGGTATAGTGGTTGTTGTAGTTGGGGTAGTGGTTTTTGTAGTTGGGCTAGTGGTTGTTGTAGTTGGGGTAGTGGTAGTTGTAGTTGGGGTAGTGGTTGTTGTAGTTGGGGTAGTGGTTGTTGTAGTTGGAGAAGTGGTTGTTGTAGTTGGGGTAGTGGTTGTTATAGTTGGGGTTGTGGTAGTTGTAGTTGGGGTAGTGTTTGTTGTAGTTGGTGTAGTGGTTGTTGTAGTTGGGGTAGTGGTTGTTGTAGTTGGGGTAGTGGTAGTTGTAGTTGGGGTAGTGGTTGTTGTAGTTGGGGTAGTTGTTGTTGTAGTTGGGGTAGTGGTTGTTGTAGTTGGGGTAGTGGTTGTTGTAGTTGGGCTAGTGGTTGTTGTAGTTGGGCTAGTGGTTGTTGTAGTTGGGGTAATGGTTATTGCAGTTGGTGTAGTGGTTGTTGTAGTTGGGGTAGTGGTTGTTGTAGTTGGGCTAGTGGTTGTTGTAGTTGGGGTAGTGGTAGTTGTAGTTGGGGTAATGGTTGTTGTTGTTGGGGTAGTGGTTGTTGTAGTTGGTGTAGTGGTTGTTGTAGTTGTGGTAGTGGTTGTTGTAGTTGGGGTTGTGGTAGTTGTAGTTGGTGTAGTGGTTGTTGTAGGCGGGGTAGTGGTTGTTGTAGTTGGGGTAGTGGTTGTTGTAGTTGGGGTAGTGGTTGTTGTAGTTGGGGTAGTGGTAGTTGTAGTTGGGGTAGTGGTTGTTGTAGTTGGGGTAGTGGTTGTTGTAGTTGGAGAAGTGGTTGTTGTTGTTGGGGTAGTGGTTGTTGTTGTTGCTGGGGTAGTGGTTGTTGTAGTTGGTGTAGTGGTTGTTGTAGTTGGGGTAGTGGTTGTTGTAGTTGGGGTAGTGGTAATTGTCGTTGGGGTAGTGGTTGTTGTAGTTGGGGTAGTGGTTGTTGTAGTTGGGGTAGTGGTTGTTGTATTTGGGGTAGTGGTTATTGTCGTTGGGGTAGTGGTTGTTGTTGTTGGGGTAGTGGTTGTTGGGATAGTGGTTGTTGTAGTTGGGGTAGTGGTTGTTGTACTTGGTGTAGTGGTTGTTGTAGTTGGGGTAGTGGTTGTTGTAGTTGGGGTAGTGGTTGTTGTAGTTGGGCTAGTGGTTGTTGTAGTTGGGGTAGTGGTTGTTGTAGTTGGGGTAGTGGTTGTTGCAGTTGGTGTAGTGGTTGTTGTAGTTGGGGTAGTGGTTTTTGTAGTTGGGCTAGTGGTTGTTGTAGTTGGGATAGTGGTAGTTGTAGTTGGGGTAGTGGTTGTTGTAGTTGGGGTAGTGGTTGTTGTAGTTGGAGAAGTGGTTGTTGTAGTTGGGGTAGTGGTTGTTATAGTTGGGGTAGTGGTAGTTGTAGTTGGGGTAGTGGTTGTTGTAGTTGGGGTAGTTGTTGTTGTAGTTGGGGTAGTGGTTGTTGCAGTTGGTGTAGTGGTTGTTGTAGTTGGGGTAGTGGTTGTTGTAGTTGGGCTAGTGGTTGTTGTAGTTGGGGTAGTGGTAGTTGTAGTTGGGGTAGTGGTTGTTGTTGTTGGGGTAGTGGTTGTTGTAGTTGGTGTAGTGGTTGTTGTAGTTGGGGTAGTGGTTGTTGTAGTTGGGGTAGCGGTTGTTGTAGTTGGGCTAGTGGTTGTTGTAGTTGGGGTAATGGTTATTGCAGTTGGTGTAGTGGTTGTTGTAGTTGGGGTAGTGGTTGTTGTAGTTGGGCTAGTGGTTGTTGTAGTTGGGGTAGTGGTAGTTGTAGTTGGGGTAGTGGTTGTTGTTGTTGGGGTAGTGGTTGTTGTAGTTGGTGTAGTGGTTGTTGTAGTTGGGGTAGTGGTTGTTGTAGTTGGGGTAGTGGTAGTTGTAGTTGGTGTAGTGGTTGTTGTAGTTGGGGTAGTGGTTGTTGTAGGCGGGGTAGTGGTTGTTGTAGTTGGGGTAGTGGTTGTTGTAGTTGGTGTAGTGGTTGTCGTAGTTGGGCTAATGGTTGTTGTAGTTGGGGTAGTGGTAGTTGTAGTTGGGGTAGTGGTTGTTGTAGTTGGGGTAGTGGTTGTTGTAGTTGGAGAAGTCGTTGTTGTTGTTGGAGAAGTCGTTGTTGTAGCTGGGGTAGTGGTAGTTGTAGTTGGGGTAGTGGTTGTTGTTGTAGTTGGTGTAGTGGTTGTTGTAGTTGGGGTAGTGGTTGTTGTAGTTGGGGTAGTGGTTGTTGTAGTTGGTGTAGTGGTTGTTGTAGTTGGGGTAGTGGTTGTTGTAGTTGGGGTAGTGGTAGTTGTAGTTGGGGTAGTGGTTGTTGTAGTTGGTGTAGTGGTTGTTGTAGTTGGGGTAGCGGTTGTTGTAGTTGGTGTAGTGGTTGTTGTAGTTTGGGTAGTGGTTGTTGTAGTTGGGGTAGTGGTAGTTGTAGTTGGGGTAGTGGTTGTTGTAGTTGGTGTAGTGGTTGTTGTAGTTGGTTTAGTGGTTGTTGTAGTTGGGTTAGTGGTTGTTGTAGTTGGGGTCGTGGTTGTTGTCGTTGGGGTAGTGGTTGTTGTAGTTGGGGTAGTGGTTGTTGTAGTTGGGGTAGTGGTTGTTGTAGTTGGTGTAGTGGTTCTTGTAGTCGGGCTAGTGGTTGTTGTAGTTGGGGTAGTGGTAGTTGTAGTTGGGGTAGTGGTTGTTGTAGTTGGGGTAGTGGTTGTTGTAGTTAGAGAAGTGGTTGTTGTTGTTGGGTTAGTGGTTGTTGTTGTTGTTGTTGGGGTAGTGGTTGTTGTAGTTGTTGTAGTGGTTGTTGTAGTTGGGGTAGTGGTTGTTGTAGTTGGGGTAGTGGTTGTTGTAGCTGGGGTAGTGGTAGTTGTAGTTGGGGTAGTGGTTGTTGTAGTTGGTATAGTGGTTGTTGTAGTTGGGGTAGTGGTTGTTGTAGTTGGGGTAGTGGTTGTTGTAGTTGGTGTAGTGGTTGTTGTAGTTGGGGTAGTGGTTGTTGTAGTTGGGGTAGTGGTTGTTGTAGTTTGGGTAGTGATAGTTGTAGTTGGGGTAGTGGTTGTTGTAGTTGGTGTAGTGGTTGTTGTAGTTGGGGTAGTGGTTGTTGTAGTTGGGGTCGTGGTTTTTGTCGTTGGGGTAGTGGTTGTTGTAGTTGGGGTAGTGGTTGTTGTAGTTGGAGAAGTCGTTGTTGTAGCTGGGGTAGTGGTAGTTGTAGTTGGGGTAGTGGTTGTTGTAGTTGGTGTAGTGGTTGTTGTAGTTGGGGTAGTGGTTGTTGTAGTTGGGGTAGTGGTTGTTGTAGTTGGGGTAGTGGTTGTTGTAGTTGGGGTAGTGGTTGTTGTAGTTGGGGTAGTGGTTGTTGTAGCTGGAGTAGTGGTAGTTGTAGTTGGGGTAGTTGTTGTTGTAGTTGGTGTAGTGGTTGTTGTAGTTGGGCTAGTGGTTGTTGTAGTTGGGGTAGTTGTAGTTGGGGTAGTGGTTGTTGTAGTTGGGGTAGTGGTTGTTGTAGTTGGAGAAGTGGTTGTTGTTGTTGGGTTAGTGGTTGTTGTTGTTGTTGGGGTAGTGGTTGTTGTAGTTGTTGTAGTGGTTGTTGTAGTTGGGGTAGTGGTTGTTGTAGTTGGGGTAGTGGTTGTTGTAGCTGGAGTAGTGGTAGTTGTAGTTGGGGTAGTTGTTGTTGTAGATGGTGTAGTGGTTGTTGTAGTTGGGGTAGTGGTTGTTGTAGTTGGGGTAGTGGTTGTTGTAGTTGGTGTAGTGGTTGTTGTAGTTGGGGTAGTGGTTGTTGTAGTTGGGGTAGTGGTTGTTGTAGTTGGGGTAGTGGTAGTTGTAGTTGGGGTAGTGGTTGTTGTAGTTGGTGTAGTGGTTGTTGTAGTTGGTGTAGTGGTTGTTGTAGTTGGGGTAGTGGTTGTTGTAGTTGGGGTAGTGGTAAGTGTAGTTGGGGTAGTGGTTGTTGTAGTTGGTTTAGTGGTTGTTGTAGTTGGTGTAGTGGTTGTTGTAGTTGGGGTAGTGGTTGTTGTAGTTGGGGTCGTGGTTGTTGTCGTTGGGGTAGTGGTTGTTGTAGTTGGGGTAGTGGTTGTTGTAGTTGGGGTAGTGGTAGTTGTAGTTGGGGTAGTGTTTGTTGTAGTTGGTGTAGTGGTTGTTGTAGTTGGGGTAGTGGTAGTTGTAGTTGGGGTAGTGGTTGTTGTTGTTGGGGTAGTGGTTGTTGTAGTTGGGGTAGTGGTTGTTGTAGTTGGGGTAGTGGTTGTTGTAGTTGGTGTAGTGGTTGTTGTAGTTGGTGTAGTGGTTGTTGTAGTTGGGGTAGTTGTTGTTGTAGTTGGTGTAGTGGTTGTTGTAGTTGGGGTAGTGGTTGTTGTAGTTGGGGTAGTGGTAGTTGTAGTTGGGGAAGTGGTTGTTGTAGTTGGGGTAGTGGTTGTTGTAGTTGGGGTAGTGGTAGTTGTAGTTGGGGAAGGTGTTGTTGTAGTTGGTGTAGTGGTTGTTGTAGTTGGGGTAGTGGTTGTTGTAGTTGGGGTCGTGGTTGTTGTCGTTGGGGTAGTGGTTGTTGTAGTTGGTGTAGTGGTTGTTGTAGTTGGGGTAGTGGTTGTTGTAGTTGGGGTAGTGGTTGTTGTAGTTGGGGTAGTGGTAGTTGTAGTTGGGGTAGTGGTTGTTGTAGTTGGTGTAGTGGTTGTTGTAGTTGGTGTAGTGGTTGTTGTAGTGGGGGTAGTGGTTGTTGTAGTTGGGGTCGTGGTTGTTGTCGTTGGGGTAGTGGTTGTTGTAGTTGGGGTAGTGGTTGTTGTAGTTGGAGAAGTCGTTGTTGTTGTTGGAGAAGTCGTTGTTGTTGTTGGGGTAGTGGTTGTTGTAGTTGGGGTTGTGGTTGTTGTAGTTGGTGTAGTGGTTGTTGTAGTTGGGGTAGTGGTTGTTGTAGTTGGGGTAGTGGTTGTTGTAGTTGGTGTAGTGGTTGTTGTAGTTGGGGTAGTGGTTGTTGTAGTTGGGGTAGTGGTTGTTGTAGTTGGGGTAGTTGTTGTTGTAGTTGGTGTAGTGGTTGTTGTAGTTGGGGTAGTGGTTGTTGTAGTTGGGGTAGTGGTAGTTGTAGTTGGGGAAGTGGTTGTTGTAGTTGGGGTAGTGGTTGTTGTAGTTGGGGTAGTGGTAGTTGTAGTTGGGGAAGGTGTTGTTGTAGTTGGTGTAGTGGTTGTTGTAGTTGGGGTAGTGGTTGTTGTAGTTGGGGTCGTGGTTGTTGTCGTTGGGGTAGTGGTTGTTGTAGTTGGTGTAGTGGTTGTTGTAGTTGGGGTAGTGGTTGTTGTAGTTGGGGTAGTGGTTGTTGTAGTTGGGGTAGTGGTAGTTGTAGTTGGGGTAGTGGTTGTTGTAGTTGGTGTAGTGGTTGTTGTAGTTGGTGTAGTGGTTGTTGTAGTGGGGGTAGTGGTTGTTGTAGTTGGGGTCGTGGTTGTTGTCGTTGGGGTAGTGGTTGTTGTAGTTGGGGTAGTGGTTGTTGTAGTTGGAGAAGTCGTTGTTGTTGTTGGAGAAGTCGTTGTTGTTGTTGGGGTAGTGGTTGTTGTAGTTGGGGTTGTGGTTGTTGTAGTTGGTGTAGTGGTTGTTGTAGTTGGGGTAGTGGTTGTTGTAGTTGGTGTAGTGGTTGTTGTAGTTGGGGTAGTGGTTGTTGTAGTTGGGGTAGTGGTAGTTGTAGTTGGGGTAGTGTTTGTTGTAGTTGGTGTAGTGGTTGTTGTAGTTGGGGTAGTGGTAGTTGTAGTTGGGGTAGTGGTTGTTGTTGTTGGGGTAGTGGTTGTTGTAGTTGGGGTAGTGGTTGTTGTAGTTGGGGTAGTTGTTGTTGTAGTTGGTGTAGTGGTTGTTGTAGTTGGTGTAGTGGTTGTTGTAGTTGTTGTAGTTGTTGTAGTGGTTGTTGTAGTTGGGGTAGTGGTAGTTGTAGTTGGGGTAGTGTTTGTTGTAGTTGGTGTAGTGGTTGTTGTAGTTGGGGTAGTGGTAGTTGTAGTTGGCGTAGTGGTTGTTGTAGTTGGCGTAGTGGTGGTTGTAGTTGGGGTAGTGGTTGTTGTAGTTGGTGTAGTGGTTGTTGTAGTTGGCGTAGTGGTGGTTGTAGTTGGGGTAGTGGTTGTTGTAGTTGGTGTAGTGGTTGTTGTAGTTGGGGTAGTGGTAGTTGTAGTTGGGGAAGTGGTTGTTGTAGTTGGGGTAGTGGTTGTTGTAGTTGGGGTAGTGGTAGTTGTAGTTGGGGAAGGTGTTGTTGTAGTTGGTGTAGTGGTTGTTGTAGTTGGGGTAGTGGTTGTTGTAGTTGGGGTCGTGGTTGTTGTCGTTGGGGTAGTGGTTGTTGTAGTTGGTGTAGTGGTTGTTGTAGTTGGGGTAGTGGTTGTTGTAGTTGGGGTAGTGGTTGTTGTAGTTGGGGTAGTGGTAGTTGTAGTTGGGGTAGTGGTTGTTGTAGTTGGTGTAGTGGTTGTTGTAGTTGGTGTAGTGGTTGTTGTAGTGGGGGTAGTGGTTGTTGTAGTTGGGGTCGTGGTTGTTGTCGTTGGGGTAGTGGTTGTTGTAGTTGGGGTAGTGGTTGTTGTAGTTGGAGAAGTCGTTGTTGTTGTTGGAGAAGTCGTTGTTGTTGTTGGGGTAGTGGTTGTTGTAGTTGGGGTTGTGGTTGTTGTAGTTGGTGTAGTGGTTGTTGTAGTTGGGGTAGTGGTTGTTGTAGTTGGTGTAGTGGTTGTTGTAGTTGGGGTAGTGGTTGTTGTAGTTGGAGAAGTCGTTGTTGTTGTTGGAGAAGTCGTTGTTGTAGCTGGGGTAGTGGTAGTTGTAGTTGGGGTAGTGGTTGTTGTTGTAGTTGGTGTAGTGGTTGTTGTAGTTGGGGTAGTGGTTGTTGTAGTTGGGGTAGTGGTTGTTGTAGTTGGTGTAGTGGTTGTTGTAGTTGGGGTAGTGGTTGTTGTAGTGGGGGTAGTGGTTGTTGTAGTTGGGGTCGTGGTTGTTGTCGTTGGGGTAGTGGTTGTTGTAGTGGGGGTAGTGGTTGTTGTAGTTGGGGTCGTGGTTGTTGTCGTTGGGGTAGTGGTTGTTGTAGTTGGGGTAGTGGTTGTTGTAGTTGGAGAAGTCGTTGTTGTTGTTGGAGAAGTCGTTGTTGTTGTTGGGGTAGTGGTTGTTGTAGTTGGGGTAGTGGTTGTTGTAGTTGGGGTAGTTGTTGTTGTAGTTGGTGTAGTGGTTGTTGTAGTTGGTGTAGTGGTTGTTGTAGTTGTTGTAGTTGTTGTAGTGGTTGTTGTAGTTGGGGTAGTGGTTGTTGTAGTTGGGGTAGTGGTAGTTGTAGTTGGGGAAGTGGTTGTTGTAGTTGGGGTATTGGTTGTTGTAGTTGGGGTAGTGGTAGTTGTAGTTGGGGAAGGTGTTGTTGTAGTTGGTGTAGTGGTTGTTGTAGTTGGGGTAGTGGTTGTTGTAGTTGGGGTCGTGGTTGTTGTCGTTGGGGTAGTGGTTGTTGTAGTTGGGGTAGTGGTTGTTGTAGTTGGAGAAGTCGTTGTTGTTGTTGGGGTAGTGGTTGTTGTAGTTGGGGTTGTGGTTGTTGTAGTTGGGGTCGTGGTTGTTGTCGTTGGGGTAGTCGTTGTTGTAGTTGGGGTAGTGGTTGTTGTAGTTGGAGAAGTCGTTGTTGTTGTTGGGGTAGTGGTTGTTGTAGTTGGGGTTGTGGTTGTTGTAGTTGGAGAAGTGGTTGTTGTTGTTGGGTCAGTGGTTGTTGTTGTTGTTGGGGTAGTGGTTGTTGTAGTTGTTGTAGTGGTTGTTGTAGTTGGGGTAGTGGTTGTTGTAGTTGGGGTCATGGTTGTTGTCGTTGGGGTAGTGGTTGTTGTAGTTGGGGTAGTGGTTGTTGTAGTTGGTGTAGTGGTTGTTGTAGTTGGGCTAGTGGTTGTTGTAGTTGGGCTAGTTGTAGTTGGGGTAGTGGTTGTTGTAGCTGGAGTAGTGGTAGTTGTAGTTGGGGTAGTGGTTGTTGTAGTTGGTGTAGTGGTTGTTGTAGTTTGGGTAGTGGTTGTTGTAGTTGGGGTAGTGGTTGTTGTAGTTGGTGTAGTGGTTGTTGTAGTTGGGGTAGTGGTTGTTGTAGTTGGGGTAGTGGTTGTTGTAGTTGGGGTAGTGGTAGTTGTAGTTGGGGTAGTGGTTGTTGTAGTTGGTGTAGTGGTTGTTGTAGTTGGTGTAGTGGTTGTTGTAGTTGGGGTAGTGGTTGTTGTAGTTGGGGTCGTGGTTGTTGTCGTTGGGGTAGTGGTTGTTGTAGTTGGGGTAGTGGTTGTTGTAGTTGGAGAAGTCGTTGTTGTTGTTGGGGTAGTGGTTGTTGTAGTTGGGGTAGTGGTTGTTGTAGTTGGAGAAGTGGTTGTTGTTGTTGGGTTAGTGGTTGTTGTTGTTGTTGGGGTAGTGGTTGTTGTAGTTGTTGTAGTGGTTGTTGTAGTTGGGGTAGTGGTTGTTGTAGTTGGTGTAGTGGTTGTTGTAGTTGGGGTAGTGGTTGTTGTAGTTGGAGAAGTGGTTGTTGTTGGTGGAGTAATGGTTGTTGTAGTTGGGGTAGTGGTAGTTGTAGTTGGGGTAGTGGTTGTTGTAGTTGGTGTAGTGGTAGTTGTAGTTGGGGTAGTAGTTGTTGTTGTCGGGGTAGTGGTTGTTGTAGTTGGGGTAGTGGTTGTTGTAGTTGGGGTAGTGGTTGTTGTAGTTGGGGTAGTTGTTGTTGTAGTTGGGGTAGTGGTAGTCGTTGTTGGGGTTGTTGTTGTTGTAGTGAGAGTGTTACACAAACTAGTCCCACAACAGGCTGGTCCACTGGTAATGGTACCAACACTTTGCATGAAAGGCAGTGACCCCAGGCTGGCAGCAGCTGCACACAGATTTGTAGATGCACAGCCAAAAGCTGGAGAAGTGCCGCCCGTATTTGTCACTAAAGATGAAACACAATCATAGGTTTGTTAGTTGGATAATTTCAGAGAGAATTCTTCACTTTAAGAGGAACTTGAATTCACAAGGAAATGTATTTTAATGACAGTAATTTAACATTAGTCGTTGCCATGGTTACAGTCGTGCAGTATTTTAGCATCGCACCTTATTACTGACATGTACACGTGTACTTCAGGACCTCGTGACTTCACTGATTTCACAGTTATTTGTTCTCACGTGTGCAGCAGAGAATACGTGTGGTCCAATCCCACCACACCCTTCAACTATACTGGTTGTTTTCAGAGGTGATACAGGCCTGAAGCTTTCAACCAGCAGAGGGCAGCAGAACACTGTGTTTCAGTCTGATGTTAAGTTACTTGTCTCAGTGAAAGAAGCAAGTCCACAATTTAAACATACGTTCACGTCAGTCAAAATGTTGAACCAAATCTAACTCAATTAATGAGTTTGTTCAATGTTTATTGTTGTGCAGTATGTGTCTTATGTTTTCAAGGCTGTTACCATTTCTTAGTTCAATTATTATTAAAACAAAGAATTTTTCATTTAAGTCATTTTGGAATCAAAGAAACTCACAATGAGCAAAAACTTTTTTGTCGACAAAGAAAGACATTTTTATTAGGAAGTTTAAAGCATTCCCTTGAAATCATAGTTTCTGTATAGACACAGACTTAATGTTATGAATCTGTAACTTCACAAAGGAAAAGTTTTATGTTTTAGACCTTCCAAAGAGGCACAAGCTCTTAATGTGTTGTTTAGGGAAGTTTCAAATAAACCTGAAAAATCTGTTGAAAGTCTCGACCATCTTTTGCTACAGAGAGATAAAGGATAGTTTTCCATTTTTGTCCATAATTCCAATATTTCGTTTGTTAATCTTTTGTAGGTCACTGTTATTTTTACAGAAGGAGAGTCTGCCAGTTTTAAAGGGGACATATTATGCCCATTTTACCACAGTTGATATGGTTCCTTGGGGTCTTAATGAAATGTCTGTAACATATTTTGGTCAAAATACCACAAGGATCATTTAAAACAGCACCTTTTTACTCTGTCTAAAACAGCCCTCCTCAGATTGACCTGTTTTGAGTGCCCCGCCCCCCTCACCCACGGTGAGCCTGGCTGCGAGAGCCCCAGCTCCCCAGCGCAGCCCCGCAGTGGGAGCAGTGGGAGCTTGAGCTTTTCAGCGACGCTATTCGTCATGGAGCTAAAACAAGAAATTGTGCCAAACAAAAAATGCGAAAGCTCCAGGCAAAATGAAACTTCATCAAAATATATTAATAATTAATAGTTTTGTCTACTGGTTAAGATGAAACTTATTTTAACTACTTTATGTCCTGGGTGCTGTTTAATTCTAAAACATAATGATGATCTTAACATGATGAGAAAATAAACTTTTCTTAAAAAGACATAAGGCAGTAAAGAATAAGTTTTTAATCTCTAATGTTTTGGATCATAAATACAGAGTAACACAGATGATACAGATTTAATTAAAGTGCTTTAAAAGTTTAGTACATGAGTAAATATATCTTAACTCTACACTCTTTAGTATGAATATGTTAAAAATACTTAAAGGTAGTAGAATAGGTTTGAAGTAAACTTTGTTTAATGCAGTATATAAGAAGAAGACTTACCACTGGCTTGAAAGCAGAGATCCTCTGTTCCCTTACATTGTACTGAAGAGCTGCAATCAGAGGTGACGGGGTTACAAACGTGACACTGTAGACTGTTAACTGCTGGAACCACAGGGACTGAAACAGACAAAAAATGATACTGTTTATTAGAGGAAGAGAGAAGATGGAAGTGTTATGGATTAAAAACATAACATTTCAGGAGAAGGATGCAGATTAATAAGACTCATCTACATCTACTTACAAGGCAGAGTGTTGGAGTTGCAGCTGTCTGTGTTGCAGCATGTAGCACTTGCAAGTGCACTGGAAACACCCAAGTTCACTGAAAATGTCTGAGAGCCTGTGGCTGGACACAGGGAGGGGGGGGCACAGGCCTTGTAGATTTGCTGTCCAGGAGTCCCAGATGAAACGGCTGCAGAGTCAAAGTGCAGTTTGTTAATGGTGATGGAAAGCACACGTCACTTTGCAGTACATGTATTTCACTGGAAAGTAACTTGTAGAGAAGTTTACCTTGAATGGAAGCTGTGATACACATCGTGCCTGTGGGACATGTAACTGCTGCTGTGGTTGAACAGTTAAGATCTGTAACATCTGTGCAAGTTTCACACACAAGTGTTGTTGTAGTTGGTGTAGTGGTTGTTGTAGTTGGGGTAGTAAGTGCTTCACCTGCAATGTGGAGAAAAATAGTCAGTGATATGTTGATCTGATCTAAATTGTGGTTCATAAAGGCTCAAAAATCTTCTCACTGTTCAAAAGGAGTTTCAGACATATGGGTTGTAATTTAAATATAAATAGACACTTCATACATGAGTCTCAATTATATAATCTGCTTCCCACCTGTTTAGTGTGTTTCTTGTACTGCTGTACTGTAACTTATGGATTTCTCCTCTGAGGATCAATAGAGCCTCCTTATATTTTCAAGGATATTAATAATACAATATGATAAATAATAATATATTATTAAAAATAGTAGTTAGTTACCTGTGCTGGAGAGCGCCCAGATGAGAGTCAGAGAAAGAAGCAGCTTCATCATGATGAACAGGTAAGTTCAGTAGATTCCTTATACGACCTCTCATCTGCACGGAGGCACTTTATATACTCTACAGGTGATGAACGCCTGTATGGCTGATACATGTCTGAATATCTCAGGGATTGGGCGTGTTTCCATTTTTACAGCGTGATCATTCAATCTGTCAGTTTCTCTTTTGTCAAAGAGGAAAACACGACAACACACCTAAACACACCCATTTAAACTTCGTCACTGTTAACCTCTTTAGGATTGTGCACCACAAACAAAAAGCCTGAAACATAGAGCTACATTTCCCTCAGTTTCATTTAAGTATTTATTTGTATTATATATATATATATATATATATATATATATATATATATATCAATGTATTCGATATGGCTTAATTATAGAGTTTAACAGACTTTTTCTGAGTAGCAGAATCTTTCGTTAAAAGTTTTGATTTCATGTTTCTCAGAATTCTAGATAAATGAAAAGCTTTTTTTAAAATGATCACATGTCACAATCGCTTCTTGTCATTTATCATCTGGAGGGTTATGAAACTGGTAACCTGTTTGTTTATACATCTTGATGCAGCAGCTTAAAAAAATATTAAATAAATATTTGTAAATAATAATTATATGATATTACACCATCCAGTTATTTGAAGTATACTATATCGAAAAATAATCCAGTATTAGTGGGTTAAATTAAAATTAAACATAAGTAAAACACTACACATTTTTAATTTTAGACATCATGATATAGTTTTACCAACATTGCAATGAAAGAACAATTTACACCTTGACCAAGATCTTTATTGTCATCATTGCACAATGAATTTATAATAGTCTTCTCTTTCCATGATATATCTATATATAGGTGTCAAAATGTGGAGAAATACGGTTTGAAAACAACGATAGTAGCAGCATCAGCAACAAACTACAAACAGAAGATAAGAAATAAACATATTAACAGTGAAAAACAAGATTTGTCTGGGGGGTTCAGTCCCTGAGGAAGGAGTGTGTGTGAGCGTGTTAATCACAGCCCTTGATATGTGTGTGTGTGTGTGTGTGTGTGTTTCCTTCATAGTCCTTGATGTGTGTGAGGAGTGCACTCTGAAAGTGGGTTTGACAGACTGATGTGTTCGGGCACGGAGGAGTGTGATGAAGGTCATGGCTCTGGGATAGATTCTTCTCCTCAGTCTGTTGGTGGAGGTTCTTTGTTATGGTCTGCACCATGGCCCCTCCCTCCTCTGTGTGTGTGGGGGGGGGGGGGAATTAATGTACAACTGATCATCAACAACAGATCAATCATCAAGTGATCAGTCGTCATCATTAATGACAAACCACATGGAAACAGATTGGGGTAGAAGTAGCAGCAGCGCAGCAAACGTGATGCTGGCAACAGTTCATCGACGTATTTCACACGCTGCTGTGTCATTGTCCCAGGATTCATACCAAGCTGTGGACCTGCCTGGTCTATCTGACAGGTGAACAAATAACATCACGTCAGTAAAGTTATTTATTAAAGTCAATAAAGAAAGGGTTGGTACTCAGACAGCTGTATTGTTGATGCTATGGTACACTGCCACACCTACTACTGAACTGACGCACAGCCTCTCTCTATTTTTACATTAATAATAGGCCTTTGAAAATCCAAAGAACTTGTTCACTAGGTGGTCTCTCTCTCTCTCTCTCTCTCTCTCTCTCTCTCTCTCTCTCTCTCTCTCTCTCTCTCTCTCTCTCTTTGACACACAGCTTCAATATGTGACTTTTATTTCAGTGTCGACACAACACATAGCAATCGGGGGAAACAATGGTGTGTATCATACGTTATATATTTTTCGTCAACTTTCCGTAAGTCTCTGGGACTAGTATTAAAGCCGAAAATAGAATATGCTAATGTTATATGATATATTTGTATATCATATAATATAGATCTATGATGTAAGACATCTTTAGCACTTACTTTAGGTTTGATACCCTGAATTCAGTTATTCAAATGACTAATCTCATTGAGCGTGTGTGAGACAGAAGACTCGGCTTCACCTTCACTCATTCAGTTTTACCTCAACTGCTGCACATCGTACAACTTTACCTTTGACCTCCCAAGAAGTCGTTGAGGATAGTCCTCACACTCAACTGTGACATCAACCAGAAATAAAACGACTTGGAAAAGTGGACTTTATAGTTCTACAAAGATTAAAACCCCATGGCTTAAAAAGGTTTAAACACAAAGAGTAATAATGGACCATGGTTGTATCCTCAGGTTTCCTGTCCACAGCTAATGCTAACACTATAGTCTCCATCAAAGGATCATGTGAAGATAAGTCTGAAGTCTAAAATTATATTTTAGTGCCCTGTTATGTTTAATGTCCATGAAAATGTTTTTCTTCTCTTTTAGAATCAGTGTAACTTTGGTTGAACTGTTTTCCAGGATATTAGACCTGGAGACATTGTGACATGAAATGGTCAAACAGACATTTCAAATTACAAAGGTCTTGTTCTACAGAGACTGAAAATGACTCCAGGTCAAGATGGCTACTGTGAATTAGTTCAGGCTCAGATAATTTTATTTTTATTTGTGCTGTTGACCTCAAAATCATGTCAGTGAAGAAATTGCTTAAAAAAATAAACGTGTTGTTCTCTACAGTGTGTTGTGCTGTATTGTTGATGTTCTTTAGCAACATTACCACACCTCCTGTTGTTGAATTGATGGAACAGCCTCTCTATTTATATCTCTGGCCTTTAGAAATCAAAAGTATGTTTTTCTTCAGGTAGGTAATAAAGCTTCTCCCACAGATGCTTCAGATGTTTGTTTGGGTGGGAACCGTTTCTGTGTGAGGACGCCAACAACGCCTAAACAATGGGAAATAATCTATTTCACTTTTGGAGACTGAAGTGGAAGTCTTCCTCATCTGAATGCCGAAGTGTCCTTGGGCAAGATACTGATCCCCCAAATGCCCCTTATAGAAAAAGTGCTGCTCATAGATGCAGTGTCATTTGACCCATTGTCCCTATATTCACTCATGTGGAAATAGTATTACAACAATAACCTGCAAAACTTTAGCTGCTTCCGACTTAATTAGTAGAAACTACAAAACAGAAACTTAAAATAAAATGAAGGTTTGTGGTGTTTTGTTAAAACTGCTTTATGTTTCATATACTGTCTAAAATGTTATTTTATCTCCTGTCCTGCACAGGTTGACAGCAGACTAGTTGCTGCTGTGAGGTCACTGACAAAATAAGAAAACACTGGATTTAAAGACAGCATGGACGGAGAGGGGGAGGGGGGACACTGGTCCAGAACCTCTGTGTCAAGTGAGTGTTAATGTTTCTTCTTGTAAAGTCAAGCAAATGACAACACAGAGACAACAAACAAGCAAAAAATGCTGAAAGATACGCAAACTACTTTAAAGTGATGCAAATAGGACAAAACCAGAAAGAGACAAAAAAAGTATGAACATAAAAATAAGACTCTTCAGGGACAGGTTTGTAAATATGATTTAAGGTTTGTGGGAAGCTGCAACACCTGTATTATTGTTATCCTTACGCAAGATTCAAAAATATGTTTCTTGCTAAACCAGGCTATGTTAGAAGCATTCGCTTCTAACATAGCCAATAAAAGTGCGTCATTACATTCATCTCTAAATGCTTGTGTCTTTCACACCACACGTAGATCACACCTTGACAACACATTCACTAGTAATGTCAGAACAATATGATAGAACTAAAATAGTTAGAGGATAACTTCAGTGACAGCACAGAGTCGATACTCATAACAAAAGACGGACATTAGACTGGAAGGTCACTGGTTCAATGACTGACACAAACATACCTGGATCTGGACCAGTCCTGGATCTGTTTAAGTCCAAGAGGACTCTCCCTACCCCCCCTGTCTAAGTGCCCTTGGACCAATAAAGGAATCTTGAATGTGAATTTAGGGACACTGGTATAAGTGATCTGTATTAAGCTGTCATTCAAGGGTCTGTCAAGAACGCCTCAATTAGTGCAAACCATGGACTGTTGTTGTTGCAGTTTGATATAGCTCATCTACCTAGCCTGATGTTTTCATACTCACACTTCTAGTCAGAATGTGATTCTGGTGATGCTTCAGCGCAGCGCCAAGCCCTAAATAACACCTGCTCCCATCCACTCCCATGTTAAACCTTTGTGCGGGTCACGCTGGAGGCTGAAGCGCTGCGCTGCATCAAGGCTGCCTAACACCCTGCAGCAATCGTTTCGGCCGTGAGTCTATTTTTTGCGCTTGACGCGAGTGTATCGCGCCAGGAAACACACTGAAAAATGATTTAAAACGTTATTGATGACATATCTTATATGATATAAATTATCAATATGCATCCCCTCTGCCCATCCACTACACCCACACAACCAGTGATAAAGATAAAAAGAGAGAGGGGGCGGGGGGGGGGGGGGGCTACGTATTTTCCACATAAGCTTGAGTGGAGAAGACATAATTTACCCTCGACACCCGACATTTAACGGAGCAAACAGTGGAGAAGTTCTTCAACATGGATGACATTAAATTAATAATTGAAGTGGAGAAGTGCAGTGAGTTGTATGATCCTCGGAAAATGTTGTATAAAGACAACACCAAAAAATACAAATGTTGGGACGCTGTTGCTTAATGTTGGAGCAACAAGTAAGTATATGCTTTTAATCTACTGGATCAACGGGTGATATTATTAGCGCTGCCCGGCGGTTCAGCGTCGCTTCAGTGTCCGTTGTGAACAGCCAAGCGCCGGGGCGATAGGGATTAGCGCGGTGCTTTGGCATCGCCTCCACGTTCTGTGTTCCTCTTTCAAAATGAATGCGCTGTCGATGTCTTCTAAAACAGACTCGATGGCAGCATCTACTCATCTCAGCTTTCCAGCGGCAGGCATGTTTGTGGAAAACGAATTCAACCCAAGCGCTCTTTGATGACGTGGTTGATTACGTAACTGCTGAACACATATATCTAAGATTGATCATCTGTCCATCATCGTATAAAGCCCCCCCTGACAATGTGATTGGTCCGAACAGCTTCAGGGCCCACATGTGATGTTTGTGAGTTAATTTAAAGTTGATAGGAATTGTTTTGTTTTGATTCAGAGACCTGTGAAAGGTAAAGATTTTATTTTTTCAGTGAATTAAAGGGTAAATTGAGAATCCTTCGGACCGGTTTAAACAATTTAAAGAGACCCTGTATTTTAATTTGGTCTATTTAAGAAAATTCCTCAGTTACATTTCATATAACTGTTGTGCATTTCTTTTATTTTGTAAATATTTTACTTCCTGAGAGAGGAGCTCACAACAATTTCATTTAGTTCATATTGTAAATAAACACCTGTGAAGGTTTTGACTTTTAAAATACAGTTGTGGTGGTCTTTAATATTAATTCGAGGAATTTAAACAAAAGATAAGATTCGTTTCAAATATTTTTCTGAGATCGTATTAATTTTTTTGTGTTTACGAACTCAGGCCCAGGAGATCTGGGTTACATATGTAAAGTTGTTTCACTCGTCAACCCATTTGACTTGACTACTATACACAGATTATTATTCTGCAGAAACAGATTTACTGTGATCAACTGAAACGTGAGTATTTAAAGTCACATCTGCATTTTAAGAGCAGCTGTTTAAAGTAGCATTACGTCTCCTAAAGCTCTTTATTCAGAGTATTGATGTGAAGCTATGTGTCTGTCTAATCTTTTTACTTTGTTGCAATCATTTTACTTTAATGCTGTTTTACAGGGAACATCTTTGTGTTGCGCTGAGCGCTAAAGCATGTGAAATGTATATGAAACAGGATTTCTGCTCCCTGCTGGCACTCAAAATGCAGCCCATAGTATATCTTACTGATCTTTATACTCCTACTGCTTATAATAATCAGCTACCTCTATTTTTGTGACGGTGACATGACGTCATACAAAATTGCCCCACCAGAAAGTTCAGGCTAAATCGCCACTGCAGTTTCTTCTTCATGACCACCTCTTTTTTCTTTGTCAACATCTGCCCCACTGTGGTACTTTTAAGAAACTGCAGCAGGTGGATGTGAAGCGTTTCATTCAGCTTCCAGCATCGACTGAGCTGTGTTGACTGATACAAGCTTTATCATATAGATTTAAAAAAGTGTAACTGAATGTTTATCTGACCACTCACTGTAATGCACCAAACACTATTACCATCAATTTAGTAGCTGGGTCACACACAGAATTTTTTTACTGTTTTTAAAGTTACTGTTGTAAACTGAAATAATAAAAAAGAATATTACAAATCAAATCGAATTTGTTATGAGGTATGTAAAAAGTTGACAAAAAACTAAAATCTATTGTTGGTGATAAAGTTGTCATCACCATCCACAGCTCAATGAATCGTTTCCTGTCTTAGCCTCTGCAACTTTTAGCCTCAGATGTCCGACCCCAAAGAACATGTACTCATTGTTATATTCCACAAGTTGATGTAAAGACATTTACACACTAGCGGATGTTGTGGATCCAGCAGTGGAGGAGAAGGAGTAGAGGAGGTCTGCCAAAGCTGTACATGAAAAAGTTGTCTGACTTGACATTTAATAATTAATAACCTTTGTTTCTAAAGCACTAATCTAAACAAGGTCAAAAATAAAACACAGAACAAGGCAAAACAAAGAGGAAGAATTGTTGAATTTAAAAACCGACATCAACATGCTCTCCTAGAAAGCGTTTTAATACATTATTTAAAACATAAGCTAATGTTTTAAAAACAGGTGAATTGCTGGCTAATCTCCTCAGGTGTCAGGGCCGGCAGAATGGCAGGCGTGAACCCAAAAGCCACGACACTGAAGCAGAATGAGCAAAGTTCTGGGTTTATTAAACATAGCAGGGGTCAGGAGCCAGGCAGTCGGTCCGGTTACAAACAAGTCCAACAAGGAGCAGGCAAAAGATAAGTCCAGGGAAACATCAGGCAGGTCACGATGGGGATCAGGTAGAAGATAAGGCAGGAGGGAAACCGCTGGAAGGTTAGGCACGAAGACACTAAACCATCTGACAGAGGACAAAGGGAACAGGAAGGCAGATATACTGGGGAGACTAATGAGTTGATGGAAGACAGGTGCGTCTGTGGGTGGGGCCGGTGAAGGGCTCTGTGGAACGAGGAAGTGCAGAGCAGGAGGTGAGTGGCTGAGATATGACAAATGGATTAGTATGCAAAGTTTCTGATAGGACAAATTAAAATAATAAGAGGGTGCACCTTAGCACCGCACGTCCCCATAACTCTGATACTGTATATATTTTGTTTTATATTGTTGTTTTTATATTGTTGTTTTATTTTGAGTGCACCAACGAACGACACCAAAGCAATTTCCTGTAAGTTCAAACATACTTAGCAAATAAAAGAATTCTGATTCTGAATTTGTGACATCAGGTAAGGAATCTTAGACTCAGAAGGTCCTGGTGACAGAAGTCCACTCATTCTTGTTACAAGCCTTCTCTCTCTCTCTCTCTCTCTCTCTCTCTCTCTCTCTCTCTCTCTCTCTCTCTCTCTCTCTCTCTTTGACACACAGTTTCAATATGTGACTTTTATTTCAGTGTCGACACAACACATAGCAATCGGGGGAAACAATGGTATGTCTACTACGTTATATATTTTTTGTTAACTTTCCGTAAGTCTCTGGGACTAGTATTAAAGCCGAAAATATAATATGCTAATGTTATATGATATATTTATATATCATATAATATAGATCTATGATGTAAGACGTCTTCAGCACTTACTTTAGGTTTGATACCCTGAATTCAGTTATTCAAATGACTAATCTCATTGAGCGTGTGTGAGACAGAAGACTCAGCTTCACCTTCACTCATTCAGTTTTACCTCAACTGCTGCACATCGTACAGCGTTACCTTTGACCTCCCAAGAAGTCTTCGAGGATAGTCCTCACACTCAACTGTGACGTCACCCAGAAATAAAACGACTTGGAAAAGTGGACTTTATAGTTCTACAAAGATTAAAACCCCATGGCTTAAAAAGGTTTTAACACAAAGAGTAATAATGGACCATGGCTGTATCCTCAGGTTTCCTGTCCACAGATAATGCTAACAGTATAGTCTCCATCAAAGGATCATGTGAAGATAAGTTAGAAGTTTAAAACTATATTTTAGCGCTCTGTTATGTTTAATGTCCATTAAAACAGGGGTCTTCAACGTTTTTCAGGCCAAGGACCCCAAACTGCTGGAGAGATGGAGCAGGGACCCCCTACTATATATATTGTATAAAATTGTGTTTTATATTAAGCTAGGCCTAGTGACATATATAAACATAGCTACCCTGTTATTGTGCATTCAATACTAAGCTATTCAAATATTACACGGATTCATATATTCATGTTTTTAATTTAAACATGTGCTCGCTACAGCGTGGCCATGCCACTGCCATTTATAAACATACATCTTGCATACAACACTGAGCTATTAAATGTAATTCACAGACCCATGTTTTTATTTTAAACATACATGTAGAAGAGACAGTGAATCCTCAAGCCATCTGTGGACGGCACACATACTCCCACATTAGTGAGATGTCTGACCCTGATGGGTAGCACACAACTTATCTAATCTTGGACGGATGGAGGTTGTCAGGCAGAGGGTCAAATCAGCCTCTCAATGTGTCGGATGCATGTTAATGTGTATTTAAACACATTTAAATTAGTGGGAAAAAAATTGGTTAGAAAATTCATCTTTTTTTTTTTTAAATATAAAAAAAAATCTAATCAACCAAACATTTTGCGACCCCCCTGCAGTACCTCCGCTGAACCCCTAGGGATCGCGGACCCCCCGTTGAAGACCTCTGCATTAGGTCTTCTGCAGTTTTTCTTCTCTTTTAGAATCAGTGTAACTTTGGTTGAACTGTTTTCCAGGATATTAGACCTGGACACATCGTGACCTGAAATGGTCAAACAGACGTTTCACTTTGCAAAGGTCTTGTTCTACACAGACTGAATATGACTCCAGGTCAAGATGGCTGCTGTGAATTAATTCAGGCTCAGATAATTTTATTTTTATTTGTGCTGCTGACCTCAAAATCGTGTCAATGAAGCTATTGCTTAGAAAAATAAACATGTTGTTCTCTATAGTGTGTTGTGCTGTATTGTTGATGTTCTTTAGCAACATTACCACACCTCCTGTTGTTGAATTGATGGAACAGCCTCTCTATTTATATCTCTGGCCTTTAGAAATCAAAAGTATGTTTTTCTTCAGGTAGGTAATAAAGCTTCTCCCACAGATGCTTCAGATGTTTGTTTGGGTGGGAACCGTTTCTGTGTGAGGACGCCAACAACGCCTAAACAATGGGAAATAATCAATTTCACTTTTGGAGTCTTAATTGGACGTCTTCCTCATCTGAATGCCGAAGTGTCCTTGGGCAAGATATTGAACCCCGAATTGCCCCTGATAGAAAAAGTGCTGCTCATAGATGCAGTGTCATTTGACCCATTGTCCCTATATTCACTCATGTGGAAGTAGTATTACAACAATAACCTGCAAAACCTGAGCTGCTGCCGACTTAATAATTAGAAACTACAAAAACAGAAACTTAAAATAAAATTAAGGTTTGTGGTGTTTTGTTAAAACTGCTTCATGTTTCATATACTGTCTAAAATTTTATTTTATACTGAAAATATAGTATTTAAAAAAAAAAAAAAAGTTATTTATCTCCTGTCCTGCACAGGTTGAGAGCAGACTAGTTGCTGCTGTGATGACATGGACAAAATAAGAAAACACTGGATTTACAGACAGCATGGACGGAGAGGGGGAGGGGGGACCCTGGTCCAGAACCTCTGTGTCAAGTGAGTGTTAATATTTCTTCTTGTAAAGTCAAGCAAATGACAACACAGAGACAAAAAACTAGCAAAAAATGCTGAAAGATACGCAAACTACTTTATAGTGATGCAAATAGGACACAACCAGAAAGAGACAAAACAAGTATGAATATACAAATAAGACTCTTCAGGGACAGGTAGATAAATATGATTTAAGGTTCATGAGAAGCTGCAACACCTGTATTATTATTAACCTTATGTAAAGTTAACAAATAGATTCAACATGATTTTCTTGCGAAATCAATCTTGGCATTTTGATCGCTTGTAACATAGCCAATAAAAGTGGGTCATTAAATTTCATCCCTAAATTTTTGTGCCTTTCAACACAGGAGATCACACCTTGACAACACATTCACTAGTTATGTAAGAACAATATAATAGAACTAAAATAGTTAGAGGATAAATTCAGTGACAGCACAGAGTCGATACTCATAACACAGCCACAAGTGCTGCTGGCTGGGAGGGATGTGAATTTAGGGACAATGGTATGAGTGAATGATGTAGCGTCCCCGGCTGAATGATGGTCAGATTTTTTTTTACGGATGGTTCACATCTTATTTCTCTTCATAATAAAATAAACCATTTCAAAATAAATGTATCAAAAAACCAATAGGGCATTAATAGGTAATTTACACTCCCACCAAATCACTAGTGAATTTCCGAACAATATGGGATGCAAACACGAATGATTTACTAAATACAGACCTCAATACTACAAAGGAACAGGTGTGGCGTGAAGAGGATGGTTAAACGACTGTTCTGAACTGGGCGTTCGACGATAGAGGGCTTGCCAGAACGCAGTCCTTCCTTTTCCCTTTTCTGCTCTCCCAGACGAATCTTCACTCTTCTTACCAGTCTGTCTGAATCAGTCACTGTCTCTACAACTTTGGCCAATCTCCACGTTGCGTGGCATACCATCTGCCTTCTCCATGACTATGTCACAGACCAACAGGCTTATTCCTCTCTAACGCCCCTGCCAGTGTTCCTCCCATCATCGTCTTAATCTGAAACTTTGTTCCCTGTCCAGGCTTCGCCTTCACAATCTTTCCGATTATTTTCCTGCTGCTGCGTTTTCTCGTTCTTCTTTTCCTCCCCTTTTTTTTACCTCAAACTATTTATCCTAAATGTGAAATACACATATGTAATATATTGTGGGGTTTACTGATGAGCTCAATATATCGTGCACTATACAGAAGACCCTTTATAGTAAAGTAGGGTTATTGAAAGAGTGGGTGATTTCAGACAGAACAGAACTACAAAATAAACCAGGAAACACCAAACTCAAACAACTAACCATGACACCGTGACTTTGACTGACTATATCTCCCTCGATTTAGGTCAAACTGAAATGGCTCTCATATTATTTTTAAGCTCTTTATTTACCTTAACTGTTTGCTATCCCCAGTATTATTCCCAGTTAAAGGTGAATTGTGCTCTGAATTTAGTGAGATTCCACCAAAACACAGAATATGCAAGATCATTAAAGAATAAGCCAGAATATATTTTAATATAGGTATTTGACCATTCACAATGTTTTTCAGATTCTTTTTTATTCTTCCTCTAAGACAATGTTGACATATCGTGTGGATGTGCAAATACTTTTAATCATGTTATAGGCTCATCATCATAATAATAATTCTAGCCATCTTTATTTAGACAGCACTTTTCTTAACAAAGTCAAAAAGTGCTTCACAAAAGTGTGAAACCTTGATATGATGACTCTCTCTCTCTTCCCCCCTTTTGTCTTGTCAACTTATGCCCCACTGAGTCTTTTTAAGTTACTGCTGTTGTACAATAATGCATTCAACGTGATGCCATAAAATGGTTTGCCTTGCATTCAATAAATTTGTCAAAATGAAATATGAAATATTAATATGAAAAATATTAATATTATATCATAACTTGAATTGATTAAAGTGACCTTGGGGCACCACCCTTCAAAGGAAGGGTAAAGAGAGCCAATTTATTGATTAAGTCTCATAAAAGTACTAACTACAAATTTGGAACTCTGATTAACAATTAACTTAAATAACTATAACCAAAATTACTATATAGATAGTAAGCTAAGTTGAAGGATATGGAGTCCTTGACAGTGTAGAGGTTGGCAAAATTCGCTTATGCAACATTAATTTAAAAACATTCGTGAAAGAAAAACATTTATTATGAAAATAATAAAGTATAAAAACACAAATTACTAACTGTGTACTTATTCAAAAAAGATGTGTATGTGAGTGTGTGGGTCTGTGGGAGTTAGCATGCTTCCAAAATGGCAGCTGACAAAAAGATAACATCTTCCCCCTCCCCTACAAGTAGGGGTCAGAGCTAATTAGGTGAAGAGATACAGTTAGGTCCATAAATATTTGGACATTGACAACATTTTCACCATTTTGGCTCTGTACACCACCACAATGGATTTTGAATGAAACAATTACAACAAATACAACTCTAATTATGAAGTCCAAAGAGCTGTCACTATCAGTGAAGCAAGCCATCATTAGGCTGAATAATCAAAACAAACCTATCAGAGAGATATCAGAAACATTAGGTGTGGCCAAATCAACTGTTTGGTACATTTATAAAAAGAAAAAAACGCACTAGTAAGCTCAGCAACACCAAAAGACCCGGTAGACCACGGATTACAACTTTGGTGGATGACAGAAGAATTATTTCCCTGGTGAAGAAAAACCCCTTCACAACAGTTGGCCAGATCAAGAACACTCTCCGGGAGGTAGGTGTGCCTGTGTCAAAGTCAACAATCAAGAGAAGACTTCACCAGAGTAAATACAGAGGGTTCACCACAAGATGTAAACCATTGGTGAGCCTCAAAAACAGGAAGACCAGATTGGAGTTTGCCAAACGACATTTAAAAGAGCCTGTACAGTTCTGGAACAACATCCTATGGACAGATGAGACAAAGATCAACTTGTACAAGAATGATGGGAAGAGAAGAGTATGGAGAAGGGAAGGAACTGCTCAGGATCCAAAGCATACCACCTCATCAGTGAAGCATGGTGGAGGTAGTGTTATGGCGCGGGCATGTATGGCTGCCAATGGAACTGGTTCCCTTGTATTTATTGATGATTTGACTGCTGACAAAAGCAGTAGGATGAATTCTGAAGTGTTTTGTGCAATATTATCTGCTCATATTCAGCCAAATGCTTCAGAGCTCGTTGGACGGCGCTTTACAGTGCAGATGGACAATGACTCGAAGCATACTGCAAAAGATACCAAAGAATTTTTAAGGCAAAGAAGTGGAATGTTATGCTATGCCCAAGTCAATGACCTTGCTTGAATTCAATTGAGCATGCATTTCACTTGCTGAAGAGAAAACTAAAGGGAAAATGCCCCAAGAACAAGCAGGAACTAAAGACAGTTGCAGTAGAGGCCTGGCAGAGCATCACCAGGGACGAAACCCATTGTCTGGTGATCTCTATGGGTACCAGACGTCATTGACTGCAAAGGATTTGCAAGCAAGTATTAAAAGTGACAATTACATTTATGATTATGTTAGTTTGTCCAATTACTTTTGGTCCCTTAAAAACGGAGGGCCACGTATAAAATGTGTTGTAATTCCTACACCGTTCACCTGATTTGGATGTAAACACCCTTAAATTAAAGCTGAAATTCTGCACTTAACGTTCATCTGGATTGTTTCATTTCAAATCCATTGTGGTGGTGTACAGAGCCAAAATAATGAAAATTTTGTAAATGTCCAAATATTTATGGACCTAACTCTATGTGTGTGTCTGTGTGTGCGAAGTTAGAGAAATAGTGTAGACTGGAATGCAAAGACAGAGTGTGAAGAGCATTACAAACTAACCCTAACCCTAACATTGCTTTCGAATAACTTAAAACCACAATATCACAACATAAATCAAACATATAAACATCATACAGAATCAAATAAGCAGTCTTTGCTTAGCTTTGTATAATTATTAAAGGACTCATCGTATGAAAATTCCACTTTTGTTGTGCTTCTACACGTTAATGTGGGTATCTGGCATGTCTACCGTCCCCAAAACTCTGGAAAAAAATAACTCCCGCGATTTGTTATGGTTCCTCTATGTCAGAAACGATACGCTAGAGCGCGTCCAATGGGATACGACCCGATTTTACTTCAGTCTCGGGAGGCAGGTGGAGGGGGAAAGCTAACCAGCCGGGGAGCGGGGTGAGAGGGCGGAGGTCTGTCGGAGGAGCAGAGCCGGCGGCCGGCGTAAGTTAGCTCCAGATCTCCGGCGTTAGCTCACGAGCCAGCGTTGGAGCTGGCGCCAGAGCTCTGGGGTGACGGAGCTCCGTCACCCCGGAGCTCTGGCACTCAAAACAGGTCAATCTGAGGAGGGCTGTTTAAGACAGTGTAAAAAGGGTGCTGTTTTAAATGATTGTTGAAAGGAAAAAGAGGTTGCTGTGCAGTTCGCAGTTCTGTGAAATCGTCTTGCTGGTGGTGAGCTACTTATGTTGAGCTGTTCAAATCAGTTGCTGGTTGGAGTAATCCTGCTGGAATCGAGTCGCTGCTAAAGGCCGGCGCATGGTTCTGCGTTTTCAGAGACATGCAAGGACACGCAAGCTCAAGAGCCCCTTCGTGCCCCTTGCGTGCTTGCATGCGTCGAATATGGACCACTTGTATAACCCGTCATTGACGGAGTATAAGGACGCGCAGATGGCCTGCAATTCCTGGAAGGAGATTTCGGCTAATGTCGGTTTACACGTCGATGAGTGTACGAAGCTGTGGAGGAAGATCAGGGACAAATTTTTCCTCCAGAAAAAGGGCTATGAAGAGCAGCAGTGGTGATTTAAATCAATAGTCGACGAAGACTGCCACTCACAAAGAAGGTGTCTCTAAGGTCGTCTTCTACAGAAAATGTTCCTCCACCTAGTTGTCTGGCGGTGAATTGCTTTGCAACAGGCGCAACCCTTGGAGAACCATAAATTAAAACAAGTCCATCGACACAAATGCGTGAAAAGCCGCAGCCACAGTTGCATAACCATGCGCCGGCCTTAAGAGTCTGGTAGAGCTTGGGTTGCGAGGAGGTTTCCTTGGTGAGATGAGCTGGAAGCTGCACCTTTGTGCTCCTCTCGAAGAGTTGGATGTGAGCTGGAGAAACCAGGCTTCTCCCCTCGGCGATGCAGGAGAAGAGGCTGAATAGCCTTCTCTCCTTGGAGGGATTGTAGGAAGAGAGATAGAAAAGAGGGAGACCTGGCCTTATATTGTCCCGGTGACCTCACAGTTCATGGGGCCCAGTGACCAATAAGAAGGGAAACTTGTGTCCCTCTGGGCTTTTTTGCACCTCTGTTTGATTTCAAGGCCCCTGGGAGACTGAGTTCTGGAGGCTGTTGTTTTCTCCGAAACAAAGGACATGCAGCATCAGAATTTTGACTACCCATGTAGGCCGAACTTTGGTTTCACAAAAACCATGTCCAAACACTGCATCAGCTGCATGTGTTTCATTCTCTTGCGGAACATACATTTTAGTTATCTATGAAAGGCTCTTAAAGCGGCCTGTTCCAAATATTCAAAATATTCAACATTGAGTAATTGTCAGCTACACATGCATTTCAAGCCAAAATGACAAATGTTAATTAATAATACTGTGTATTACAGATACATGCTTTATCTATTAAAAGGAGAATTTTATTATTTAACTGAACACTCACTGGGATGCACCAAACAATGTCATCATCAACTTAGCAACTGGGTCACACACAGGAAACAAACCTTTACTTTTTCACTGACTGTTGAAAAATGAAAGAATATTACACATCAAGAAAAATTTACTTGACTTTGTTACGAGGTATTTAAAAAGGAGATGAAAACAAAACTGGTGATAAAGTTCACACCTCTAAAAGTCTGCTCTTCCTGTTTAATGCTCTCTGCATCTATATGACTGACCCAGAATAATTCAAACACATAAATAAACCAACTACTATATTTCCACAAGTTAGTGAAAAGACTCGGAAAGATGCCACACTAGTGGAAGTTGTTAGCCTGGATGCAAGACGAATTTAGCCCCGCCCACAACATTTTTGGTCGGGCAGTTCGGTCTGGAGTCGCTCCGTTGAGGAAAAATTATGCCCGACCGGGCCAATCAGACTGTCAGGGCGGGCTTTATACGATGATTGACAGATGATCAACGGTAACATAATCAACCACGTCATCAAAGTGCTGGCGAGCTGAGATGTGTAGATGCTGCCATTGAGTCTGTTTTAGAAGACATCGACAGCGCATTCATTTTGAAAGAGGAACACAGAACGTGGAGGCAACGCCAAAGCACCGCGCTAATCCCTATCGCCCCGGCGCTTGGCTGTTCACAACGGACGCTGAAGCGACGCTGAACCGCCGGGCAGCGCTAATAATATCACCCGTTGATCCAGTAGATCGCTGCACGGCTTTGTGCCGGTCACACCGGAGGCTGAAGCACCGCGCTGCGCCAAGGCTGCCTAGCGGTGCTTCAGCCTCCGGTGTGACCGGCACAAAGTTGTAACATGGGAGTGGATGGGAGTCAGCTGTTATTTAAGGCTTAGCGCTGCGCTGAAGCGTCCGGTGTGAACCCGGGTTAGTAAATAACTCACAAT
Organism: Pleuronectes platessa; assembly: GCF_947347685.1. NCBI lineage: Eukaryota > Metazoa > Chordata > Actinopteri > Pleuronectiformes > Pleuronectidae > Pleuronectes > Pleuronectes platessa. The sequence goes on from NC_070634.1 coordinate 26,967,822, forward strand.
GCGTTGCTTAGCATACGTCACATACTACGTTGCTCTGATTGGTTGTAGGTCTATCCAATTGATAGAAGAGGAATTTTACTTCCTGGTCAGTTGAAACACGCCCCATAATCACAGCCCAAAGGAGTGGTCTCAGACTCACATTCTGACTAGAATTATGAGTCTGACAACGTCAGGCTAGGAAGTTGTGGGTCCAGCAGTAGAGGAGGAGGAGGACGAGGGAGTTAGAAAATGTATAGTTTTATCATCTCTAATGTTGTCAATACCAAATATCATAAGGTTTCTATATTTTAAATTATTGTTTAAGTTTATCTTACTCAAGGACAGAAAGAGGATTGTTACACATCCTGCTGCTGTGTCATAAACTTTAAAATGAACACTCAATAACATGTATGCAAATACTGTATTTATGTCCAAATGTGGAATAGAAATGGTTTCTCTACTAAAGCAGCTGGGAAAACTTCACCTTTGTTATTTGATGAAGCTGGTCCCGATATTAAGAAAGAAGATTGACAGCAGAAATAATGTTGTTTATCAGTAGATTTAATGAATGATTGCAACATATGACACAGTAAATATTTTAACACATTTATTATCATTTCCATCTTTTGTGGCCTCAATCTAATGTGAAAGCCCAATTTGTGTCATAATCAAAATGTATGTCTTAATCAAAATTCCCAGTGACTACGTTCCTGTGAAACTCTTTATGTGTCACTTAAATTAAGGCTAACAAACTGAAAAAAAGTCAAATTTAAGTTTTGAGTGCGTGTGTCTATCATTGGTGCTGACTAAGCTCATTTTAACTTCACCCAGACCCTATCCCTCTTTTAAATATGTATTTTAAAATCTGTGTTACTACCAATCAAAGATGGCAATAAGTAAACCAAAGACCAGACTACTTAATGTTCTCTGAGAGTCCTTCCAGTGGATTCAGAGGTTCATCCATTTTTGTTCTGAAATCTAAAACAGGATGAAAATGAGTCCAATCAGCAGATGCAGCATTCCCATTCTGACACAACAGGCATCACTGGCTGTGGTTGTTGTAGTTGAAGCTGCCTGTGTCGAGGTTGTTGTAGATGTGGTGGCAGTAGTAGTTGTGGTTGTTGCAGCAGCAGTTGTGGCAGTGGTTGTTGTTGTTGGGATTGTTGTAGTTCGAGTCGTGAGAGTAGTTGTTGGGATAGTAGTTCTTGTTAGTGTTTTGGTTGTTGTTGGGTTAGTGATAATTGAAGTTGTGGTTGTTGTTGTTGGGGTCTTGATTGTTATTGTTTGGGTAGTGGTTGTTGTTGTTGGGGTCGTGGTTGTTGGGGCAGTGGTTTTGGTCGTGGTTGTTGGGGCAGCCATTGTTGTAGTTGGGCTATTGGTTGTTGTTGTTGTGGTTGTTGTTGTTGGGGTAGTGGTTGTTATAGTTGGAGTACTGGTTGTTGTTGGGGCACTGGTTGTTGTTGGGGCAGTGGCTGGTATTTTTGGGGCAGTGGTTGTTGTTGTAGGGGCAGTAGTTGTTGTAGTTCGGGTAGTGGAAGTTGTAGTTGGGGAAGTGGTTGCAGTAATTGGGACAGTGGTTGCTATAGTTGGGGCAGATGTTGCTGTAGTTGGGGCAGTGGTTGTTGTTGTTGGAATTGTGGTTGTTGTTGTTGGGGTAGTGGTTGTTGTAGATGGGGCACTGGTTGTTGTTGTTGTTGTTTGGGCAATGGCTGGTATTGTTGGGGCATTGGTTGTTGTTGAAGGGGCAGTAGATGTTGTAGTTGGGGACGTGGTTGTTGTTGTTGGAGTAGTGGTTGTAGTTGGGGTAGTGGTAGTTGTACTTGGGACAGTGGTTGTTGTTGGGGAAGTGGTTTGTATTGTTGGGGCAGCTGTTGTTGTTGTAGGGGCAGTAGATGTTATTGTTGGGGTTGTGGCTGTAGTTGGGGCAGTGGTTGCTGTAATTGGGGCAGTGGTTGTTGTGGTTGTTGTAGTTGGGGAAGAGGTTGCTGTAGTTGGGGCAGTGGATACTGTAGTTGGGGCTGTGGATACTGTAGTTGGGGCAGTGGTTGTTGGTGTAGTGGTTGTTGTAGTTGGGGAAGTGGTTGTTGTTGTTGGAGTAGTGGTTGTTGTAGTTTGGGTAGTTGTTGTAAGTAGGGTAGTGGTTGTTGTAGTTGGGCTAGTGGTTGTTGTAGTTGGGATAGTGGTTGTTGTGGTGGGGGTAGTGGTTGTTGTAGTTTGGGTAGTGGTTGTCGTTGATTGGGTCTTTGTTGTTGGGGTAGTGGTTGTTGAAGTTGGGGTAGTGGCTTCTTGTAGTTGGGGTAGTGGCTGTTGTAGTTGGGGTAGTGGTTGTTGTAGTTGGCATAGTGGTTGTTGTAGATGGCATAGTGGTTGTTGTAGTTTGGGTAATGGTTGTTGTAGTTGGCGTAATGGTTGTTGTAGTTGGGATAGTGGTTGTTGTAGTAGGGGTAGTGGTGATTGTAGTTGAGGTAGTGGTGGTTATAGTTGGGGTAGTGGTTGTTGTTGGGGCACTGGTTGTTGTTGGGGCAGTGGCTGGTATTTTTGGGGCAGTGGTTGTTGTTGTAGGGGCAGTAGTTGTTGTAGTTCGGGTAGTGGTAGTTGTAGTTGGGGAAGTGGTTGCAGTAATTGGGACAGTGGTTGCTATAGTTGGGGCAGATGTTGCTGTAGTTGGGGCATTGGTTGTTGTTGTTGGGGTTGTGGTTGTTGTTGTTGGGGTAGTGGTTGTTGTAGATGGAGCACTGGTTGTTGTTGTTGGGGCAATGGCTGGTATTGTTGGGGCATTGGTTGTTGTTGAAGGGGCAGTAGATGTTGTAGTTGGGGACGTGGTTGTTGTTGTTGGAGTAGTGGTTGTAGTTGGGGTAGTGGTAGTTGTACTTGGGACAGTGGTTGTTGTTGGGGAAGTGGTTTGTATTGTTGGGGCAGCTGTTGTTGTTGTAGGGGCAGTAGATGTTATTGTTGGGGTTGTGGCTGTAGTTGGGGCAGTGGTTGCTGTAATTGGGGCAGTGGTTGTTGTGGTTGTTGTAGTTGGGGAAGTGGTTGCTGTAGTTGGGGCAGTGGATACTGTAGTTGGGGCTGTGGATACTGTAGTTGGGGCAGTGGTTGTTGTTGTTGGTGTAGTGGTTGTTGTAGTTGGGGAAGTGGTTGTTGTTGTTGGAGTAGTGGTTGTTGTAGTTTGGGTAGTTGTTGTAAGTAGGGTAGTGGTTGTTGTAGTTGGGCTAGTGGTTGTTGTAGTTGGGATAGTGGTTGTTGTGGTGGGGGTAGTGGTTGTTGTAGTTTGGGTAGTGGTTGTCGTTGATGGGGTCTTTGTTGTTGGGGTAGTGGTTGTTGAAGTTGTGGTAATGGTTGTTGTAGTTGGCGTAATGGTTGTTGTAGTTGGGGTAGTGGTTGTTGTAGTAGGGGTATTGTTTGTTGTAGTTGAAGTAGTGGTGGTTGTAGTTGGGGTAGTGGTTGTTGTAGTAGGGGTAGTGGCTGTTAAAGTTGGGGTAATGGTTGTTGTAGTTGGGGTAGTGGTTGTTGTAGTTACGGCCATGGTTTTAGGGTTATTGGTTGTTGTATATGGGGTAGTGGTGGTTGTAGTTGAGGTAGTGGTGGTTATAGTTGGGATAGTGGTTGTTGTAGTTGGGGTAGTGGTTGTTGTAGTTGGTGTAGTGGTTGTTGTAGTTGGCGTAATGGTTGTTGTAGTTGGGGTAGTGGTTGTTGTAGTTGGGGTAGTGGTTGTTATAGTTGGAGTAGTGGTTGTTGTTGGGGCACTGGTTGTTGTTGGGGCAGTGGCTGGTATTTTTGGGGCAGTGGTTGTTGTTGTAGGGGCAATAGTTGTTGTAGTTCGGGTAGTGGTAGTTGTAGTTGGGGAAGTGGTTGCAGTAATTGGGACAGTGGTTGCTATAGTTGGGGCAGATGTTGCTGTAGTTGGGGCATTGGTTGTTGTTGTTGGGGTTGTGGTTGTTGTTGTTGGGGTAGTGGTTGTTGTAGATGGAGCACTGGTTGTTGTTGTTCGGGCAATGGCTGGTATTGTTGGGGCATTGATTGTTGTTGAAGGGGCAGTAGATGTTGTAGTTGGGGAAGTGGTTGTAGTTGGGGAAGTGGTTGCTGTAGTTGGGGCAGTGGATGTTGTAGTTGGGGAGGTGGTTGTTGTTGTTGGAGTAGTGGTTGTAGTTGGGGTAGTGGTAGTTGTAGTTGGGGTCGTGGTAGTTGTAGTTGGGGTAGTGGTAGTTGTAGTTGGGGCAGTGGTTGTTGTAGTTGGGGTAGTGGTTGTTGTAGTTGGGGTAGTGGTTGTGGTAGTTGGGGTAGTGGTTGTTGTCGTTGGGATAGTGGTTGTTGTAGTTGGGGCAGTGGTTGTTGTAGTTGGGGTCGTGGTAGTTGTAGTTGGGGTAGTGGTAGTTGTAGTTGGGGCAGTGGTTGTTGTAGTTGGGGTAGTGGTTGTTGTAGTTGGGGTAGTGGTTGTGGTAGTTGGGGTAGTGGTTGTTGTCGTTGGGATAGTGGTTGTTGTAGTTGGGGCAGTGGTTGTTGTAGTTGGGGTAGTGGTTGTTGTAGTTGGGGTAGTGGTAGTCATTGTTGTAGTGAGAGTGTTACACAAACTAGTCCCACAACAGGCTGGTCCACTGGTAATGGTACCAACACTTTGCATGAAAGGCAGTGACCCCAGGCTGGTAGCAGCTGCACACAGATTTGTAGATGCACAGCCAAAAGCTGGAGAAGTGCCGCCCGCATTTGTCACTAAAGATGAAACACAATTTTAGGTTTGTTAGTTGGATAATTTCAGAGAGAATTCTTCACTTTAGGAGGAACTTGAATTCACAAGGAAATGTATTTTAATGACAGTAATTTAACATTAGTCGTTGCCATGGTTACAGGCGTGCAGTATTTTAACACCGCACCTTATTACTGACATGTACACGTGTACTTCAGGACCTCGTAACTTCACTGATTTCACAGTTTTATGTTCTCACGTGTGCAACAGTGAATACTGTGATCCAATCCAACCACACTCTTCAACTATACTGGTTGTTTTCAGAGGTGATACAGGCCTGAAGCTTTCAACCAGCAGAGGGCAGCAGAACACTGTGTTTCAGTCTGATGTTAAGTTACTTGTCTCAGTGAAAGAAGCAAGTCCACAATTTAAACATTAGTTTACGTCAGTCAAAATGTTGAACTAAATCAAACTCAATTAATGAGTTTGTTCAATGTTTATTGTTGTGCAGTATTTATCTCATGTTTTCAAATCTGTTACCATTTCTTAGTTCAATTATTATTAAAACAAAGAATTGTTCATTTAAGTCATTTTGTACGGTGGCCCTGAAAGCTCAACAAACGGCAACTTAAGAAAACACATGCAAGTTGACAAAACACCAGCAAAGTAAAAAAACATCTTCATCAATTTCAAAACACAACACAACACATTACAGCAACGCACTGCAACAAGAGAAAAGCGCTGCAAATACCGGAACGAGCTGCAAATAGAGAAACGCGCAGCAAGAAGCCAAACGCGCAGCAAGAAGAGGCCACAACACAACGGAATTGTTTCCAGGGGACAGCTAAAAGTGATGGACACTGCTGCCACAAAAACGTCCAATACACCATAGAAATTCGGTTCCACACAGGGTTCGGCCATCCGCGGCTCTTCGGCCCCTCTGCAGTGCCTGTACAGTACAATGTTGTGCATATGTTTAGCGAACGCTGAACTTAACGAATCAGTTTTCATATTATTAACGTGAACGTAATGATGAACGTGAGTGAACGTCACGTACATTTTTTAATTGCTGTAATGTGTTGTGTTGTGTTGTGAAATTGATGAAGATGTTTTTTTACTTTGCTGGTGTTTTGTCAACTTGCATGTGTTTTCTTAAGTTGCCGTTCGTTGAGCTTTCAGGGCCACCGTAATTTTGGAATCAAAGAAAGTCACAATGAGCCATAACTTTTTTGTCGACAAAGAAAGACATTTTTATTAGGAAGTTTAAAGTATTCCCTTGAAATCATAGTTCCTGTATAGACACAAACTTACTGTTATGAAACTGTAACTTCACAAAGGAAAAGTTTTATGTTTTAGCGACCCTCCAAAGAGGCACAAGCTCTTAATGTGTTGTTTAGGGAAGTTTCAAATAAACCTGAAAAAATCTGTTGAAAGTCTCTACCATCTTATGCTACAGAGAGATAAAGGATAGTTTTCCATTTTTGTCCATAATTCCAATATTTCGTTTGTTAATCTTTTGTAGGTCACTGTTATTTTTACAGAAGGAGAGTCTGACAGTTTTTAAGGGGACATATTATGCCCATTTTACCACAGTTGATATGGTTCCTTGGGGTCTTAATGAAATGTCTGTAACATATTTTGGTCAAAATACCACAAGGATCATTTAAAACAGCATCTTTTTACTCTGTCTAAAACAGCCCTCCTCAGATTGACCTGTTTTGAGTGCCCCGCCCCCCTCACCCCCGGTGAGCCTGGCTGCGAGAGCCCCAGCTCCCCAGCGCAGCCCCGCAGTGGGAGCAGTGGGAGCAGTGGGAGCTTGAGCTTTTAAGCGACGCTATTCGTCATGGAGCTAAAACAAGAAATTGTGCCAAACAAAAAATGCGAAAGGTCCAGGCAAAATGAAACTTCATCAAAATATATTAATAATTAATAGTTTTGTCAACTGGTTGAGATGAAACTTATTTTAACTACTTTATCTCCTGGGCGCTGTTTAATTCTAAAACATAATAGTGATCTTAACATGATGAGAAAATAAACTTTTCTTAAAAAGACATAAGGCAGTAAAGACTAAGTTTTTAATCTCTAATGTTTTGGATCATAAATACAGAGTAACACAGATGATACAGATTTAATTAAAGTGCTTTAAAAGTTTAGTACATGAGTAAATATATCTTAACTCTACACTCTTTAGTATGAATATGTTAAAAATACTTAAATGTAGTAGAATAGGTTTGAAGTAAACTTTATATAAATGCAGTATATAAGAAGAAGACTTACCACTGGCTTGAAAGCAGAGATCCTCTGTTCCCTTACATTGTACTGAAGAGCTGCAATCAGAGGTGACGGGGTTACAAACGTGACACTGTAGACTGTTAACTGCTGGAACCACAGGGACTGAAACAGACAAAAAATGATACTGTTTATTAGAGGAAGAGAGAAGATGGAAGTGTTATGGATTAAAAACAGAACATTTCAGGAGGATGCAGATTAATAAGACTCATCTACATCTACTTACAAGGCAGAGTGTTGGAGTTGCAGCTGTCTGTGTTGCAGCATGTAGCACTTGCAAGTGCACTGGAAACACCCAAGTTAACTGAAAATGTCTGAGAGCCAGTGGCTGGACACAGGGAGGGGGGGGCACAGGCCTTGTAGATTTGCTGTCCAGGAGTCCCAGATGAAACGGCTGCAGAGTCAAAGTGCAGTTTGTTAATGGTGATGGAAAGCACACGTCACTTTGCAGTACATGTATTTCACTGGAAAGTAAGTTGTAGAGAAGTTTACCTTGAATGGAAGCTGTGATACACATCGTGCCTGTGGGACATGTAACTGCTGCTGTGGCTGAACAGGTAACATTCATACAAGTTTCACACACAAGTGCTTCACCTGCAATGTGGAGAAAAATAGTCAGTGATATGTTGATCTGATCTAAATTGTCGTTCGTAAAAGCTCAAAAATCTTCTCACTGTTCAAAAGGAGTTTCAGACATATGGGTTGTAATTTAAATATAAATAGACACAACATACATGACTTTATTATTTATTCTGCTTCCTACCTCTTAAGTCTGTTTCTTGTACTGCTGTACTGTAACTTATGAATTTCTCCTATGAGGATCTATAGAGCCTCCTTATATTGTCAAGGATATTAAATAACTTCGTGTCAGTGGAACAAACAGCTGGTGAATATTATTGTTAGAGTATTTAAAAGTAGATTTAAAAGAGGTTCTATTGTAGCTGCTGAATCAGTATTGTAGAGATAATTAGTTACCTGTGCTGGAGAGCGCCCAGATGAGAGTCAGAGAAAGAAGCAGCTTCATCATGATGAACAGGTAAGTTCAGTAGATTCCTTATACGACCTCTCATCAACACGGAGGCACTTTTTATACTCTACAGGTGATGAACGCCTGTATGACTGATACACGTCTGAATATCTCAGGGATTGGGCGTGTTTACATCTTTACAGCGTGATCATTCAATCTGTCAGTCTCTCGTCAACACACCCATTTTTACTTCGTCAGTGTGTACCTGTTTAGGATGTGCACCAAAAACAAAAACAAAAAGCATAAAACATAGACATACATTTCCCTCAGGATCATTTAAGTATCTAGACATTAGTATTGCACCATATTGGTATTCAGACAGGGCAGTATTGTTGATGCTCTCCGGTACACTGTCACACCTACCGTTGATCTGACGCCACAGCTACTCTAATTTTCTTACTTCAATAAAAGACCTTTAAAAATCAGAAGTTTTCTATGTGGTGGCTATGTTCGTGTGTGCACACAAACACAGTTGACATGTGTGTTGTTTATGCCTTGTTTACACTATTTCTGTATGGGAACATGTCATGGAATGTAATTAAAGGGAAATCAATGATGCATTTCATACTTTAACACTTCCAACAAGGTGCTTATGTTTTTGTCTGCATTTGTTTGTTTTTTGTCTGTTACTCAGCAGAAAAACATTCAATGTGTCACATGTTCCATAGTTTTACTGCTGCAGCTTTTAGTTTAAATGTTCTAGCCAGGTGTAGCCTATGGACTCTGAAAACGAGCGGGACCTGAACCCGAACTTGGCCCGGCCGATGCTGAGTGGTCATCCTCCAACCTGAAGGTCGGCGGTTCGATCCCCAGTCTGACCCATCTGCATGTCGAAGTGTTCTTGGGCAAGATGCTGAACCCAGAATGCCCCCCCCCCCCCCCCCCATAGAATAACAAAGTGCTGCGAATAGATGCACTGTATGTATGTGTGTGTGAATGGGTGAATGTAACACTGTACTGTAAAGCGCTTTGAGTGGTCATCAAGACTAGAAAAACTCTATATCAATACAAAACCATTTACCATTCATCAATGTAAGAAACATTCATCGAACGCTTTGGGATAGAAAATGTTTTGAGAAGAGATTTCATCAACTGAAATCTGGCAAAAAAAACGCAGAGCTCCATTCACAGACAGTGGCGGCTCCTGACAAATTTCTCAGGGGGGGCAATTGTTGCGATGATGGCTAAGATCCACGGTACAATCAGATTGTTTTCTGCTTACCTCATCGAACAGCTAAATGGCAACATCAGACATCGACTGCATGTTCTATATGATTTTTTTGATACAGCTAAATCAAGTTCATAGTGAATGTTAACATGCTTTTGGCTGATGAATGAACTATCCCACTGTGGTCATCTAACGGTACATTTTCATCTACCATTTTGCCTCCTTAAATACCTCGGAAAGTTAAAAGAGACTGCTTTACAATAAATCACAATACTCTTTCTCCATCTGATAACATTTATTTTAAGTGCAGCAGTTGTGTTCTGATTTAACAAAAAAATGGATGTTAGCATAGCCTAGTAATTATAATATTTACAGTTCTCATCACACAACTTGATGACAGCATATATAAAAACTAGTGGCATAGCCTACTCATTGCAATATTTACAGTATTCCTAAAACAAGAATGATCCAAGGTGATAATCAAAACATTGGGTGCTATTTAACAAGAATTTACCCATAAGACACATGTACATTACAAAGCAAACAAAAAAATTGGCTAATGATATGCAATTAATACAGCTATTTCCAATTCAACATTTGAGTAGTGCAACAACACAACAACATTAAAACAACATTTCTCACTTGTATTGAAATTTTGCTCATCTCTCTTTCAAAGCAGCAAAGTGATCAATGACCCTCTCATTAAAATCAGGCATGTTCCTGACTAGTTCCCTCTCCATGGAAAGCATGGCCAGAGCATTGAGACGATCCTGTCCCATTGAGTTTCGCAGGAATGTCTTGATTCTCTTTAAGGTCGAGAAACACCTCTCAGCTTCAGCAGTTGTCATGGGAGTGGTTATGAGGATGTTCAACAGAGCCACAGTCTCAGATAGGGTCTCGTGGAGGTTGTTCCTCTGTAGAACCTGGTAGAGTGCCAATGCACCACTGCAGCCCTTGAAATCTGGACTCTCGTAGATAAGGGACAGTTCAGTCTTGAGCTTCGCCTTATTCAGCATGGGGTATGCCTTGGCAGTGGTGTTCAGAGCCTCATCAGGGAACACATGGCAGTACTGCTCAAACAGGTCTCCTTGTAGCAGCGTTGCACTCACAAGGTGGCTTGTGAAAGAGAACCTCTCGTTTGCATGGCCCAAGATGGTGTCACAGACCTGTCAAAATAAAGAGAGTATATCACAAACTGGAAGTACACTATGAGTTAAAAACACTGCCACCATCCATCCTTGAATGTAACTGTAAATACAGAAGGGGTGATTTTTTAACACTAGGTTCCAGAGGCCTTAAAAAGGAGGTCTGCATGACTTTAGAATACAATACAGTAAGGTATGCAATGAAGTGAAGTGAGAGAAAAATAGAACAAAAAAAGAAAATAAACAAACAAAACTACAAAATCATCTACCTCCTTAGACAGCCTCTGCTTGTCTTGCTCTCCCAAGGCCCTCCTTTTTCCTGTAGTTCCTGCTGCTACTTGCTGCTGCTCTGGAGATGAGCTCTGGTCCCTGAAACAGACAGACAAGGAGAGTGTGTGTTAGTATATGAACGTATACAGTATGTCAATGCAATTACCTACAGTTCCTGTCTTAGAAAACCAGTAATAATAGTATGTTTTGTCCTGTTTTAAGATATCCTATACGAGCCATTACAGAGCCTATATTAAAAGGCAGTTAGGAAAAAGGCAAATAATATAGTTTCCCTGAATATGAAACGCTGCCATCAGGCAGAAGAATGTGTATTAAGATGCAAATCAAATCGCTTAAAATGATCATTTGTTCTGGCCTCCATTAAGCTGATGCAATAGAACGTGCAATAGAATAATGTGCAATAAATAGGTAAGTACTTAACTTTAGCACTCATACTTTAGCACCTGCACCTTATTCCCAAGTTCTAGTGCAATAGTTATAGTTAATAGTTTTTAATGAATCAATCATTCACTGTGCCCAAGACAAATTTCCCCATGGTGACAATAAAGTGTAACTTATCTTACCGTATGGCTTGAACACTGCTTGTGAAGCTCTGCAGAGCACGTTTGATGAAGACTGCATCAATGTCCTTCTTCTGCAGCTGTTGGTACATAATGTCAACGTGAGGCATGATTTGATGAAATAGATGCAGGAAAAACTTGAAGTCATCGTCCTGCAGCATCCTCAGGTAGCCAGATGCCTCCCTCACTGTGGTGCAGTCAAATGAGCCGTCTGTGCTGATGGCTTCAAAACACTCTATGAGGTCATCTAGGTTCTCATAGACTGTGTTCACGACCCTGCTGTTGAAGTTCCATCTTGTGGCCGATGCTCTTGGCAGCCTCCGTGCAACAACCTGGTCGAGGATGGTGGTGCGTTTGGGTGACCGACTAAAAAAGCTAGAAATGCCATTCAGATCCGAGAAAAAAACCCTCACTGCTGGGACCTGAGAAGTGGCTTGCTGCATGATCAAATTCAGCTGGTGTGCATAACAATGTAAATAATGTGCATTTTTGTAATGCTCTCGCACTTTTTGCTGCACACCAGCCTTCTCTCCTCTCATCACATTGGCCCCGTCATATGCTTGCGCGATGAGTTTACCCCTCTCTTCCTCGGTGAATAGACTGTTCAGTCTCTCCATAATAGCAGTGGCAATCGAGTCAGCCGTTGAAGACGAGAGGGGGACAAACTCAAAAAAACGCTCTTGAACAGCATGGCTCCCATCAATGTATCGCAATACCATGACCATCTGAGTCTGAGTCGAGACGTCCGTTGTTTCGTCAGCTTGTATCGCAACGAAGCTGGCCGACTTCACCTCCTCCGTAATGCGTGCCCTAATGACAGCTGCCATGCAGTCGAGCAGCTCATTTTGGACGGTCTTGGATGTGCCTTTAAAGACGGTGGCCGTTTTTAAATGCTCCTCAAAAACTTCATCTAGGGATGCAATTAACTGTACCAATCCTCGAAAAATTCCGGGGTTGCTGGATCCCTCGCTCTCGTCTCGGCCTCGCAAGGCCAACTCGAATACACCGCAGAACTTAACACCGTCGATCAGGCGGCCCAGAATGTGGCGATTTTTTCCCACCTCATCATTGTGCCGACGCAGTGCTAGCCTGTAGCCATCGTCCAACTGCGTAGCAATGTTGACGCTCCCAAACGCTGACAGTTTTAAGCAGCTGTCAATGTGGATCCTCGATGTTTCATGCTTTTTTATTTTTTCGGACAGATGATGCATATCTTTGAAACCTGTTGTAGTCCAAGGTGTTTCCGTGGTGCAGCCATCAGGGTGGATGAGGACGCAGGGGTAGCAGAAGAGTCCGTTGGCTAGCTCGCATCCTGCTAGCCAGTTTTTCCTCTCGTACCAGCACCGCGAAAATCCCCTGGTGTACGACTTGCCTCCTTTCTTTGATATTTGTTTTATATTTAAATTTGGTCGGGGTGGTCCTAATTGTTTAACAGCCAATTTTTCCTGATTGCTTCGACGACTAAATGGTAATTCTCTAAATGAAATGATGGAGATTGTAAGGGAAATGTAACATGTGACCATAATATAATCATGTTTATGTATACTTGGATTGATCATCATTGAATCTCTAACAAATGTAACTTTGATGTTGCTGTTTCCTGTAGAACTGAGTGAGTGTTGGCCTGATTACTCCAGTCACAGTAATCTAATTAGTCCGGACACAGTGTGATAGTAATTAGCTATTCAGGCATTATGATTGATGTAAGGAACTACTTTGATGTTCCTTACACAAACTCACCTAACAAAGACCTTATAGCACGGGGGATTTGTGGTGGTTGTAGACACTAAGAAGGGATCTTGGAGACAGATGTTACACTCCAGGGGTCTGAGAGCAGGGGACAGGATACCCGTCACCTATTTCCTTTATATCAAAGAGGCTGATCAATAAGTTTGTTCCTCTCTAGGAGGAGCTTGAAGATGTTTGAAGTGCTGCTTCTCCTGTGTCATTAACTGTTTAACAACCCCCTCCCGAATGGGTGGGGTTAGCCAAATGTATAAATACCAACCACTGTCTTCTGTCTGTGTGCATATGACAAACTCAACTCTGTTGTATGTACCATGCTCGAGCATTAAATGTGTGACAATACTGTAAGAGAATTGTGTCTCGTTTCCTCCTTGCTAATGGTGGGATTGTAGAAATTGCCACGACAATTTGGGGGCTCGTCCGGGATGCCTAACTCATTCACGCTTCAAACCATTCTCAAGACCAAGTTTAAATCTGCGCGCAGTCGGTGAGGGGATTTTCTTTTTATTAATTATTATTGCCCAAGACCCGAAGTCTACCTCTCCTGAAGGGCAAGTCGTAATCGACTCCCAGGGTGAGAAGAGGCTGCTTGTGAGATTATGGAATGAAGATTGTTCGATACGGCATCTGAAATTTTTTTCTTTTAAGGAGGATACAGTATTGAAGAGCACGGGGTGACGCGTGAGGTAGAGTGACATTACTTAGGGGTGATGACCCATTGATAAAGGAATTAATAAGAATAATATCAATTAATGTCATCTATGTGCTGGTAAGTGAGTGACTGCGAATTTAATTTAAATGGGGAAACTTAATAGCAAGCCTTTTACTGAAGTGTGTGATCTAATGGGATGTGCAAAAATTATGTGTGAGAAACATGGTGATGACTCCTGTAAACAGCTTCTGGTGTGGATAGAAAAGTTTGCATTTTCTGAGAACGGTAGTTTTCGTATAATTCAAAAACAGGCGCTACAAGTTGAATTGGGAAAAAATGACCAAATGAAGGGTAAAACTAAATAAATTAGATAGCATTGATAATGTGTGATTCAGAATTGTTAAATGTAACAGATAAGTAGTGAGCAGGGGTGCAAGAGGGGGGGAAGGGAAACTAATCAATGTCCTCAGCTCTCACATTCACAGAAAGAACTGGATCTCCTCCCTGCCTCAGCCGCTCATCAGAGCCACCTGAACCAACAGCCTGCTATCTCATACCGAGACCTCCAAGGACAGTCTGCCTCAACAGGACACACCACATCAGGCGCAGCATTCGCTCCAACTCCATGTCACCAGAATCAGGGTGAGGCTGCTGCAACCATCGCGGCACAAGACAGTCTTGGGTCAGACAGACTCAGTCCCATCTCAACAAGAACAAGGGCAGACGCAGATGCAGTGATGTATGTCTACAGAGCCTGGACACCAGAGGAGATGTGCTGAATTTCCAGTGAACTGTCAGACATAGCGTCACAAGGAGGGCCTGCCATTTTCGAAGTACTGTCCCAAATTGTATAACAGTAAAGGCAGACTTTGAGAGAAACCAGAAGTCTCTTGCTCCACAGCATGAAACTGAAATGGCAAGGGGCCAAGTATAAAGGGACTGGCCAGAGACAAACATGCGCTATGACTGGAGAACAGATGCGGTTTCGCGGACATGTGAAGAGACTCTATGAGAACAACCTGCTGGAAAGGTGGTCAAATCTATTAAAGTCTTCAAAGATAACCGCTGAATGTTGCCACCAGAAGACCCTGACCACTGTGCGAGAGACTGTAACACGACAAGGCTGAAAAGGAGATCCACTGGACTTATTTTTCACGTATCCCAGAGACTGCACAGAGGATGAGGCATGGCTTGAGGCAGAGGCGGAGGAGACTCCAGATTCAGGTGAACGCACCCCCAACACCACACGTACAAACATTACAAAGAATTGTTTAACATGGCAAAAAGCAAGTGGATCTGAAGTTTTACCTGAAATATCTCTACAGGTAGCAGGCAAAATATCTCATTTCTGGTTGATTCTGGGGACGCAAAACAACATTATCTTCCAAAATTGGTTGGTATATATATTTTCACTGTTGGGGCATCAGGCACCAAAATTAAATAATCATATACCACACCACGGTCTGTTACCAAAACAGATGGGGATATAAAATACATGTTGACTTGAAAATTTGTTAGGAGGACACCAAATGTGGTCTTAGGCTTGATTTTTACATTGTAAACAGGAAGGGGTTTAAGTCACCAGAACATGAGATATCCATAGTGAATATGTACAACCAGATCATGGTTAGCCACTGTACCTACACCAATGGGACCTGTTACCCACTGGGCCAAGGTATATAACCTCAGATCTGCTTGAAATAGCACACACACACACACACACTGCGTCATGCAAGTATCTGACTTACATTGCACAGCAACAGTTAGTGAAGGAACAGACATTAAAAAAAAAAACTGGTTCCAGGAAGATTAAAGAAAGCAATTGTATTAGTAGTGATTGGGTGTATTATGATAATAGATTGTAAGCATCGACTGTTGTGTTGACCCCACAATAGGCAAATCTTTAATATACTTAACCCATCACCAGATATATTTCTAGCTAAAGCAAATGATGTGCAGTGGGAAAATTTGGCACACATGGTCACTGAGTGTTCACAAGATTGTAAATGGGAGGATAGGGGAGAAGGAATTCAATATTCTTCCTCAATGCAAACACACAGATGCCCATTTTCAGAGCATTTTTATGGGGGAAAACAAAAATGTGTATTTAGAACAAACCGCTAAATTTAAACAAAAGGTTTGCAGTTTAACAATTGACTCTTCAGAGTTACAAAAAGTGCAACAAAATGTATGGACTAATGATAAGTATGATCTGGGATTATTTTAAACTGAACATCTCAATGTGACACCAAAGAGCACATAACGTTAATGTTCGAGCGCACATCCACTCAATCCAGAAGCAGCAGCAGGTATAACACCAGAATTTTAAAACTGGTAGAAAACCGGAGTCATCATTCCATGTGCACACTCACCAGTAAGAATGCCTATTAAATAAATTAAAATAAAACAAAAAAGAGAGGATAATATAAAAGATTCTCTGGTTCCACCAGAAAGCATGTAGTTTTTGTTTATTTTGAATTGTTTATTTTGCTAATGCATTTTTCAGTGTCCCAGTTCATCCACACTCTCAGTATTGGTTTGCTTTCACAATTCCGGATAAATCATATACGTTCAGACGTATGTCCAAAAGTTTTGTGGAATCCCGCGCAGTCAGGTCACGGGTTATGCAAGTGAGTCTGGAGGACTTGGCATTACCAGCGGTAAGCAAGTGAGTCTGGAGGACTTGGCATTACCAGCGGTAAGCGCGCTGATATAAATGTTGATGATTCGATGATTTGTTCACCAACAACACAGGCCTTTAAAGTCGACACAGTAGCAGGCTAAAATATCTTGCAGACCAGGGCCACGAGGCCAGCCTGGCTAAGCTGCAATTTGTCCAGAAAAGTGTAACTTTCCTAGGACACAAAATTTCTAGTAGCGGTAAAAACATTGAGCTCAAACGAGTGGAAGCCATCCTAAAGATTCTAACACCGCGTTCTAAAAAACAATTAATGTAATTTTTTTAGGGATGACGGACTACTGTAAACAGTGGATCTGTGATTATGCATCCCTGGAGGCTCCACTCCTGTATGTTATGCATGGCCAAGGACTGACACCAACCGACAACCTGACGTGAATGACAGACGCTGACACAGCATTTACCTAACTACAACAGACTGACTTCGACACCTACACTGGGACCACCAGATCAAAACAGATCATTTACACAGACTGTAAATGAGAAACGGGGTTTCATGACAACAGTTTAGTGCAAACGACCAGTGGCGTATTTCTCCTCAAAGAAATTAGATAGCTTGGCATAGGGTCAGCCTCTCTGTCTAAGAGCAGAATGATATCAAGAGGTCACATTGTTAATGCCATATTCTGGATCGTCCATTCTGCTAGAGCAGCAACCTAATTCTATTAACAGCCATTTTACTCTGTAAAGTGTGAAGCTCACACTAAAGGTGATTCTGTTTTTTCAACAGGTAATGCTCAAGCAGATACAGTAGCAGAGGAAGCGGCAACTAACCAACATATTGTCATTGATATTCCTTTTTCCTTTCTCTCACAGATTTAGCAGAAGCACAGAGCCATGCTAACAACATAGAGAAAGCAGAATGTAAATGTTTTAACAATGTATGTCAATCTAAGGACGGCCGTCCATGTGTGTTTAAATGTTTATTTGTTGTTTTGTTTGTTTCTGTTTTATTGAAAATTGTCTGGTTTCCAAAACTACTCTTTTACGTTTTATTTCAAAATGTTTACATTTTCTGACAGGCAACACTACAGGAGGCCAGGACGTACAACCCCCTGGCCAACCGATTGATCGCTTGCAAATGGATTTCATTGAACTAACACCATGTGAAGGAAAGGAGCATTGTCATGTGGCTGTTGACATATATTCCCTACAGGTAAAGCAGATGCCTCTGCAGTCGCAACGGTGTTAGTGCGAGAAAACATTTACCCTAGAAACAAGGGGTGGAGCAGTTGAAAGAGAACATTGGAACAATTAAAAACAAATGGTCAAGTGCTGTGATGACACAGAACTCTCATGGATCAAAGCACTACCGGTAGTGTTTACTGACCATGAGAGGGAGGGGAAGGGCCCGAACAGGTATGTACTGTGTGGACATAACCAAAATGTTGAGCCTTATACACACAGGTAAATGCAGCAATCCCGCAACCAGCAGAGGGCCAGTTGCATAATTGGAAACCAGGAGACTGGGTGCTGATATAAGTCCGCCACTTGAGACGGAGGCCCAGGGAGAAAGTGTCGCTTCCCTCACAGACAAGGAACAAAGCAGAAGAAAGACGACAGCTCTCACTGAGGTGTAAAACCATACCAACAACCAACAGCTGTTGCAGATAAAGGAAGAAACGGCGAGAAAGAGACAGAAGGAACTAAAAAAAAAAAGAAAAAAAAAAAGAGAAGAAAGACCAGTACCAACTCATCATAAACCAACCCAACAGTAAAATGGACATCATTTATTTTATCTTATAATTATTTAACAGAGCGCACAGACCAAGTGAGTTCAAAACTGACTGTAGAAAATATCCAAATTCAAGATCATTGTGCATGCAATGCTCCAACCACATGTAGAATTCCTAGCTCTGCCTGCTAGCTTCAATGACACAGAATGCTGGCCAGTAAGTAATCCAGAATATACTTTTTGCGTCATGGCAGGAATGTGGATAGCACCGTGGAAAACTCAAACCCAAATAATGTTCTTAGAATTTAAATCTGAATTATTGTTCAAAGCCTATATTTTCATCTAAATCCTCAGCCCGCAACTGCTCAGTCGCTTGGCATCCTCTGCCAGTGCATCCTATGTCAAATGTTTCTTCTGTGTACAGGATCCTAGCCAAATAATTACAGCAAATGCTTATTTAAATCAAACAAAAACTGTTTCTTTTAACAGACAGTCTGCACTGCCAGAGAAGGTGTATTTAGTCTGTGGGGACCAGTGTTACAGCTGCTTACCAAGAGAATCCCACAGTCGTTTGTTCATGTTTTTGATTGCCATTTCTGTTATCACTTGTAAGATTGGTCTGATATGCAAAAAATGCACTTAGGCCATTGTTACCACTATTGAAATTGACCTCTAGCCTATCTTAGACTGGATTCCACCATATGATGACGTTGATAATATATCACACAACTGAAGTACCCTCAATCGTCAACTTCGGACAGAGTGGGATTTCCCCCACCTTATAAAGTGTTATTGATCCATAATGATCAAAATGACGGATTGTAAGGGAAATGTAACATGTGACCATAATATAATCATGTTTATGTATACTTGGATTGATCATCATTGAATCTCTAACAAATGTAACTTTGATGTTGCTGTTTCCTGTAGAACTGAGTGAGTGTTGGCCTGATTACTCCAGTCACAGTAATCTAATTAGTCCGGACACAGTGTGATAGTAATTAGCTATTCAGGCATTATGATTGATGTAAGGAACTACTTTGATGTTCCTTACACAAACTCACCTAACAAAGACCTTACAGCACGGGGGATTTGTGGTGGTTGTAGACACTAAGAAGGGATCTTGGAGACAGATGTTACACTCCAGGGGTCTGAGAGCAGGGGACAGGATACCCGTCACCTATTTCCTTTATATCAAAGAGGCTGATCAATAAGTTTGTTCCTCTCTAGGAGGAGCTTGAAGATGTTTGAAGTGCTGCTTCTCCTGTGTCATTAACTGTTTAACAACCCCCTCCCGAATGGGTGGGGTTAGCCAAATGTATAAATACCAACCACTGTCTTCTGTCTGTGTGCATATGACAAACTCAACTCTGTTGTATGTACCATGCTCGAGCATTAAATGTGTGACAATACTGTAAGAGAATTGTGTCTCGTTTCCTCCTTGCTAATGGTGGGATTGTAGAAATTGCCACGACAAGTTGCTCTGAGCTGTAATATTCGCCATGACGATCGTGAATGTGACTGCGGCGGCAGCGAACGTGACGTGACGTGACAGTGAACGTGACCGTGTACGTATGATATGACGGAATCACGTTAGTGCAAGCACTCCCGGAACCCATAGAGAATGCATTGCAGGGCTTGCAGTTTGAAAAAAAAAGCTTTTACATGAAAGTCAATGAGAGCGCTGGGGGCGATTTCCAGCCAGGCTGAAATCGCCCATAGCGCTCGGTTGGTATGAAACACAACTGCTCAGAGGAAAACAGGCTATCTTAATTTTTTACAAAATGTATTGGTTAGCATCATTATCACTAAAAAATATATACATATGATATATTATTAAAAAAAAATATTAGGCATATTATCTTTTTTTTTTTTTTTTTTTTTTTTTTTGACTCAAGGAGGGCGGCGCCCTATCGCCCTCTATTGGCCGGCCGCCCCTGTTCACAGATCAAAGTGAACGGCCAGGTACGTAGGTGGTTCACCCACATCTTCACACTGGTCCGGGTGCGATTTCTAGGACAGAACCGGTACTGTCAGTGTAGAGTGATGGAGCGGGAAAAAATTGGTATTGCAGTAACGCCACCTGGGGAATTCCACCTCCAGGAAATAACCAAACACTATTATGTGCAACAGCACAGGTTCGTTGATATCGCGTGGCAAGAGACGGCTTTACTCGTAGAAAAGAACTGAGGTGTTGCTCTGCAGCTCAGTGGGCTTCAGTTGGTGGGAGGAATGGGACGGTACGGTCAGGGGTGGCTCCTGGCATCGGCGACATAGGCGGTTGCCTAGGGCGCAAATAGCAGAGAGGGCGCCACAAGAGGCTGATCGATCATGACAAGATAAATACTTTAACCAAATGCAGTAACGTCACACCATCGTCCTCTAACCCCGGGGACACAACGGAGGCAGTAGCACCACAAAGCGCCTCGAAAAGCTGTGCGCCTCCTTTCTGCCCATGTTAATCAATTGGGCTGTTCGCACCGGGAAGCTGAGGGGGGGGGAGCCACAGGCAGCAGGTTCATTCACTCTGCAGTAACTGTAGTGAATGGGGGACACTGCAGGAGCTCTTCACTTGTGGGTGAGACACTGGCTGGGATCCTGCTGCTGTGGCTCGGTGTGTTTCTGAATAATCGCTTTAATCAGCAGACGCCTCTCACGAGGAACAAGTCTTACAAGCTTCTTACAAGGAAACTGAATATTAGTTTTCAATAAAAACAGCTCTAATAATAGTCTAGAACTGAAAGCTATTTTGTCTGAGACACACCTTGGATTCGTTCCATGCAGAACCTGAACACAGCGGGGGGGGGGGGGGGGGGGCGACCAGAATGATCCTGTAGAGTGACACACTTAGTTTCATGGAAGAGCACAAGTGACAAGGAAATGGTAGTACATAATTTCATTAATTAATAAAAAAAATAGAAAAACACATGCAATAATGTATTTATTTACAAATTAATTCATGAATCAATAAATTACTAATGTTAAAAAGTTGATCATTTTTGGATTCAATATTTTCATGGGCAATGATAAGGAATTATAAAAATAACCGTGACACTTGTTCACACTGATGTCTCATCTGTGGATCATACATGTAAACATACAGTTCACCCATACAGACTTTTTTTTATTCTTACGTTATTCATCTAAAAAGAAATAAAATCCCATAGGAGCTAATTTGGTGCAATAGAATAATTATTATTCCCTGTTTTGTTGATTGAGTTCGATCGAGGCTTTGCAGGATCCATGTTAGAGCCTTCAGTCAAACTACCTGTTCCTTTAAGATGTAGTAAAGTAAAGTTATTGTTAAAAAATATTACGTTTTCAACAGTATTTGATGACCTGTTAAAGAGTCTTGAGGCTTCACTTTAACCTCCTGATACCCATTCACTGATCAAACATGAGACTTTAGAGAGAACACGGTTTTATTTTGTGCAACAGCAACGTTTCAGACATATTTCAAGTCAACTTGGGAACATCACTAAAAGGTTTATTGAAATAAAGGTTCCACATTTTAAACAGGAAGTAGCTTCATGAAGCAGCACAGTGGAGGTATGGGAGGACGTCGTCTCTGTCCGGCCGTCCGTCCTCCAGGAACCTTCAACGCCATCTTGATCACGGACAGATGCTGGATTCAGAGATTAGCGTGAAGTCTCTGTCCAACATCTTGTCCATGAAGATCAGCCGCAGAGCCTCCTCTCCTGCTCACACACACACAGACACATACACAGTAAGTCAAACTGTAAGACAAACATTACTTTTTTAAAGCTTAAAGTAGGTATTAGTTATTAGCATTATATTTATACCCTAAGTGAAACTCAGCTGGTGGTTATTTTCCCCCGAACCGGCATGGTGAAATAAGCTTCCTGCGTGAACAGCCAGGCGGCTGCATGCACGAGAATTGCACTTCATTAATGTTTATTGTTGTCGACATGAATAGCTGTCAGCTGTCAGTACAGCAGATTTTCGACTCTTTTTACATCCAGTAGTTCATTTATTTAAAAAAAACTAATTGTTAACTTGTTTTATTAACTAATGAATGTAACCTCTGGAGTGAAGGTAGGAATTTGTGTGTGTGTGTGCGTGCGTGCGTGCGTGCGAGCGAGCGAGCGAGCATTTGTTTGTGTGTATGTGTGGGGGGCGCCAATATGAAAACTCGCCAAGGGCTCCAACATCGCCAGGGCCGGCCCTGGGTACGGTTGTGCCTGGGTTCATCCCAGCTACTGAATTACAAGGCGTCGATATGGAGCCCGCTCACCATCACACTCCCGAGCAAAATGGCCAGGCTGCTGGCAACTTCTACATATTAAATGACAACCATGAAAAGTCTGACCTTGGGAGCGAGGGGCCTGCAGATAGGTTACCGTCAGGGTTAGCTGGTTAAGCTGCTCCTGTTGGTGCTTCATTAGGTTCAACAACTCACTCAAACTTGGCCCTGGTGGAGTAACATGAGGAACTGAGGTGTGGCTCTGCAGCTCCTCATGTTACTCCACCAGGGCCAAGTTTGAGTGAGTTGATGAACCCTATGAAGCGCCAACAGGACCAGCTTAACCAGCTCACACAGACCTTAGCCTTTTGGCTCCTGTTGGTGCTTCATTAGGTTCATCAACTCACTCAAACTTGGCCCTGGTGGAGTAACATGAGGAACTGAGGTGTGGCTCTGCAGCTCCTCATGTTACTCCACCGGGGCCAAGTTTGAATGAGTTGATGAACCCTATGAAGCTCAAACAGGACCAGCTTAACCAGCTAACCCAGACGGTAGCCTTTCGGCTCCTGGGCCACTACGAACTAGGGCGAAACTTAATGTCCTCCTTTTCCTCTCCCTCCAAAAGAATAAAACAACTCGTTAAATGCATAATTCAACAAAAAGCTAAATGAAACAACAATCACCAGAACACAAATTATAATATGAAATTAAACACTTAGAAATAGAAAGGGACTGGGCTGGGACTTACCACAGCGACAAAATCTCACGGAAAAAGGGAAGGATTAATAAACTAACAACAAAATGGATCATGAAGAAAACACCACCACCAGGGATTGGGTCGCCGCCTCAGGTCCACAGCACCTGTCCAACAATAAAAATATAATTAAAACATGTCACAAGTGTTAATCAATGCTGGTGAAAATAAAAAAACAATAACTAGGTACAAAATGATTATTACGTCAACTAAGGTTACTGCATCAGCTGCATGTGTTTCATTCTCCTGCCGAACATACATTTTAGTGATCTGTGAAACGCTCTTAAAGGAGCCTGTGTCAAATATTAACATTATTCAACAATGAGTAACTGTCAGGTACACATGCATTTCAAGCCAAAACAACAAATGTTAATTAATAAAACTGTATTACAGATACATGCTTTATCTATTAAAATGAGAATTTCAGTATTTAGCTGAACACTCATTCGGATGAACCAAACAATGTCATCATCACCTTAGCAACTGGGTCACACACAGGAAACAAACTTTTACTTTTTTCACTGACTGTTGAAAAATGAAAGAATATTACACATCAAGACAAATTAACTTCAATTTGTTAGGAGGTATTTAAAAAGGAGATGAAAACAAAACTGGTGATAAAGTTCACACCTCTAAAAATCTGCTCTTCCTGTTTTAGCCTCTCCAATCAGCAGATGCAGCATTCCCATTCTGACACAACAGGCATCATCTAGTGTTGACAACCTTCCCTTGAAAAACGAAATCGTCCCGTATTGATCTGAAAAGGGACGCACTTTGTCCCGGATTACTGTGAGATTTAAAAAATGGTAAAAACTATAACTAAATCTATTTAACTTTCGTTGACGAGACGAGACGAAAATGTTGGTGGTTGACTAAATCACAATCATTTTTTTAAACAGCATCGTATCAGGCCGTCATGAGGCACCAGGAGCGGGCGAGTGTGTGTGTGCGTCTGTGTGTGATAGCTTACCGGTCCCGGACTCCGCCCCCCTCACTCGCTCAGAGAGACACAGTGAGATCAGAGCTCGTTCACGTGAAGCAGCCGCTCACTGACTCACCGGCTGCTTCTTAACAATGGAAACAGTGAAAACACAGAGCTTCTCTGGTCTCAGCTGCTCAGAGATCAGCGCCGCAGCTTTTTGAAGCTGCAGGTGGTTTCTACCGAGTTTCAGTTTCTGTCTCCGCCTCCAGCCTGACCTGCTCTCACGTTTTGTTTTCACATTTCGCCAACTAAAATATATTAGGCTGCAGCTATATGTTTTTATTTATTTCAAAATAGGGTACTTCTTATTTCATACATTGAAATACATCTTCTCCTCTTCATAAGCGTTTGGTGTTTTCCTTTGCTGTAACAGGTAAAAATAGCAATAAAATGTCAACAGTTTTCTTCATTGTCGTTCTATAATTTCATAAATGCAACAAACTATAGTTTAGTTTAGTATAAGTTTATTTAAAACTTTATTAGCTTTATTGGGTTTGTACCCTCATGGTTGAATGCACTTATTTTAATTCACTTTGGATAAAAGCAACAACTAAATGATACGTGTGGCCCGGGGTCAATTCCCCAGAGCTAAGAGGGAAAATAATAAGAACAATAATAATGTAATGCAGTAGCCACACTATAGAGTAGGTCACCTTATGATGTGTCATCTCTCTATAGTTTGATTCTGGGGGTTAGATCATAGATATATATATATATTTATCTATGGGTTAGATCTCCTAACCTGTGGGGTGACACACTAACTTCCTCACTGAAGGTGTCCACCTGTATTAGCTGCGTCTGATTTGTTGGTTAAGAGAGACGTCAGGTTTCCAAGGGTGTGATTGGTCAAGAGGGCGGGACTAGAGGAGAGCGCGGTCTGAGTGATGGAGGAGAACAGTGTGTGTGTCTGTGAGTGCGCGTGTGTGTGTCGTGTGTGTGTGTCGTGTGTGTGTGTGTGTGTGGGGAGTGTACCAAAGTCACGTGTAACAGGTGAACATCGAGTGTCTGTACAATGTGGGCACTCACTCCCGCCATTTAGCCGGCTGCGTAGCCACTTTTTAGCATTCAGCTAATGCTAAGCTAGTGTGTAACAAACGGCCGTGGGAGCAGCTCACAGCGCATCGTGGCCACCAGGGGTCGCTGCTCTCTGTTCCCTGTCTCCAGAAGGAGGAGGAGGAGGAACCTTTGGAGCTGGGTGAGTAGCGGACTGTGTCATCTCCTCCATGTGGCATGCAACGAGGAATTTCATTTGTGTGTTATCGCTGGCTTTTTGTTTTTCATTTCCTATGTGGGCCCACAATATTAAAACAGTGTCTGTGGTTATGTTTCATTCTGACTGTGTTTTGAAGTAACTGTTGTGGTTTAATTGTACTTTGTACCTGAGTACATGGGATATATGTCAGGTTAAAGATCTCCCACATACATTATTGGTTGTATATATTTAAAGGACACCTGTGGTAGTTTAATTTTGTTCCGAGGTTTGCCTTAGAGAGGTTATACTGTATTTATGTTTGAGTAAGAAGCTGTGAGACAGACGTACAATGCACAAGAAGATGATTTCATATATTTACTTTCATTTTTGTTAATAATAAATGTTCATACATATTCCCTTATTGTCAGTGTTAATAAATAGGATATAAAGCTGAGGTATTATTTCACAAGACCACAGGGGTTAACCCCACTATGTACTCAGTTACACGTTGCTGTCAGTCATAACCGAAGCATAGTAGTTGTATCACAGGGATTAGTAAAGAAACAAAAGTGCCCAGTGCTTAGGATCGCATGGTGGTTGAGGCCAAGGAAGGGCTAAATATGTAATGTAATGTAGTTTTAGCAGAAGTTGTTGCAGTTGGGGTCATGGTTATTGTCGTTTTGGTAGTGGTTGTTTTTGGTGGAGTAGTTGATGTTTTTGATGGTGGAGTGGTTGTTGTTGTTTGGGCAGAAGTTGTTGTAGTTGGGGTCATGGTTATTGTCGTTTTGGTAGTGGTTGTTGATGGTGGAGTGGTTGTTGTTGGGGCAGTTATTGTGGTAGTAGTTGTTGTAATTACATTAAATTACATTTTGCAGACGCTTTCATCCAAAGCGACTTATAATTAGTGCATTCAACATCTATGAGGGGCCATTTAGGGGTTCAGTATCGTGCCCAAGGACACTTAGGCATGCAGATGGGCAAGAGTGAGGATTGAACCGCCATCATTCTTGTAGGAGGACGACCACTCTACTCCCTAGGCCACACCGCCAGCTGGGGCAGTGGTTGTTTGGGCAGTGGTTGTTGTATATGTGGTAGTAGTTGGGGCAGTGGTTGTTGTTGTTGTTGGGGTATTGGATGTTGTAATTGGGACAGTGGTTGTTTCATTTAGTTGTTAAATAGTCGAATTGAGTAACTGTATAGAATCAGTAAGTTGTTAAAAATCACCACTGTAATCCAATTACTGACCGAGAGCAGAAAGGCAATGTCCACAACTTCTGTAATTGTCTTTAATACACTTTTATTGCAGTGAACTAGCAGGGGAAAAGCATACAGGATTGATTAGAATCTCTTATCTGCATCTGGGAAGGACCTTCACCGGTCAGCACGCCTCCCTGAACAGAAGAACCTCTATGCTTTCTATTTCTCTCCCTAAATATCATTTCATATTCCCCCCCACCCTCTGGAATGTTTACTGGAACATTGCTGCAACGTTGTTGTCATGGTGATCAATGGTCTTCTTTACAATTCAAAAACATTGTCTAACAGTTACGAGCTCTGCTCCACACCACGTCGCACACCTCTAGTTCCGCATTCACACAGAACGGTTCATCTTTTTCCGAACAGGGGACTTTTAAATCAACAGATTTAGCAGCGTTGGACAATCTCAAGGAAAACAACAAACAAGACAACAATACATTGAACTTATTTGACTTCATCTATTTAATCTTATAATCATGGCTTTTAAGAAGTTACTCTGTTATATTTCATTCATTTTACCAGAAGCTTTTACTTTAAACAAACTGTTCTCATTAGTTACAGTAGTTAGTTAATACAGCAGGTAAAAGGAGCAGCATGCTTTATACCAGAATTTTGATTTTACTTGTTAAGCTTGTGAAATCCTACAACTCTTTGGCACATAGCGTTACACAAACTAGTCCCACAACAGGCTGTTCCACTGGTAATGGTACCAACACCTTGCATGAAAGGCAGTGTCCCCAGGCTGGTAGCAGCTGCACACAGATTTGAAGATGCACAGCCAAAAGCTGGAGAAGTGCCGGCTCCATTAGTCACTAAAGATGAAACACAATCTGACGTTAAGTTACTTGTCTCAGTGAAAGAACCGAGTCCACAATTTAAACATACTTTCACGTCAGTGAAAATGTTGAATTATATCTAACTCAATTAATGAGTTTATTCAATGTTTATTGTTGTGCAGCATTTATCTCATGTTTTCAAAGTTGTTACCATTTCTTAGTTCAATGATTATCAAAACAAAAAATTGCTAATTTAAGTCATTTTGGAATCAAAGAAACTCTCAAAATGAGCAAAACAAATTCTAACTTGTGAAATGTTGAAGTTTTCTGCTTTTCTATGTCTCAGTAAACGAAACCTGTTTTATTTGTGGACAAAGCAAGAGACTTTTATAATCAAGTTGAGTTGCAGGAAATCATGATTGAAAATAACAAACATATTAACTGAGAAATAATCAATAGTTTGTCAACTGCTCAAGATGGAACTAATTTTAACTACTTTATCTCCTTTGTGCTCTTAAGTCTAAAACATTATGATGATGTTAAGATGATGAGAGATTTAATATTTCATAAAAAGACATAAGGCAGTAAAAAGTTTTTAATCTCTAATGTTATGGATCATAAATACAGAGTAGCACAGATGATACAGATTTAATTAAAGTGCTTTAAAAGTTAAGTACATGAGTAAATATATCTTAACTCTTCACTCTTTAGTATGAATATGTTAAAAATACTTAAAGGTAGTAGAATAGGTTTGAAGTAATCTTTGTTTAAATGCAGTATATAAGAAGAAGACTTACCTCTGGCTTGAAAGCAGCGATCCTCTGTTCCCTTACATTGTAGTGGAAGGCTGCAATCAGAGGTGACGGGGTCACAAAAATAACATAGTAGACTGTTATCTGCTGGAACCACAGGGACTGAAACAGACAAAAAATGTTACTGTTTATTAGAGAAGAGAGTAGATGGAAGTGTTATGGATTAAAAACAGAACATTTCAGGAGAAGGATGCAGATTAATAAGACTCATCTACATCTACTTACAAGGCAGAGTGTTTGAGTTGCAGCTGTCTGTGTTGCAGCATGTTGCACTTGCAAGTGCACTGGAAACACCCAAGTTCACTGAAAATGTCTGAGAGCCTGTGGCTGGACACAGGGAGGGGGGGGCACAGGCCTTGTAGATTTGCTGTCCAGGAGTCCCAGATGAAACGGCTGCAGAGTCAAAGTGCAGTTTGTTAATGGTGATGGAAAGCACACGTCACTTTGCAGTACATGTATTTCACTGGAAAGTAACTTGTAGAGAAGTTTACCTTGAATGGAAGCTGTGATACACATCGTGCCTGTGGGACATGTAACTGCTGCTGTGGTTGAACAGGTAACATTCGTACAAGTTTCACACACAAGTGTTGTTGTTGGGGTAGTGGTTGTTGTAGTGAGAGTGTTACACAAACTAGTCCCACAACAGGCTGGTCCACTGGTAATGGTACCAACATCTTGCATGAAAGGCAGTGACCCCAGGCTGGCAGCAGCTGCACACAGATTTGTAGATGCACAGCCAAAAGCTGGAGAAGTGCCGCCCGTATTTGTCACTAAAGATGAAACACAATCATAGGTTTGTTAGTTGGATAATTTCAGAGAGAATTCTTCACATTAAGAGGAACTTGAATTCACAAGGACATGTATTTGATGACAGTAATTTAACATTAGTTGTTGCCATGGTTACAGTGGTGCAGTATTTTAACATCGCACCTTATTACTGACATGTACACGTGTACTTCAGGACCTCGTGAATTCACTGATTTCACTTTTTTATGTTCTCACGTGTGCAACAGTGAATACATGTGATCCAATCCAACCACACCCTTCAACTATACTGGTTGTTTTCAGAGGTGATACCGGCCTGAAGCTTTCAACCAGCAGAGGGCAGCAGAACTCTGTGTTTCAGTCTGATGTTAAGTTACTTGTCTCAGTGAAAGAAGCAAGTCCAGAATTTAAACATACGTTCACGTCAGTACAAATGTTGAACTAAATCTAACTCAATTAATGAGTTTGTTCAATGCTTATTGTTGTGCAGTATTTATATCATGTTTTCAAAGCTGTTTCTACTTAAAAATGTCTTAGTTCGATGATTATTAAAACAAATAATTGTTCATTTAAGTCATTTTGTAATCAAAGAAACTCAAAATGAGCAAAAACTTTTTTTGTGGACAAATTAAGAGACTTTTATTATCAAGTTGAGTTCCAGGAAATCTTGATGGGAAATACCAAACAGATTAACTGAGAAATAATCAATAGTTTGGTCAACTGGTCAAGATGTAACAAATTTTAACTACTTTATCTCCTCTGTGCTCTTTAATTCTAAAACATTATGATGATTTTAAGATTACGAGAGAGTAAATATTCCATAAAAAGACAAGGCATTAAAAGGTATTTTTTTATCTCTAACGTTTTGGATCATACATACAGAGGAACACAGATGATACAGATTTAATTAAAGTGCTTTAAATGTTTAGTACATGAGTAAATATATCTTAATTCTTCACTCTTTAGTATGAATATCTTAAAAATACTTAAGTAGAATAGGTTTGAAGTAATCTTTGTTTAGATGCAGTGTATGAAGAAGACTTACCACTGGCTTGAAAGCAGCGATCCTCTGTTCCCTTACATTGTACTGAAGAGCTGCAATCAGAGGTGACGGGGTTACAGAAGTGACACTGTAGACTGTTAACTGCTGGAACCACAGGGACTGAAACAGACAAAAAATGATACTGTTTATTAGAGGAAGAGAGAAGATGGAAGTGTTATGGATTAAAAACAGAACATGTCAGGAGAAGGATGCAGATTAATAAGACTCATCTACATCTACTTACAAGGCAGAGTGTTGGAGTTGCAGCTGTCTGTGTTGCAGCATGTAGCACTTGCAAGTGCACTGGAAACACCCAAGTTAACTGAAAATGTCTGAGAGCCTGTGGCTGGACACAGGGAGGGGGGGGCACAGGCCTTGTAGATTTGCTGTCCAGGAGTCCCAGATGAAACGGCTGAAGAGTCAAAGTGCAGTTTGTTAATGGTGATGGAAAGCACACGTCACTTTGCAGTACATGTATTTCACTGGAAAGTAACTTGTAGAGAAGTTTACCTTGAATGGAAGCTGTGATACACATCGTGCCTGTGGGACATGTAACTGCTGCTGTGGTTGAACAGGCAGCATCTGTACAAGTTTCACACACAAGTGCTTCACCTGCAATGTGGAGAAAAATAGTCAGTGATATGTTGATCTGATCTAAATTGTGGTTCATAAAGGCTCAAAAATCTTCTCACTGTTCAAAAGGAGTTTCAGACATATGGGTTGTAATTTAAATATAAATAGATACTACTTACATGACTCTAAATTAGTTCATCTGCTTCCTACCTGTTTAGTCTGTTTCTTGTACTGCTGTACTGTAACTTATGAATTTCTCCTCTGAGGATCAATAGAGCCTCCTTATATTGTCAAGGATATTAATAATACAATATGATAAATATTAATATATTATTAAAAATAGTAATTAGTTACCTGTGCTGGAGAGCGCCCAGATGAGAGTCAGAGAAAGAAGCAGCTTCATCATGATGAACAGGTAAGTTCAGTAGATTCCTTATACGACCTCTCATCTGCACGGAGGCACTTTATATACTCTACAGGTGATGAACGCCTGTATGGCTGATACATGTCTGAATATCTCAGGGATTGGGCGTGTTTCCATTTTTACAGCGTGATCATTCAATCTGTCAGTCTCTCTTTGTCACAAAGGAAAACAGGTCAACACACGAAAACACACGTCAACACACCCATTTTAACTTCATCACTGTTAACCTGTTCAGGATAGTGGACCACAAACAAAAAGCATAAAACATAGACCTACATTTCCCTCAGGATCATTTAAGTATTTATATACATAATATATATCAAAGCGCTTCTTGTCATTTATCATTTGAAATGTTGTGAAACTGGTAACCTGTTTGTTAATACATCTTGATGCAGCAGCGTAACAATGATTAAATAAATATTTGTTAATAATAATTATATGATATTACACTAATCCAGTTATTTGAAGTAGACTATATACTGAACAAAATTCAGTATTAGTGGGTTAAATTCAAGTTAAATATAATTTAAACATTACGTATGTTTTCTAACATTAAATATCATCATATACTTTAACCAACATTGCAATAAAAGAAACATCTACACCTTGAATTTTGCCGATTTGAGGCTAATTTTAAACAGGCTGACTTTATTTACTACTGTGTTGCATTAATAAGCACAACATAGGGTTTGTAGAATATTGACCTGCAAAGCGACTTGTATCAAAGTTAAATTCAATTGGGTAAAGAACTATTGAATTAAAAGAGAATTATTTAGAAATAGAAGACATTTTATAAAAAAGTAATAAAATATCACACTGTGCATTAACCAGTAGTTCACTCTAGATTCAAGATCTTTATTGTCATCATTGTACAATGAAATTATAAGAGTCTTCTCTTTCCAAGATATATCTATATAAATGTGGAGAAATAAAGTTTAAAAAAAATATGTATATATTAGCAGCATCAGCAACTAACTACAAACAGAGATAAGAAATAAACATATTTAAAGTGAAAAACATCCACAATGAAAGTGGGTTTGACAGACTATGATTCTCTAGACACACACTTGGGCTCTGTGTGCGAGCTATGAAATAATTTGCAAAAAAACACAGTCCATCATTGTGTTGAGTGGAGCTCTGACTGTATAGTCGCTCACACTGGACTGAAACACAACTGAAAACTGGATATTACCCATGATCCCAGCTGCTGCTGGAAAAAAATCCACCAAACTCTGTTTAGAATTCTTCATATTTTAAAGGTTTTCTAATGAATATTGGAGATAAACTCTCCGACTTTATCATCAGTAAAGTCAGCGCACTGCTCATTGCCCCCCCACCTCCTGGATCTACTCTACAAAAGCATAGTCCAACCCATCCTGTTGATCTGTTCCACCGGTTTGTCCAACTGTCACAGTCTGTCACCAACAAAACAATCATACAATGGCCTCTAAATTCATCGGCCTTCCCACAACCAAAATCACACACCTAGCACTCACCACAACAGACGACACCGACCACCCCCTTAATCATATCTTCACATTACTGCCATTCGGGCGGAGGTACAGATCACCTAAATGGAGAAGGGCCCAATTCCGTAGGAGCTTCGTTTGCAGCACCAAACAAATTGTTACGATGAATTTAAACTGTTTGTAAATGTTTGGATGTTTCATGTGGAGTTGGGCAAAATGCCTCTGTTCGGCCTCAGCTGAAATGTTTCCTTTGTGTTGACTGTACTGACATGGCTGTGAAATCAGATTGTCGTCAGGTGTCAATAAAGTCTATAAAGATAATGATTAGGACAATTGAAGCTGCAGTCAGTTCAACACTTCTCAAAGGAGATTGTAACCACTCACCAAAGTTACATAGAGCCAGTCACTGAAGCATCTACAGACGTGGACAAAATTGTTTTTCACATCAACTCTATGTTCACAGACGCAAAAATGAAGCATACAAATAAAATAACACTCTACCTACTGTGAAACATGGCGGACGCTCAGTTATGTTCTGGGGCTGCTTTGCTGCATCTGGCACAGGGTGTCATGAATCTGTGGAGGGTACAATGTAATCTCGAGACTATCAATGCATTTTGGAGCGAAATGTGCTGCCCAGTGTCAGAAAGCTTGGTCTCAGTCGCAGGTCATGGGTCCTCCAACAGGATAATGACCCAAAACACACAGCTAAAAACACCCACGAATGACTAAGAGCAAAACATTGGACTATTCTGAAGTGGCTTTCTATGAGCCCTAATCTAAATCCTGTTGAACATCTATGGAAGGAGCTGTAACATGCAGTCTGGAGAAGACATCCTTCAAACCTGAGATAGTTGGAGCAGTTTGCTCACAAGGAGTGGGCCAAAATACCTGTTGACAGTTGCAGAAGTCTCATTGAGAGTTACACAAATCGCTTGATTGCAGTGATTGCCTCAGAAGGTTTTTTGAATTGATTCTGTTGAACTACAATTCAAAAGCAATGTCTGATTTTCATTAGTTAATTTTCAGATTTTTTTTAATTTATTATTACTTTTGTCTGTTTCAAGTTATTTTAGTGACTATTGTGGGTCTTTCTTTTTCTTTAACAGAAGGATAACACAATTTTTGTCCAAGAGTGTAACTTATTTTAATAAAACTTCTGCTTTAAGGTTAAAAAAAAGGTAATTGTCGCTTTGACACCATGTTAACTACATCACATAAGATCTTTCACTGTAGTTCCAATGCTTTTCCAGTCCCTCATTTGTCGCTCTCTCTTACTCTCATGTTTGGTTGTCTTTACTTTTATGACATCTGATCAACAAGTGATAAGTCGTCTTCATTAATGACAAACCACATGAAAACAGATTGGGGTAGAAGTAGCAGCAGGAAAGCAAACGTGATGCTGGCAACAGTTCATCGACGTATTTCACACGCTGCTGTGTCATTGTCCCAGGATTCATACCAAGCTGTGGACCTGCCTGGTCTATCTGACAGGTGAACAAATAACATCAAGTCAGTAAAGTTATTTATTAAAGTCAATAAAGAAAGGGTTGGTACTCAGACAGCTGTATTGTTGATGCCCTGGTACACTGCCACACCTACTATTGAACTGTCGCACAGCCTCTCTCTATTTTTACCTCTCTCTCTCTCTCTCTCTCTCTCTCTCTCTGACACAGAGCTTCAATATGTGACTATTATTTTGGTGTCGCAACATCACATAGCAATCAGGGGAACCAATGGTGTGTCTCATACATTATATATTTTTTGTCAACTTAGCACTTGCCTTAGGTTTGATACCATGAATTTAGTTATACAAATGACAACAGAAGAAATGATATAATGAATTTCAAGCTTTACTTCAGCCTAAAATCAAATTAGTCCTCCACAGTTAATATTTTACTAGACAACAAAACTTACTTTGAACTCTCTGAACTTTTTTCCACATTTTATTATTTAAATGAGGATGAAATCATGTTATCTTGTTTGTGAGTGAGAATACTCAGATTCACCTTCACTCATTCAGTTTTCCCCCAACTGCTGCACATCGCACAACGTTAGCTTTGACCTCCCAAGAAGTCGTTGAGGATAGTCCTCACACTCAGCTGTGACGTCACCCAGAAATAAAACGACTTTAGTGGACTTTATAGTTTACAAAGATTAAACCCCATGGCTTAAGAAGGTTTTAACACACAGAGTAATAATGGACCATGGCTGTATCCTCAGGTTTCCTGTCCACAGCTAATTCTAACACTATAGTCTCCATCAAAGGTTCATGTGAAGATAAGTCAGAAGTTTAAAACTATATTTTTAATACATGTTTTAGAATCAGTGTTACTTTGGTTAAACTGTTTTCCAGGATATTAGACCTGGAGACATTGTGACATGAAATGGTCAAACAGACATTTCAATTTGCAAAGGTCTTGTTCTACAGAGACTGAATATGACTCCAGGTCAAGATGGCTGCTATTTTTGCTGTTGACCTCAAATTCGTGTCAGTGAAGAAATTGCTCAGAAAAATAAACATGTTGTTCTCTATAGTGTGTTGTGCTGTATTGTTGATGTTCTTTAGCAACATTACCACACCTCCTATTGTTGAATTGATGGAACAGCCTCTCTATTTATATCTCTGGCCTTTAGAAATCAAAAGTATGTTTTTCTTCAGCTAGGTAATAAAGCTTCTCCCACAGATGCTTCACATGTTTGTTTGGGTGAGAACTGTTTCTGTCTGAGGACGCCAACAACGCCTAAACAATGGGAAATAATCAATATTACTTTTGGAGACTGAAGTGGAAGTCTTCCTCATCTGAATGCCGAAGTGTCGTTGGGCAAGATACTGAACCCATAATTGCCCCTTATAGAAAAAGTGCTGCCCATAGATGCACCATCATTTTACCCTTTGTCCCTATATTCATTACATTACATTACATTTCATTTAGCTGACGCTTTTGTCCAAAGCGAGTGCATTCAACCATCAGGGTACAAACCCAGAACAACAATTATCAAGAAAACTACAAACTGCAATAAGTAAGTGCCATTTAAGTGCTACTAAATTGTTCGTTTTTAAATTGTATTTATACTATAGTTGGAAGAGGTGTGTCTTTAGTTTGTGGCAGAAGATTTATAAGCTTTCTGTTGTCCGGATATCAATTGGGAGCTGATTCCACCATTTAGGAGCCAGGACAGAAAACAGTTGTGTTTTTGATGTGTTCAGCAGTGAAGGAGCAACAAGGCGATTGGCAGAAGCAGAGCGGAGTCGGGTTGGGGTTTTAACGTTTGACCGTGTCCTGGATGTAGACTGGAACCGATCCGTTTGCAGCACGGTACGCAAGTACTAATGTTTTGAAACGGATGCCAGCAGCCACTAGGGACGGGAATCGGTAGTAAGGAAAAACTACTTAAAAAACCCTTTTACAGGGTAAAAATACATAGAAACCTCAGAGAGAGCCTAGGTCTCCCAGGACGGACAGAAGTGCAATAGATGCCACGTGTAGGAAAACATCATCCAGATTAAAGATTTTTGCGGCATTTGATGAGGTTAAACATCCCGAAGGACAACCTCAACATGACGTGCCAAGCAGTCCCGCTGCAATCACAGTCCATGGTCAGCAACCAGCAGGACCACGATCCACCATCCAGACCAGACGCCACTCCAGTCCTCAGTCACCGTCCACCGCCACCCACCAGGACCCACCACGAGCCAGCGCCGCGGTCCTGGTCCACCGCCCGTACCCAATGCCCACACGACACAGAATCCGCCACACTGGATCCACCACCGCGACCCCCGATGCGCGATCCACAAACCGCAATCCATGGTGCGGCCACAGAGGTAAATATCGTCATACACAAGAATCCCTAGTAGCCACTGGTAGCCAGTGAAGGGAGCGGAGGAGCGGTGTAGTGTGAGTGAATTTAGGTTAAAGACCAGTCGAGCTGCTGCATTCTGGATGAGCTGAAGAGGTCGGATGGCAGCAGCAGGTAGACCTGACAGGAGGGAGTTACAGTATTCTAGGTGTGAGGTGACCAGGGCTTGGACCAGAACCTGCGCCGCCTTCTGAGTGAGAAGGTGGCGTATTCTCCTGATGTTGTACAGCATGAATCTACAGGAACGTGTTGTTACTGTAATGTTAGCAGTGAGGAAGACTTGGCTGTCGAGTGTCACACCCAGGTTCCTACCAGTCTGAGTGGGGGTTAACACGGAGTTGTCAAAGTTAATAGTCAGGTCATGGGTGGGAGGGTCTTTCCCTGGAAGGAAAAGTAGTTCAGTCTTGTCAAGGTATATTTTCAGGTGGTGTGCAGACATCCACTGGGAGATGTCAGTCAGACAGGCAGAGATTCGTGCTGCCACCTGTGTTTCAGATCGGGGAAAAGAGAGGATTAGTTGGTTGTCATCAGCATAGCTATGGTAGACAAAGCCATGTGAGTGGATGACAGAGCTGAAGGAGAAGAGGAGGGGACCCAGGACAGTAGTGAGAGGACAAGGTTCAGACACAGATCCTCTCCAAGTTACCCGGTAAGTGCGTTCACTGAGGTAGGAAGAGAGCAGGGAGAGAACAGAGCCTGAGACACCCAGGTCCTGAAGGGAGGAAATAAGGATCTGGTGGTTCACTGTGTCAAATGCAGCAGCGAGGTCTAGAAGGACGAGGACAGAGAAGAGAGAGGCAGCTCTAGCAGTGTGAAGCTGCTCAGGGACAGCAAGGACAGTCTCAGTTGAGTGGCCTTGAAACCAGACTGGTGAGGGTAAAGAAGGTTATTGTGGTTAAGATAGGGGAAGAGTTGATTAACGATATTCAGTCATTTGGAAATAGTATTACATCAGGATAAACAATAACCTGCAAAACCTCAGCTGCTGTCGACTTAACATTTAAAGATGATCATTCAATGGTTTTTACCTCAAAGTTTTTATCCTAAGTGTAAAATATACATATGAAATGTATTGTGGGGTTTTCTGAGAGTGGGTGATTTCAGACAGAACAGAAATACAAAATAAACCAGGAAACACCAAACTCAAACAAATTAACCATGACACCGTGACTTTGACTGACCATATCTCCCTCGATTTAGGTCAAACAGAAATGTCTCTCATATTATTTTAAAGCTCTTTATTTAGCTTAACTGTTTGCTATCGCCAGTATTATTCCCAGTTAAAGGTGAATTGTGCTCTGAATTTAGTGAGATTCTTTCTACCTGGTGGCGTCTCAAGTTAAATATCAAATCATAGGCTCCACCAAAAGACAGAACATGCAAGATCATTAAAGAATAAGCCAGAATATATTTTATTATAAGTATTTGTCCATTCACAATGTGTTTCAGATTCTTTTTTATTCTTCCTCTAAGAAAATGTTGACATATCGTGTGGATGTGCAAATACTTTGTCATGTTATAGGCTAATCATCATAATACTTCTAGCCATCTTTATTTGTACAGCACTTTTCTTAACAAAGTAACAAAGTGCTTCACAAAAGTGTCAAACCTTGATATGACTCTCTCTCTCTCCCCCCCCCCTTTTGTCTTTGTCAACTCCTGCCCACTGAGTCTTTTTAAGATACTGCATCAGCTGCATGTGTTTCATTCTCCTGCCGAACATTCATTTTAGTGATCTGTGAAAGGCTCTTAAAGGAGCCTGTGTCAAATATTCACATTACTCCACATTGAGTAACTGTCAGTTACACATGCATTTCAAGCCAAAACAACACATTTTAATTAATAAATCTGTGTATTACAGATACATGCTTTATCTATTAAAAGGAGAATTTAATTATTTAGCTTAACACTCACTGGGATGCACCAAATAATGTCATCAATTTAGCAACTGTATCACACACAGGAAAAAAACCTTTACTTTTTACTGACTGTTGAAAAATGAAAGAATATATCACATCAAGACAAATTAACTTGAATTTGTTAGGTCTTTAAAAAGGAAATGAAAACAAAACTGGTGATAAAGTTCACACCTCTAAAATTCCTTCCTGTTTTAGCCTATCTGCATATATATGACTGACCCAGAATAAAACAACATACAAGTAAACCAAATGCTATGGTTTCTGTCACGGTTTGAGGATGGAGATGGACCCAGGATGCCGAGGTTACAAACAAAAAGGTATTTAATATAAAAAGGAGTCTTAAAACAAGACAAAAACAAAACATGAACACTAACAAGTAAGGACTGGCGACAAGGCGCGCGGAGAACAAGGAAAGAGAAGCTGAGCGAGACAGCAGGACATAACAAACCATAGATGACGACGTGTAAAAACGAGTAGAAGAACAAACGAACCGACAGAGGACAAAGGGAAACACAGAGGCTTAAATACACAGAGGGAAGGCAGGGGCAATTAAACACAGGTGAAACACATGAGGATTGGGGATGACAATCAAGGCCAGGAAGTTAAGACAGAAACAACACACAAGGAAAGTGAGACTACAAAATAAAACAGGAAACAGAAAATACAAAGAGACAGAAATTAACAAACAAAAATGACAGGACGTCACAGTTTCGTTCCTAAAGCAGCTGGAAAAACTTAACCTTTGGTATTTGATGAAGCTGGTCCCGATATGATTTTATCAGAAAGGAGATTGACTGCAGAAACAACCTTGTTTTTTAGTAGTTTTAATGAATGATTACAACATCTAACACAGTACATATTTCTTCTTTTGTGAAATAACACACATCATTTCCATCTTTTGTGACTCAATCTAATGTGAAAGCCCAAATTGTATCATAATTGAAATCCCCAGTGACTATGTTCCTGTGAAACTCTTTATGTGTCACTTAAATTAAGGCTAACAAACTGATTAAAAGTTAAATTAAAGTTTTGTGTGCATCTGTCTATATCATTGGTGCTGACTTAGCTCACTTTAACTTCACCCAGACCATATCCCCTGTCGACTAAATATGTATTTTATAAAATCTGTGACTACCAATCAAAGATGGCAGCAAGTAAACCAAAGACCAGACTTCTGAAGGTTCTCTCAGAGTCCTTCCAGTGGATTCAAAGGTTCATCCATTTTTGTTCTGAACTCTAAAATAGGATGAAAATGAGGAGTCCAATCAGCAGATGCAGCATTCCCATTCTGACAAAACAGGCATCACTGGCAGTGGTTGGTGTAGTGAGGGTGTTACACAAACTAGTCTCACAACAGGCTGGTCCACTGATATTGGCAGCAACACCTTGTATGAAAGGCAGTGACCCCAGGCTGGCAGCAGCTGCACACAGATTTGTAGATGCACAGCCAAAAGCTTGAGCAGTGCCTGCCACACTTGTCACTAAAGATGAAACACAATTGTAGGTTTGTTAGTTGGATAATTTCAAAGAGAATTCTTCACTTTAAGAGGAACTTGAATACATGAGGAAAGGTATTTCGATGACAGTAGTTTAACATTAGTTTTTACCATGGTTACAGTCGTGCAGTATTTTAACATTGTACCTTATTACTGACATGTACAAGGGGAATTCAGGACATCGTGACATCACTGATTTCACTGTTTTATGTTTTCATGTGTGTGCAACAGAGAATACGTGTGATCCAATCCAACCACGCCCTTCAACTATACTGGTTGTTTTCAGAGGGGATACAGGCCTGAAGCTTTCAACGAGCAGAGGGCAGCAGAACACTGTGTTTCAGTCTGATGTTAAAGGGGACATATTATGAAAATTCCACTTTTGTAGTGCTTCTACACGTAATTTGGGTATCTGGCATGTCTACCGACCCAAAAACTCTGGAAAAAACAACTCCCGCGATTTGTTATGGTTCCTCTAAGTCCGAAACGTCATGCTTGAGTGACTGCGAATGAGCTTCCATATGCTTCTCTCGTCAAAAGCGAAATGGGAGTCTCTTACATGGCCTTGGCCCGCCCCCCCATCTCACCGCCCCCGCCCTCCCTACACTCATTGTAGATTCAATATTTGCCAAAGCACTTCACTTCGTTTCTACAAACCTCGGATAACCCTTGAATATTTAGCTAGTAGCATGAATAATTTAAATGATCCTTGTGGTATTTTGACCAAGATATGTTACAGACATTTCATCAAGACCCCAAGGAACCATATCAACTTGTGGTAAAATGGGCATAATATTTCCCCTTTAAGTTACTTGTCTCAGTGAAAGAAGCAAGTCCACAATATAAACATACTCCCACGTCAGTCAAAATGTTGAACTAAATGTAACTCAATAATAAGTTTTCTCAATGTTTATTGTTGTGCAGTATTTATCTTATGTTTTCAAAGCTGTTACCAATTTCTTAGTTCAATGACTATCAAAACAAAGAATTGTTGATTTAAGTCTTTTTGGAATCAAAAAAATCTCAAAATGAACAAAACAAGTTCCAACTTGTCAAATGTTGGAATTTTCTTATGGATCATAAATAGAGAGTAACACAGATGATACAGATTTAATTAAAGTGCTTTAGATTTTTAGTACATGAGTAAATATATCTTAACTCTTTAGTCTTTAGTATGAATATGTTAAAAATACTTTAAGGTAGTAGAATAGGTTTGAAGTAATCTTTGTTTAAATGCAGTTTATAAGAAGAAGACTTACCACTGGCTTGAAAGCAGCGATCCTCTGTTCCCTTACATTGTACTGAAGAGTTGCAATCAGAGGTGACGGGGTTACAAACGTGACACTGTAGACTGTTAACTGCTGGAACCACAGGGACTGAAACAGACAAAAAATGATACTTTTTATTAGAGGAAGAGAGAAGATGGAAGTGTTATGGATTAAAAACAGAACATGTCAGCAAAATAGAGCTGCCACTAACGACTATTTTTCTATCAATTAATCTGTCGACTATTTTACCAATTAGTCGATTAATCTAAATGATTAATTTTCCTCCAAATACAATTAACCATTCCATTTCATTGCCGAAGCACCGCGCCAAGGAAAGCCAGGCGCCTTCTATCCACCCCCCTGTTAAACCTTTGTTCGGGTCACATGGGCTGCGATGCGGCTCGCGCCCTGCACCGATGGTTTCGGAGTCGAATCTGCTGAGTTCACTTATTAATGTGCGTTAGACTGACTGTGTACTAATGTTGACATCTTCATTCGGGTCCTCACTTCCGTGTCTGACCCCACACCCCACATTCATTGCCTCATCCTATTGGTCCACAACATACCAACATAGGGGCTTTCTCATAGCTAAACCTACATGTAAAACAATTGTTGTGAATAACATTTAACGATACCACAGTCTATTTTTTTCGCTCGCCGCGAGCGTATCGCGCCAGGAAACACACTGAAAAATTATTTTATATGATATAATGATAATATATGCATCCCATACTTTGTATTCCCCTTCTGTTACAAGCACACAAGCAGATAGACAGAGAGAAAAAGAGAGTGGCGGGGGGGGGGGGGGGGGGGGCTATGAAGTAGGGCTGCTCGATTATGGAAAAAATCATAATCACGATTATTTTGGACAATATCAAAATCATGATGGCAACCCTAACACTCTATGACCGACTGACCGGCGCGTAGAAATGCGGGTCCGGTCTGACCGGTCTGAACAGCCAGGCGGGAGCGCGCTTGAGAATAGCGCTGCGCGGCACGGCCGCTCCATGGTCTGCTGCTGCCCTCCCTGCTTTTCCACTTGCGCTGTTTTTTTCACCGCCGATCACCACCACACACACAACTCGCCTCCTTCACTTTACTGCTGCTTGAGAGTGAGAGCCAGTGAGCTGGGCCGCTGAATGCTTTGGGGGAAAGACTGAATTGCGCATGCGCATCTCTTTCGAAAGAAATGCAAGATATTCGTTTCAACTCGATTATAGTAGTTTGGAGATCGTTTGACCCCATAATCGTAATCACGATAAAATTTCGATTAATCGAGCAGCCCTACTATGAAGAACATCATAATTTAATGCAACGTTTTAGAAATCAAAAAAGGTAAATTCATAAAAAAGGTGCGTTGATTTAAAATATTGATGTCGACGCATTCAATATGCATTAGACGCATTTACAGACGTCGATTAATCGTGGCAGCCCTACAGCAGGAGGATGCAGATTAATAAGAGTCATCTACATCTACTTACAAGGCAGAGTGTTGGAGTTGCAGTTGTCTGTGTTGCAGCATGTAGCACTTGCAAGTGCACTGGAAACACCCAAGTTCACTGAAAATGTCTGAGAGCCTGTGGCTGGACACAGGGAGGGGGGGGCACAGGCCTTGTAGATTTGCTGTCCAGGAGTCCCAGATGAAACGGCTGCAGAGTCAAAGTGCAGTTTGTTAATGGTGATGGAAAGCACACGTCACTTTGCAGTACATGTATTTCACTGGAAAGTAACTTGTAGAGAAGTTTACCTTGAATGGAAGCTGTGATACACATCGTTTCTGTGGGACATGGAACTGGTACTGTGGCTGAACAGGTAACATTCGTACAAGTTTCACACACAAGTGCTTCACCTGCAATGTGGAGAAAAATAGTCAGTGATATGTTGATCTGATCTAAATTGTGGTTCATAAAGGCTCAAAAATCTTCTCACTGTTCAAAAGGAGTTTCAGACATATGGGTTGTAATTTAAATATAAATAGACACTACATACATGACTCTAAATTATTTCATCTGCTTCCTACCTGTTTAGTCTGTTTCTTGTACTGCTGTACTGTAACTTATGGATTTCATCTCTAAGGATCAATTGAGCCTCCTTATATTTTCAAGGATATTAATAATACAATATAATAAATAATAATATATTATTAAAAATAGTAATTAGTTACCTGTGCTGGAGAGCGCCCAGATGAGAGTCAGAGAAAGAAGCAGCTTCATCATGATGAACAGGTAAGTTCAGTAGATTCCTTATACGACCTCTCATCTGCACGGAGGCACTTTATATACTCTACAGGTGATGAACGCCTGTATGACTGATACACGTCTGAATATCTCAGGGATTGGGCGTGTTTCCATTTTTACAGCGTGATCATTCAAACTGTCAGCATCTATCTTGTCACAGAGGAAAACACGTCAACACACCTAAACACACCACAACATACCTAAACACACCCATTTTAACTTTGGCACGGTAAACCTGTTGGGATTGTCGACCAAGAACAAAAAGCATAAAACATAGACCTACATTTCTCTCAGTTTCATTTAAGTATTTATATTAGAGCTGTGAAAAATAACGCGTTATATTTTGCATTTTTTCCGCATTTAACGCATGCGCAGAAGGACCTTCCAATTCCGCCGCCTCTGCACTAGTCGCCGCTTTAATGCAGTCAGACGGCAGCTGCTATTCAAACAACAAACAACATGGATAATTCTGATAAACCTGAGACCCTTCTGGATGGGAAGATCGTGTTCCAAAAAAACAAAGATCGAACATTCAATAAAACCAAGGTGATATGCACACTCTGCGGGAAGACGTTATCGGCCGGGGGCGGGAGGAACGAGGACCACGTCGCAAACGTTTTTTTACAAAAGCGTCTGCATTTTTTTTTTTTTTTTTTTTTTTTTTATCTATTTAAGTATAATGTAAACTTTTGTTAACAGTTAATATATTATTCATAGTTTTAAGTTAAACAGTGTTTTGTATTTATTTATATTTATAATCTACTTTAAACAGTTCATATATTTGGCAATAAAAAAAGCCTTTCTTAAATGTCGTCAATCGTCGTTTTTTCTTTTTAAGTATCGTTCAGGCACCGTTTAGGCACCGGTATCGTTTAAAAAGTATCGGTTAAGCACTGGTATCGGGAAAAAAACAAAACGATACCCATCCCTAGTTGTGAGTCATCACTTTTATGACATCTGATCAACAAGTGATAAGTCGTCATCCTTAATGACAAACCACAAAGAAACAGATTCGGGTAGAAGTAGCAGCAACAAAGCAAACGTGATGCTGGCAACAGTTCACCGACGTATTTCACACGCTGCTGTGTCATTGTCCCAGGATTCATACCAAGCTGTGGACCTGCCTGGTCTATCTGACAGGTGAACAAATAAAACCAGTCAGTAAAGTTATTTATTAAAGTCAATAAAGACAGGGTTGGTACTCAGACAGCTGTATTGTTGATGCTCTTGTACACTGCCACACCTACTACTGAACTGTCGCACACCCTCTCTCTATTTTTAGTCCATGTCCATGAACTCTATGGAAGTGAAAAGGCAACAAAAGTGGAGCAGCTGATACAAGCTTAATTTATTGCACTGACAGGAGACCACTGGACATCAGTAAGCAACCATAACTACCTCTGCCTAACAGCTCATCTAATAGATGATAATTAGAAGCTGCACTCGTTTGCATTAGGTGTAGTGAAAACAGAGGAAAGGCATTTCGCCGAAGCATGCGCTCAACAGTTTTTGACTTGGCTAAAGAGTGGTGGATAACGGAAAGGGTCATCACTATTTGAACAGATAGTGCTCAGAATATGGTAGCGGCAGCCAGGAGTCTACCATTCAAGCATATGCCTTGTGTAGCGCAGATTGTACAGCGGACGATCACAGTGTCTCTCCGTGACAGCGGGTTTGATGGTGTATTAGCCAAGAGCCGTAAAATTGTCGGATATTTCAAACACAGTCCTGCAACACAGCAGAGCTAAAAGTTCAGCAAGCTTCCCATGGACAGACAGAAGAGTCACTCATCCAGGATGTAGTCACACACAGGAATTCAACACTGGAGATGATAAAGCGTAACCAGCACAACAAAGAGCCACTGAAGGCAACACTTGCCCAGCAGAAGCACAACTTGGCCACGCTAGCCTCAGCTGAATATGACAGGCTAGACAATTTGGAAACACTGCTGGAGCCATGCCGGTAAAGT
Organism: Pleuronectes platessa; assembly: GCF_947347685.1. Lineage (NCBI taxonomy): Eukaryota > Metazoa > Chordata > Actinopteri > Pleuronectiformes > Pleuronectidae > Pleuronectes > Pleuronectes platessa. The sequence goes on from NC_070634.1 coordinate 27,012,736, forward strand.
GATCTTTCTAGTCTCAACTCATTTACTTTCTACAATATATTTTCTTTTAGAAATAATTTTAGGCCTGTCCACTATATGGGGGCTATGAATGAAAAAGTATTCTATAATTCTGTCTTGTTTGTGTATTTGAAGGTATGTTACTGAGATCTTGGGGGAAGACAAATATGTGTCCTGCTCTGTGGTCCTGCCTGAATTCTGCCACCTTCTGCATACAATGGAGATTTCAGATGTTGACCCTGCCTACATAGTGCGCTTCAAGGCTGCATTCAAAGGTGACCTCAACACACGGTAGGCTGGCACATCTTGCACAAAAGTACTTGGCCACACCTGCCTCAACAGTGCCATGTGAGAGACTATTTTCTTTGGCAGGCCACATTGTACAGAAGAAGAGGTCAGCTTTGTCAACAAGCTAGTTTGCCTAAGTAACTGGTTAAAAGAAAGTAGACGATGAATTGGTTGACTGAAGTCATGACACACAACACGTTGACACACAGTTATTGTTATTGAATTAAGTGTGTGAAAAGGACTGTTCAATTTGTTTCTTTTAAGACACTTATGACATTCAGTTTATAATTCAGCTTTCAGCCCACTCAATGTAATGTTGACTTTATTTGGGTGAAATGTTACCTCACAGTTTACAGACAAGCTGTTTACCTTTACTTTGTAAATGAAGTTAACATTTTCTCATATGCTTGTCTTCTATTTAAGTTGGCAGTAAATTATTGATGTTGTGGTGTTACGTGTGGCCGTGCCAGGCCCTCCATGAGACTTTGTATTCAGTCTAATGATGAGGCACTTTAATCAGTTAAACCTCTGTGCAGTAAGAGGAGAGCCCAATTTCAGAGGCGTGTTTACTACAGTGGCAAACAGGTGCCCGTGATGAGCAGGTTAAAAGAAAAGGAAGACTTCATGATTGGAGTCATTTGACACAAGTTCACAAGTATCAAGTAATGTTATTCATTGTAGAGTTTGAAAAGGGACTGTTTACTTTATCTTTTCAAAGACACCATGGCATTCATTTTCTTTTTAAACCTTAAGTCTACTCAATGTAGAATTCATGTGGGTAAAATGTCATTTTACAAATTATTTACAGGCAAGCAGTTATTTTTGTACTTTCTACTTGAATTTTATGGGCGTTGTTGCTCCGTAAATTAAGATATTCTAATTGGCTGAGATGTAAAATAAAGTTAAAAAGCCCTAACCAGTTTGTCATACATTTCTTTATTCAAACACCATACATTTAAATAGTATTATTTTAGTTGACGTGATTAACTTGATTAATTTTTTTAATCGATTAACAGCACCAATATTTTTCGTTATTTTATCTGTCAAATTTCTCTCTGGGACTAGTTTTAAAGCCGATCATATAATATGGTATAATATGGTATAATATAATATAGATCTATGATGTAAGACATCTTTAGCACTTGCCTTAGGTTTGATACCATTCATTTAGTTATTCAAATGACAACAGAAGAAATTATATCATGAATTTCAAGCTTTACTTCAGACTATAATCAAATTGGTCCTCCACAGTAAATATTTTAGTAGCCGACTAAATTTAGTTTGAACTCTCGTGGAAGTCGTCGAGGATGGTCCTCACTCTCAGCTCAGGCGTCACCCAGAAATAAAACGACATGGAAAAGTGGACTTTATAGTTTTACAAAGATTAAAACCCCATGGCTTAAAAAGGTTTTAACACAAAGAGTAATAATGGACCATGGCTGTATCCTCAGGTTTCCTGTCCACAGCTAATTCTAACACTATAGTCTCCATCAAAGGTTCATGTGAAGTCAGAAGTTTTTAACTATATTTTAGTGCTCTGTTATGTTTAATGTCGATTAAAATGTTTTTCTTCTCTTTTAGAATCAGTGTAACTTTGGTTGAACTGTTTTCCAGGATATTAGACCTGGAGACATCGTGACATGAAATGGTCCAACAGACATTTCAATTTGCAAGGTCTTGTTCTACAGAGACTGAATATGACTCCAGGTCAAGATGGCTACTGTGAATTAGTTCAGGCTCAGATTAAAAAAAAAGAATTCAGCTGTTGACCTCAAATTCGTGTCTGTGAAGGAATTGCTCAGAAAAATAAACATATTGTTCTCTACAGTGTGTTGTGCTGTATTGTTGATGTTCTTTAGCAACATTACCACACCTCCTATTGTTGAATTGATTGAACAGCCTCTCTATTTATATCTCTGGCCTTTAGAAATCAAAAGTATATTTTTCTTAAGGTAGGTAATTAAGCTTCTCCCACAGATGCTTCACATGTTTGTTTGGGTGGAAACTTTTTCTGTGTGAGGACGCCAACAACGCCTAAGCTCTGGGAAATAATCATTTTCACTTTTGGAGACTGAATTGGAAGTCTTCCTCATCTGAATGCCGAAGTGTCCTTGGGCAAGATACTGATCCCCCAAATGCCCCTTATAGAAAAAGTGCCACTCATAGATGCAGTGTCATTCTACCCATTGTCCCTATATTCACTCATGTGGAAATAGTATTACAGCAGGATAAACAATAACCTGCAAAACCTCTCCTGCTTCCGACTTAATTATTAGAAACTACAAAACAGAAACTTAAAATAAAATAAAGGTGTGTGGTGTTTTGTTAAAACTGCTTCATGTTTCATTGGATGGTTTAGTGAGGTCCTCGGATCAGCCCTGCCAGAGTCGGTCACGGCCCTGGCGGAGCCCCGAAAAGACGATCAAACTGGACTATCTAGAGCAGAGGCCCCAAACTCCTGGCTGCGGACCGGTACCGGGCCGTGGGTCATTTGGTACCGGGCCGCACAGAAAGAATAAACAACTTACATTATTTCTGTTTTATTTATTGTCTGATTCTGAACGGTGTTTTATTTTGAAAAATGACTGTATCCTCTCCGTTATGTATCATGCTTTATTACACATGTCAAGATTCTTGTCTCTGTCACGTGACTTTTTCGCTAAACACAAAGCCGACGGTATTTGTCAACAAACCAGGTGAATCCAGCATGTCCGTGCAAGAAGAAGATCAGCTGCTGGAGATCGCAAATGATGGCGGCCTTAAAAGTATGTTCGAGAAAACAACTCTGCCGATGTTCTGGGTTAAAGTCACGGCAGAATACCCTGTGATCGCCACAACAGCACTAAAAACTCTGTTGCCATTTCCGAAATTATATCTGTGCGAAGCAGAGTTTTCTGCTGTGACGGCAACCAAAACTAAATTACGGAGTAGACTGGACATCAACAACACACTTCGGGAGTCATTGTCACCCATTAGCCCTAGATGGGACCGCCTTGTTGCATATTTGTTTTTTATTTGTGATTTATTCATTGTTACTCACTGTTGTGTTGTTGGTGCCATGTTAGGAGGACGCTGCTAATAAAGTTGCATAAGAATTTGTATAATAATTATATTGTGATTCGTTTGAAATATTAATTATTATTATTATTATTAGTAAATCGTGTCCACGCATTGTTAGTACGTGGCCACACAATAATTAATTTGAGGCCGCGTATTTACAATTCGTTAATTTCTTTTAATAACGAGACAGTTTTGATAATATACGAAGTAGAAAGTACAGAAATGTGTGGTCAAATGTAGCGAGTAAAGGTAAAAAGTCGTCAGGAAAATAAATACTCAAGTAAAGTACAGATATGTGAAAAACTCTACTTAAAGGGGACATATTATGCCCATATTACCACTAATTGATATGGTTCCTTGGGGTCTTAATGAAATGTATGTAACATATTTTGGTCAAAATACCACAAGGATCATTTAAAACTCTTTTTACCCTGTCTAAAACAGCCTTCCTCAGAGTGACCTGTTTTGAGTGCCTGATCCTTTAAAAGTGTTAACATGTTAATATTCGAAGGCGTCTCAAGTCTTATGCTCAGACCTTTAAAAACTATTTCCAGATGTGTTCTGTTAATTTCCTCCTCTGAATTATCTTTGAACCACTTATGGATGAGGAAAAGAAGGGAGGTTCTTCAACAAGTCCTTAAATCTTAAGGTAGACACATTCCCAAATTTACTCAGAGACTCTATTGGTGACTCATTTTATCTCTAGGTTTGTAGTAAACAACTCCCCTATAAAAGTCCTTGTCTTGCACAGACAAGGCAGATTTTCACTATTTGCCTGTGTGATGTCTCCGAGTCTTTGGAAGCTCATACTGACCTGTGAAACTTCTTGTAATAAACATTATACATGTAAGTACTCGGTCTGCGGTCTTCTTCCTCAAACATCAACTTCGACAAGACTCTGCTGCTTGAAAGACACAACAAAAGCTAATGAGCTAATGAGCCAGCTCCTTTTTCCAGTGTTTTTGGGTCGGTAGACATGCCAGATCAGGGTTCCCGCGGGGTCTTAAAAAGTCTTAAATTTAATAATAGGAAATTTAGGGCCAAAAAAGACTTAAAAGTCTTAAATTTGATTTAGCTAGGTCTTAAAAAAGACCTAGTGCTGCAAAGTAAGCAGTAATGTAATCAGTTTCCCCCTAACAATTAGTATGGAAATAAATGAGCATGGAACCATCACTAACTTTGCAGCCCCTGGTGAGAACACATCGGAGAACACCCAGTGTGTTGGTGAGGATTGATGTAAGGACTGTATATTAGGAACTTATTCTTTTTTAGCCGGTTCTGATTTCCAGCTCCGCTCCAGCTGTGTCTGCTGAAACACAGCTCAGACGACTTCTCTCTCTTAATGTTCTTTAATTTGGCAACAGCAAAGTACAACATATGCCTATGAAAAGCAGGGCAGGATATGGGTGGGACTACGTGTGGTTCTATAAAAGGAAAGATACGTGCGTGCAGACAACACACCTCCATATTAACAATATACATCCTTATCTACCCGTATATACATATTAGCAAGGAACCCACCAATAACAATGCACTCGCGCTGACCTTGCAGCCCCAGAAGTGCAAGTTAACTAATAAAGAACTCTGAAACTACTAATAACATTGCCCACTCACGTTTCTCCTATTATTGGCCTAGGCAGCAGGGCTGAGAAGATAGAGGTTTATGTAGTGTTTTTTTTGGAACATACTTTTTTCTCTATGGTGAAAGAATCGTTTATTGAACTCATACTTGGTAGCTGTTTGACAAACAAAGCATCCTTATTGACTAGAAGGCTAGTCAATAAGCCTGTTTGGATTTCCAACTACTGTAAGTTCAGAGATACAGTCTTTGCCTCAGTGCAGCGCCAGGTCTACAGACACGCACACACACAGTTCTGTGTACTGTTATGTTCAGTCATTGTTATGTTGAACGGGAATACATTTACTTTGCAAGTAATTCTGGGACTAATTTCTTTTGTCATAGTAATTTTCCTTCGTACTTTTTGGCAGTATGGCCGAGAAATAGGTCTTAAATTCTATTCAAAGTTGTCTTAAAAAGGTCTTAAAAAGTCTTAAATTGAACTTGTTAAACCTGTAGGAACCCTGCAGATACCCAAATTAAAGTGTAGAAGCATTACAAAAGTGGAATTTCCATAATATGTCCCCTTTAAGTACAGTAACATAGTATTTCTACTTCGCTACTTCCCACCACTGGCAGACACAGACGACGCAGGCAGAGACGCAGACGACTCGACTCGACAAAAACTGAATGTTAGGAGTTGACTTGAATACAAAGAGAACCAATTACAAACTTGCCACAGGTGGCCCAGGACAAGCAGGTGAAACTAATCAAGGCAGGACAAAAACAGAAGTGACAGATTAGGGAGGCTGTGTCTTAGATCACTCTTGAATCCCTTTACAGTGAGGTCGTCATTTAGTAGCAGTGTCCGAATGTTTAATGACATTTTTAAAAATCTGCTCTTCCTGTTTTTGCCTCTCTGCATCCATATGACTGACCCAGAATTATAACCACAGATAAATACACCAAATGCTATATTTTCATATATTTCCGTTTCATAAAACATTCAATTTAAAATTCTTAACGACATGTTTGTAAATACTGTATTCATGTCCAAATGTAGAATAGAAATGGTTTCTCTACTTCAGCAGCTGGGAAAACTTAACCTTTGTTATTTGATGAAGCTGGTCCCGATATGATTTTTTCTGAAAGGAGATTGACAGTAGAAATAACGTTGTTTTTTCGTTTTTTTAATGAAGGATTACAACATATAACGCAGCAATATTTTCTTCTTTTGTGTAATAACACACATTTATCACAATTTTCGTCTTTTGTGGCCTCAATCTAATGTGAAAGCCCGATTTGTGTCATATACAAAAGAATAACCACAAGTATTTTTCAAGAATACAAGAATCTCAAACCTGTACTGAGTCACATCGAGATCAATATATGAGTTTAAAATAATATTAAATAATGGAAATGAAGAAACATGAAATAAATATTTTAAATAATTTAAATAGTTAATTTATACGGCAATCTTTCATGAGTGAATCCCCAGTGAGTATGTTTCCGTGAAACTATTTATGTTTCACATTAAGTAAAAGTAATAAATAAATATGAATAAATTGAACAAAAGTCAATTTAAAGTTTTGTCAAAAGTCCCTATCCACTTTTGACTAAATAGGTATTTTATAATCTGTGTTACTACCAATCAAAGATGGCAGAAAGTAAACCAAAGACCAGAGAAGGTTCTCTCAGAGTCCTTCCAGTGGATTCAAAGGTTCATCCATTTTTGTTCAGAACTCTAAAACAGGATGAAAATGAGGAGTCCAATCAGCAGATGCAGCATTCCCATTCTGACACAACAGGCATCACTGGCAGTGGTTGGTGTAGTTGTAGCTGCTTGTGTCGAGGTTGTTGTAGATGTGGTGGCAGTAGTAGTTGTGGTTGTGGCAGCAGCAGTTGGGGCAGTGGCTGCTGTTATTTGGGTCGTGGTTGTTGGGGTAGTGGTTGTTATTGTTGGGGTAGTTGTTGTGGTCGATGGGGTCGTGGTAGTTTGGGTAAGTGTTGTTGTGGTTATTGGGGTAGTGGTTGTTATCGTTGGGGTAGTGGTTGTTGTAGTCGGGGTAGTGGTTGTAGTTGGGGTAGTGGTTGTTGTTGTTAGGATAGTGGTTGTTGTCATTGGGGTTGTTGTTGTTGGGGTAGTAGTAGTTGTAGTTGAGGCAGTGGTTGATGTTGTTGGGGAAGTGACTGGTATTGTTGGGGCAGTGGTTGTTGTTGGGGCAGTAGTTGTTGTAGTTGGGGCAGTGGTTGTAGCTGGGGCAGTGGTTAATGTAGTTGGGACAGTGGTTGCTGTAGTTGGGGCAGTTGTTGCTTTAGTTGGGGCAGTGGTTGTTGTTGTTGTTTGGGTTGTGGTTGTTGGTGTTGGGGTAGTGTTTGTTGTAGCTGGGGTAGTGGCTGTTGTTGGGGTAGTGATTGTTGTAGTTGTAGTTAAGGCAGTGGTTGATGTTGTTGGCGAAGGGGCTGGTATTGTTGGGGCAGTGGTTGTTGTTGTTGGGGCAGTAGTTGTTGTAGTTGGGGCAGTGGTTGTAGTTGGGACAGTGGTTGCTGTAGTTGGGGCAGTTGTTGCTGTAGTTGGGGCAGTGGTTGTTGTAGCTGGGGCAGTTGTAGTTGGGGTCGTGGTTGTTGTCGTTGGGGTAGTGGTTGTTGTAGTTGGGGTCGTGGTAGTTGTAGTTGGGGTCGTGGTTGTTGTCGTTGGGGTCGTGGTTGTTGTCGTTGGGGTAGTGGTTGTTGTCGATGGGGTCATGGTTGTTGGGGTAGTTGTTGTTGTAGTTGGGGGAATGGTTGCTGTAGTTGGGACAGTGGTTGCTGTAGTTGGGGCAGTGGTTGTTGTTGTTGTTGTTGGGGTTGTGGTTGTTGGTGTTGGGGTAGTGTTTGTTGTTGTTGTTGGGGCAGTGGTTGTTGTTGTTGGGGAAGTGGCTGGTATTATTGGGGCAGTTGGGATATTGGTTGTTGTAGTTGGGGTAGAGGTTGTTGTCATTTGGGTCATGGTTGTTGTTGTTGGGGTAGTGGTTTTGTAGTTGGGGTAGTGGTTGTTGTAGTTGGTGTAGTTGTTGTTGCTGTTGGGGTAGTGGTTGTTGTAGTTGGGGTAGTGGTTGTTGTAGTTGGGGTAGTGGTTGTTGTAGTTGGTGTTGTTGTTGCTGTTGGGGTAGTGGTAGTTGTAGTTGGGGTAATGGTAGTTGTAGTTGGGGTAGTGGTTGTTGTTGTTGGGGTAGTGGTTGTTGCTGTTGGGGTAGTGGTTGTTGTAGTTGAGGTAGTGGTTGTTGTCGTTGGTGTAGTGGTTGTTGTAGTTGGGGTAGTTGTAGTTGGGGTAGTGGTGGTTGTAGTTGGGGTAGTGGTAGTCGTTGTTGTAGTGAGAGTGTTACACAAACTAGTCCCACAACAGGCTGGTCCACTGGTAATGCTACCAACACTTTGCATGAAAGGCAGTGACCCCAGGCTGGCAGCAGCTGCACACAGATTTGTAGATGCACAGCCAAAAGCTGGAGAAGTGCCGCCCGCATTTGTCACTAAAGATGAAACACAATCGTAGGTTTGTTAGTTGGATAATTTCAGAGAGAATTCTTCACTTTAAGAGGAACTTGAATTCATGAGGAAATTTATTTTAATGACATTAATTTAACATTAGTCGTTGCCATAGTTACAGTCGTGCAGTATTTAGCATCGCACCTTATTACTGACATGTACACGTGTACTTCAGGACCTCGTGACTTCACTGATTTCACTGTTATATGTTCTCACGTGTGCTACAGAGAATACGTGTGATCCAATCCAACCACACCCTTCAACTATACTGGTTGTTTTCAGAGGTGATACAGGCCTGAAGCTTTCAACCAGCAGAGGGCAGCAGAACACTGTGTTTCAGTCTGATGTTAAGTTACTCGTCTCAGTGAAAGAAGCAAGTCCACAATTTGAACATACTTTCACGTCAGTCAAAATGTTGAACTAAATCAAACTCAATTAATCAATCAATCAATCATCAATACAATTTTATTTGTATAGCCCATATTCACAAATCACAATTCGTCTCATAGGGCTTTTACATGGTGTGACATCCTCTGTCCTTAACCCTCAGCAAGAGTCAGGACAAACTACTAAAAACCCTTTTAACAGGTAAAAATACGTAGAAACCTCAGAGACACATGTGAGGGATCCGTCTCCCAGGACGGACAGAAGTGCATTAGATGTCAGGTGTAGGAAAACATCATCAAGATAAAGGTTTTAGAAACATTGATGAGGGTAAACATTTTGAAGGATAACTTTAATACTACATGTCAAGCAGTCCTGCTGCATCATAGTCTATGAGCAGCAGCCAGTAAGATCATGATCCGCCATCCAGATCGGATCCACTATAGTATAATTAATGAGTTTGTTCAATGTTCATTGTTGAGCTGTATTTATTTCATGTTTTCAAAGCTGTTCCCATTTCTTAGTTCAATGATTATCAAAACAAATAATTGTTCTTTTAAGTCACTTTTGAATCAAAGAAACTCTCAAAATGAGCAAAAACTTATTTTGTTGACAAAGCAAGAGACTTTTATACGGAAGCGTGATGAATTCACTTGAAATTATAGTTCCTGTATAGACATGGACTTGCTGTTATGAATCTGTAATTTCACAAAGGAAAAGTTTTATGTTTTAGACCCTTCAAAGAGGCACAAGCTCTTACTGTGTTGTTTAGTGAAGTTTCTAATAAACCTGAAAACATCAGTTGAAAGTCTCGACTATCTTTAGGGGGATATGCTTCAGATAGATAAAGGATATTTTTCATCTTTGTCATTAATTCAAATATTTTGTTTGTTACTCTTTTGTAGTTCACTGTTATTTATACAGAAGGAGAGTCGGACAGTTTTAAGCGACGCTATACTATATATGTTATGGATCATAAATACAGAGTAACACAGATGATACAGATTTAATTAAAGTGCTTTAAATGTTTAGTACATGAGTAAATATATCTTAAGTCTTCACTCTTTAGTATGAATATGTTAAAAATACTTAAAGGTAGTAGAATAGGTTTTAAATTATCTTCGTTTAAATGCAGTATATAAGAAGAAGACTTACCACTGGCTTGAAAGCAGAGATCCTCTGTTCCCTTACATTGTAGTGGAAGGCTGCAATCAGAGGTGACGGGGTTACAAACGTGACACTGTAGACTGTTATCTGCTGGAACCACAGGGACTGAAACAGACAAAAAATGATACTGTTTATTAGAGGAAGAGAGAAGATGGAAGTGTTATGGATTAAAAACATAACATTTCAGGAGAAGGATGCAGATTAATAAGACTCATCTACATCTACTTACAAGGCAGAGTGTTGGAGTTGCAGCTGTCTGCGTTGCAGCATGTAGCACTTGCAAGTGCACTGGAAACACCCAAGTTAACTGAAAATGTAGAAGAGCCAGTGGCTGGACACAGGGAGGGGGGGGCACAGGCCTTGTAGATTTGCTGTCCAGGAGTCCCAGATGAAACGGCTGCAGAGTCAAAGTGCAGTTTGTTAATGGTGATGGAAAGCACACGTCACTTTGCAGTACATGTATTTCACTGGAAAGTAACTTGTAGAGAAGTTTACCTTGAATGGAAGCTGTGATACACATCGTTTCTGTTGGACATGTAACTGGTACTGTGGCTGAACAGGTAACATTCGTACAAGTTTCACACACAAGTGCTTCACCTGCAATGTGGAGAAAAATAGTCAGTGATATGTTGATCTGATCTAAATTGTGGTTCATAAAGGCTCAAAAATCTTCTCACTGTTCAAAAGGAGTTTCAGACATATGGGTTGTAATTTAAATATTAATAGACACTACATACATGACTCTAAATTATTTCATCTGCTTCCTACCTGTTTAGTCTGTTTCTTGTACTGCTGTACTGTAACTTATGAATTTCTCCTCTGAGGATCAATAGAGCCTCCTTATATTGTCAAGGATATTAATAATACAATATGATAAATAATAATATATTATTAAAAATAGTAATTAGTTACCTGTGCTGGAGAGCGCCCAGATGAGAGTCAGAGAAAGAAGCAGCTTCATCATGATGAACAGGTAAGTTCAGTAGATTCCTTATACGACCTCTCATCTGCACGGAGGCACTTTATATACTCTACAGGTGATGAACGCCTGTATGGCTGATACATGTCTGAATATCTCAGGGATTGGGCGTGTTTACATTTTTACAGCGTGATCATTCAATCTGTCAGTTTCTCTTTTGTCAAAGAGGAAAACACGAAAACACACGACAACACACGACAACACACGACAACACACCCATTTATACGTCGTCACTGTTAACCTCTTCAGCATAGTGCACCAAAAACAAAAAGCCTAAAACATAGACCTACATTTCCCTCAGGATCATTTAAGTATCCAAATGTGTATATCATTAATATATTAATGTATTTGATACCGCTTAATTATAGAGTTTAACAGACTTTCTCTGAGTAGCAGAATCTGTCATTAAAAGTTTTGATTTCATGTTTCTCAGAACTCTAAATAAAAGAAAAGCTGTTTTTACAATGATCACATGTCACATACGCTTCTTGTCAAGTTATCTGGGTGATGTTTTAAACTGTGCTTGCCCAACTTGAAATGGCACTGTTACACAGAGGACGCAGGACAGCTCAAATCCTTCTCCTTGATTTTATTGAACATGAATCTTTCTGAACATGACCAACAAACATTCCGTAGTCTTATTCGGATTTAGGATTAGGATCAGGATTAGGTTGAAAACCTATTGATAAAGACAAATTAAATCAAGTTAGTTCAAATAAATCAAAATGCCTAATCAAACATTTAAATCAAATCCAAATATCTGTTAGATATCATAAACAAATCTATATAATTACAATATCACTATGATGTAAAACAACAATGGTCTTCCATACAAACATTTTCACCATGTGCGCCTCCACCACACGTGCCCAAGACGTCACTAAGGACGTCTGCGCCGACCCATGCGCTGTCACATAGAAGACATGACAAACGGGAAAAAGTGCCAGAAACATACGCATTGTGCAAACTACACCTTAGTTCAAAATATAAATAACATACCAATGCGTGCTCTCGTGTCCTCCAATGCACAAACCCTTCATAGCCCGGCCGGAAATCGCGGACCTTTATTTCCTCACCCGTGCTCACTCACCTCACGTGCCGTAATCAGGCAAGTGCCGCCCGGTGTGTGCGCAAATCGAACACGTGTGATTTGCGCATCTCCCCTCCACGCCACTAGAGGTTTTTTAATCTAAATGCGATCTCTGTCTTTACACCTCCCACTTGACCTCCTGGTTGCTCAACCCAAGGAGGTCACACTCTATCTATTCATTCTATCGTTGCTCTTCAACAGGAAGAAGGATGACTAGTCGTCTCACATCCCTGCAGAGAATGGACACAGGGATTCTCTTCAAGAGTTTCCTGGCTCCTTGTCTGCTTGTGTCCCCTGTGCTTGGCTTCATGACTGGAACAGGGTAGCTTGGAAAGGTCCTCACATTTACATCTCTGACGATTCCTCTTCGGTCAGCATTAACACTGACTACCCTGGCCAATTTATATTGACTCCTCAAGGCATTTTGGTCAGCCAGCCAGACCACATCTCCCACTGCAACGTTCCTCTCTCTTGTGTGCCACTTGCTCCTTATGAACAGGTTAGGACCAGCTAGCTGGCACCACTTCTTCCAGAATTTGCTGACCTCTGCTTGTATGGTTTGGAGTCTCTTGTATGGGTAACCTTCAAACTTGAAATCTCCCGGGTCTCCTCTTGGGCTGGCTCGTCCCAGTATGAGGGAATTGGGACTGATGTATTCCACACAGTCCTCTCGGCTTTGAATCCTGGCATCTATCGGTCTTTCATTTGCCAGGTTGGCTGCCATGAAGAGGAATGTTTGGAATTCCCCCCATGTGAGAACTCCATCACCACCAAGGTTGTTCAGGGCTCGCTTCACTATCTTGACAGCTGCCTCTGCTGCTCCATTTCTGTGGGGAGAGTCTGCAGGGTGAATCCTCCATGACCACTCTGTTCCATGATTGACAGCTTCCTCTTCAATCTGAGACCTGTTCAGTCTGCTCAGAAATCTGTGAAGCTCCTCCAGAGCAGGTCTGGCCACTACAAAGTTTGTGCCAGGATCTGTCCACAATTTCCTAGGGTGTCCCCTCAGTGCAGAGAATCTTTGGTAGGCCAGCAGAAATCCCTCAGAAGACTGGTCACTCACAACATCAGTGTGTATGGCTCTTGAAGCCATGCAGCAGAATACTACCCCCCAGACTTTGAGTTTGACCCTTTTCCTTACTTCATCTTTTACCTCATAAGGTCCGAACAGGTCCATGGTTGTAAACTCAAATGGCAATGCTGGGCCTGTTCGCTCTGGTGGCAAGTCACTCATGATCTGCTGGCACTGTTTTGCCCTGTTTTTCCTGCATACCACACAACTGTCTACTACTTGTTTTTTTTTTTCTTCGACCTTTGATTACCCAGGCTTTTTTCCTCATCCTGAGCAAGGTTCCTGCTATTCCCTCATGGTTTGCCTTGTGGGCTTCCTGTGCCAGCAATGTAGACACCCATGCCTCGTATGGTAAGACGGGCACTGCAGTTTTGTCTTCATCAAACATCTGAATCCTGCCTCCACAAACCAAGAGCTCAGAGTCCGCATCTCTGTATACTGCCAGTCTGCTTAGGGTAGTGTCAGGAAAAGCTACACCTTCCTGAGCTTCACTAAAGAGATCCCTGAGGCCATCTTCACGCTCTCTCACTGTAAGCACAGTTTGCTTGGCCTTTTCCTTTAGTGATGACACTTTATGCTTAGCTTCTTGAGTTCTTGACTGGCTTTTCATTTCTATCCACTTCTTGGCAGCTCGCCATATCCAGGCGATGATCCTGACCAGCTTGGACAAGGAGCTGTAATTCCTCACTTCCAGTAGGTTCTTTATTTCCCATCTCCTGGGTGCCCTTCCTGCCAGAAGAGCTGGATCAGCGGCCGTACTTTTCTCTCCACTTTCATCCTTCAGGTCTTTTTGTGGGGCACTTGCTTGGCTTATCTTAGCTCGAGCCCTTGTCATTCCTGCTGAGAATGCCTTTCTCTGGAGTCTGTTGACACTCTCTCTAGCGTGCACTGCAACCTCTCCTGCTGACTTTTTAGGCCACTCCTCCACTGGCCACTTTAGGAACTCTGGCCCATCCTGCCATGTGGAATCCTCCTTTAGATCTTCATGAGTGCCTCCTCTTGTAATGATGTCAGCAATGTTATGCTCTCCAGGGATCCACCACCAGTCTTCAACTGAGCCAGCCTTCTGGATTTCACCCACTCTGTTCGCAAAGAAAGTTTGGTACCCATAACTCTCTCTTTGAATTGCTCCTAGGACTGTTTGACTGTCCACCAGGTGGAGCCATCGCTCTATCTCCAGGCCTCCATGCTTCTCAACGTACTTCCTGAGCCTGGCTGCAAAGACAGCGCCGCAGATCTCAGCCTTCACGGCCTCCCCTTTCTGATCCAGTGGAGTCAGCTTGGCTTTCGACTCTACAAACCGGATATCGACTCCTTTACTAGTGTTCCACCTCAGGTACATCACAGCTCCATATGATTTGTCACTCCCGTCTGAGAATGTGATTCCCCATGGTTTCCCTTTCCAGTGAGCTGGTGTCAGGCTCCTTTGAAACTGAACTTGTCCAAGCTGCGCATACTCCTCAAACAGCTGAATGGCTTCTTCTCTGAGGCTCTCTGACAGTGGTTTATCCCAGGTCTCACGGGTCAACTTCCCTCCTCCTGCCTCCTGGAATGCTCTCCTAACAAGGATAGCGCCCTTCTGTTTCAGAGGTGATACCAAACCGATGGGGTCGTAGAGTCCAGCTACTTGGCTTAACAGGTCCCTTCCTGTCAGCGGGTTAGGCGTTCCAGGTTTCACCTCCATTCTGAGAAGATCCTTGCCTACTCTCATCTTCTTTTTCCTTTTGGAAAAGTTGATCGAGGTCATCATGTAGAGCTTGTCCTCCTCCACCTTGTATCCAATGCCCAGGGCTTTGTTATCTTCATCCCTCATTTGGTTTGGGAGGATGAAGGTTTTCTTCTCCATCCCTTCCACTCTTGATGTCAGGACCTTTGCTGCAGCCTCCGGCCTCCCACTTTGGCCTGACCGGACCCACGGTTTCAAAAAGAAGCCTCCGGCTCTCAGAATTTCTTCAACGCCTTCAGTCATCTTGTCTAGTTCCTCCAGGCTGTTATGGGAAGTTAGAATGTCATCCACATAACTGTCCTTTTCCAGGACTCTGCGCTCCTCTTCCATGTGAGCAAAGATGGCCAATCTTGCTGTCTCCCGCATAGCTACCTGTGCAATGCAACCGGCTGGTCTGTCTCCAATGTTCACCCTTGTGATGGCATATTGACCCATCTCCTCATCTGGATTGTCCCTCCAAAGGAATCGGTGGAGATGCATCTCTCGCTCTTCTAGCCACACTGAATTATACATCTTCCTGATGTCTCCAAGTGCAGCATACACACCTCTTCTGAATCTCAGCAGCACAGCTCTGATCGGGTTTAAAACATCTGGCCCCTTTAGCAGAATATCATTCATGCTCACTCCCCTGCACTTCTGGCTGCTGTTCCACACAAGCCGGACTGGAGTCGTCACTGAGTGAGGGTTTGGCGCCACCAAATGGCTTACATACCACACTGGTCCTGTCCACTTGCTGATGACCTCATTAGTGAGTTTTACGGCTGCGCCCCTCTCAACCATCTCGTGGACCTGGGCTCTGTATGCTGATTTCCACTCTGGCTCCCTCCTTAGTTGTCTTTCTGTTCTCAAGAATGTAGCTTCAACTGCACCTTTGTTGTTGGGGAGCGAGGCAGGATCTTCTGTCCATGGATACTTTGCATCCCAATGCGGCGATGTTGTGTGAGAGTCTCCTTGGACATAGGTGAGTCCTTCTTTTATTATTTCAAGCTCCCTTTCTTCAGCCAGTGTCATTTCCTTTCCTCCTGGTTGGCAGTTTCCACAGCGACATCCTCCACACTTTGGCTCACAGGCTGCTCCGATGCTGTCCCATCTCCACCACTCCAGGAACTCACGGTTTGCAGCAGCTGTAACCGTTTCCTTTGCACTGTCCTTTCGCTGCATACGGGCTGCTTCAGTACTTGGGCTCTCAACTATCTCCTCATACTTGACTGCAGCAGTTCTCATGGAGCGAGCAAAGTGTGTTCTGGACTCATGTGCTGCCACCTCTATCTCCTCGAACAGGTCGGGGTGTGCTCCGCCCACTGTCATTCCCAATGGACTCTCCCACAAGACGAGGTCCCCAACAACTTTAACCCTTTGTGGAGCAAGTCTTCCCTCGCGATGGCTGATGAGCAGATCAATCTTTTCCGGCCTCCTTAATTCCTCAAGCTTCACTTCTGGGAAGAACTTCTGCAACTTTTCCGGCTTGACAACTTTGTGCACCTTGGCAATCTCATCCAGGCCGTAACAGATCAGTTCATGAGCCTTCTCCGCTCCTTTGGGGGTTTTCACTCTGACTCGAAGAAGATATCTTTCCGTGTTCACCTTGATGGTCATTCCGCCTACACCATGCACAACCAGGGTTATTTCTTCACTCCGCAGCCTCAGCCTGTGTGCAGCCTTATGGGTGATATAGTTTGTGTCTGAGGCAAGATCAACAAGAGCTCCAATCTTCTGCCCAGCATTAGCAGTTACCTCCATCAGCATCATAATGACAGGAAGCTCGCACAGGCCACTTTTCTTCAATAGCTGGGACTGGTGGTTCTTCATGCCACCCTCTGTAGCTTTGTTCGTGAATGCCATTCTGCACCTTTCTGCTTGCACTGAGGACAGCTCAGCCAAGAATCCTTCCTGTTCGGCTGTTAGTTTGCTCTTTCTTCTGCCATCTTTCCCACTTCTCTTCTCGTTTCCACTCTTGTTTTCTCCATTGGGGCAAATAAAGTAATGGTGATCTGAGGAGTCTCCCTTCTTACAGTCTTTGTTCCTGCATAGGAAAGTGTCTCTGCAGTATCCATCATCTTCATGACATCCAAGACATTTTCTGCATGCTCCCAGCTTCTTTACAATAGCATTCTTCTCTTGTAGCTTCAGCCCTTTGAACTTTCTACAGAAGAAAATCTTGTCACTGTGCCTTCCATCACCGCAGACAACACACACATCTTCCAGCCCTCCTTTCTTTGTGGTTCTTGTAGAAGCATACTTTCTTTCATATTTCTTCCCACGTTCTGGTTTCTCCATCTTCTCCACAAACCTTAGCTGGTCAAGTCTCTCTAGGATCTCTTCTTGATTCTTTAGGAACTTCAGGAGCATGTCAAAGTGGTTGTCTGTGGTGACATTATTGCTAGAATTTACCATAAAGGCTAGCCAGTCTCTCTTTACAAAGTCGGGTAACTTGCTCTCAATGGATTTAATGACGAGAGGGTTCTTGATTGCGCCAGAGATTCCCAGCTCTGTGAGGTCTGCTAGGGATTTTTCCACTGCTTGGATCAGGTCGATGACTCTCCTTGGCTGGCTTCCCCTTGCAGGGGGTATTTGCTCCAACTCCTCCAGGATTTCTATGGCAATGGTCGATTTATTTCCATACCGGTTGTCCATGACTCTGAACATATCCTCTGCAGTGTTGTAGGTTGACAGCCGGATATCCTTCCCAATCTTGTCATCCACGCTGTCCAGGAGTTGAATTTTCTTGACCTCGGCTGAGCCAGACGGCTCTCCCTGTCTTTGAAGGCTCTCCCAGTCTTTCTTCCATCTGTGGTATTCTCTTTTGCAGCCTGAAAAGATGGGCAGTGTGGTTGGTTTTATCCTGACAATTGGTTTTGCTGGCGGGGGATGTGCTCTCACTGCTTCAAGTCCTGAGGCTCCTGCAGCCAGCGCATCCTTCGACATCCTCCGTGCAGTGACAAACTCAGCCTTCCTCAGTTCAAGGTTGCCGTTCAAAGCTTTCAGGTCCTTGACCCTGCCATCTAGCTCCTTTCTTTCAGCCTTGGGGATCCACCGCTCCCAGTTTGACATAACTCTGGCAGCCTCATTGATCCTTTTCTCCAGTAGAGTCAGGTGCATCTCATATGCATCCAGGTGAGTACTCTCCACAGGTAACTTCTCCGCCCGACTGCAGGCCTTCTCTCCTTCAGTGATTGCAGTTGTGATAGCGTATTGGCCATATCTGGACCACAGGTTTGTTTGGACAATTCTTCTCACCTCTCCAAACCTTGCTTCTGCTTCGTTAGCGGCTCTCTCAACGTCTAGCTCCTCCCTCTCTTCAAGAACCACGTCTTCCTCTTCTGGCTCTTGAGACTCAGCCAAAAGCCCTGTCTTATAATCATCATTCGCTTCAAGAACGATTTTCCGGCAGTCTGAGAGCTCGGCGAACTCCTCCCTCAGCTCTGCTTCCACCATGCTGTCTGCCCCTTTGCTGAGGAAGTTGGCCTGTCTGGTGAAGGTGCTTTTCGCAGCGGTTCTCTCCTTCTTGAGCTGCTTCACAGTCTTCTCCACGACGTCTTCCGCCATCTTGACCTCACGGACCAGCACAGCTCTCTTCTCCTGCGTCAACAGCTTTTCCTGGACTTCCAAGGCCTTTTATCCACTTCTCCAAGCTGCTCCGCTGGTTTTCAACTGTCAAGTTATCTGGGTGATGTTTTAAACTGTGCTTGCCCAACTTGAAATGGCACTGTTACACAGAGGACGCAGGACAGCTCAAATCCTTCTCCTTGATTTTATTGAACATGAATCTTTCTGAACATGACCAACAAACATTCCGTAGTCTTATTCGGATTTAGGATTAGGATCAGGATTAGGTTGAAAACCTATTGATAAAGACAAATTAAATCAAGTTAGTTCAAATAAATCAAAATGCCTAATCAAACATTTAAATCAAATCCAAATATCTGTTAGATATCATAAACAAATCTATATAATTACAATATCACTATGATGTAAAACAACAATGGTCTTCCATACAAACATTTTCACCATGTGCGCCTCCACCACACGTGCCCAAGACGTCACTAAGGACGTCTGCGCCGACCCATGCGCTGTCACATAGAAGACATGACAAACGGGAAAAAGTGCCAGAAACATACGCATTGTGCAAACTACACCTTAGTTCAAAATATAAATAACATACCAATGCGTGCTCTCGTGTCCTCCAATGCACAAACCCTTCATAGCCCGGCCGGAAATCGCGGACCTTTATTTCCTCACCCGTGCTCACTCACCTCACGTGCCGTAATCAGGCAAGTGCCGCCCGGTGTGTGCGCAAATCGAACACGTGTGATTTGCGCATCTCCCCTCCACGCCACTAGAGGTTTTTTAATCTAAATGCGATCTCTGTCTTTACACTTCTTGTCATTTATCATCTGGAATGTTGTGAAACTGGTAACCTGTTTGTTAATACATCTTGATGCAGCAGCTTAAAAATAATTAAATAAAATGTGTTAATAATAATTATAGGATATTACACTAATCAAGTAGTAGTAGAATTCAGTATTAGTGGGTTGAATTCAAGTTAAATATAATTGAAACATTACACATGTTTTGTATCATTATGTATCATCATATAGTTTAACCAATATTGCCATGAATAAAACTACACCTTGAATCTTGCCGAGTTGAGGCTAATTTTAAACATGCTGACTTTATTTACTACTGTGTTTGCTACAAGTTGCAAAGTAACTTGTAGCAAAGTTAAATTCAATTGGGTAAGGAAATACTGAATTAAAAGAGAATAATTTGGAAATCACACTGTGCAATAACCATTAGTTAATTCTAGATTCAAAATTGTTATTGTCATCATTGTACAATGAAATTATAAGAGTCTTTTCTTTCCAAGATATATCTATATATAGGAGTCAAAATGTTGATAAATATAGTTTGAAAACAACGATAGTAGCAGCATCAGCAACTAACTACAAACAGAAGATAAGAAATAAACATATTTACAGTGAAAAACAAGATTTGTGGGGGGGTTCAGTCCCTGAAGGAGAGTTGTGAGTGCGTTAATCACAGCCCTTGATGTGTGTGTGGGTTTCCTTCATAGTCCTTCTGTGTGTCCTGCTATGTTCAACAGATGGATCAAAGGCAGAGGACAAATTTCCCCCATTTGCATGTAGTGTGTCTGACCAATAAATGTATCTTGCAAACACTGTCTCATCCGTCAACACCACGTCATGACGGTAAGCGTGATGCATCATTTCCTGTTTTCTTGCCGCTGGTGGTGATCGCTCTCTGAACTAGCTCCTCTGGTAAACACAGCTGGTTCTCTGTAGCACTACGGCTAAAATCACCGGTCTGTAGTTACATCTCAACCCCTACTCTCTGGTGCTTAGTGATCCTGTGTTCTGTTTGAGCTCGCCCTCGTAGCTCTAGAGCAGCGATGTCTTCTCTCTCTCCCTGTTGCTCCACTGCTCTCTCTTACTTGGCCCCAAACACCTTAGAGATACATTATCTCAAGATATAGCTGCGCTAGACGACATTGCCCTTGCTTCCAATGAAACAGTCAGGAACTTGGGAGTGATCTTTGATCCTGATTTGTCCTTTAATTCACACCTAAAACAAATTTCTAGGACCGCCTATTTCCACTTGCATAATATCTCAAAAATCAGACATGTCCTTTCGCAAAAAGATGCAGAAAAACTAGTCCACGCCTTTGTTACATCGAGACTGGACTATTGTAGTTCAGTACTATCAAGCTCCACCACCAAACGTTTAGTTTAAAAAGGCAGATTTACCTTGAGCCTCAGTGTACCAGCAAGCTCAGCCTGTATCATTGATTACAAGGCAAAAGCCCTGATGATGCTAAGACGCAGAGGGAATTTATGACACATGACACACGGAGCTTCTCTTTCCAGCTTCTCCTTCCTCTTCTTCATCCCTATCACATCGAGGTAAGTCATATCTCATCAGTACATGTTACTGACTTGATCCCTTCCCCGAGTCCCTTTGCTTTATCGCCCGCATATCCGGGCCCGCTGTGGCCGCACCATGGATTACGATTGTTGATCGCGCATCAGAGGTCGCAATGTTGGATCCAGTTTGGTGGATTCTATATCGTGCAGGCTGATCGTAGTGGTAATGGCGGATCCTCTGTCGCGTTGGCATCAGATAATGGTGGTGGACCAGGACCGAGGTCGGCGGCTGATGACGGATCCCAATAAGCGGCAGCGGACAATGACTGTTGACTAAAGTGGATCCGATCTGGATGGTGGATCATGATCTTGCTGGTTGCTGACCATAGACTATGATTGCAGCAGGACTGCTCGACATGTAGTATTGAAGTTATCCTTCAAGATGTTTACCCTCATCAATGCTGCTAACAACTTTAATCTTGATGATTTTTTCCTTCACTTGACATCTGTTGACTTCTGTCCGTCCTGGGAGACGGATCCTCACATGTGTCTCTGAGGTTTCTACGTATTTTTACCCTGTTAAAAGGGTTTTTAGTAGTTTTTCCTTTCTCTTGCTGAGGGTTAAGGACAGAGGATGTCTCACCATGTTAAAGCCGTATGAGACGAATTGTGATTTGTGAATATGGGTTATACAAATAAAATTTGATTGAATGATTGATATGTATCTTGTGTGTGATATGTGCACTCTGAAAGTGGGTTTGACAGACTATGATGTGTTGGGGCACGGAGGAGTGTGATGAAGGTCATGGCTCTGGGATAGATTCTGCTCTCCTCAGTCTGTTGGTGGAGGTTCTTTGTTATGGTCTGCACCATAACCCCTCCCTCCTCTGTGTGTGTGTTTGTCGGGGGGGGGGATTTAATGTACAACTGATCAATCAACAAGTTTTAGGCTGGAGCAATCAACTTTGCTCCAGCCTAAAATCGAATTGGTCCTCCACAGTAAATATTTAACCAGGCAGTTTTGCCTGGTTAAAGTTTTGCCCCAACTGCTGCACGTCGCACAACGTTACCTTTGACCTCCCAAGAAGTCGTTGAGGATGGTCCTCACACTCAGCTGTGACGTCACCCAGAAATAAAACAACTTGGAAAAGTGGACTTTATAGTTTTACAAAGATTAAAACCCCATGGCTTAAAAAGGTTTTAACCCAAAGAGTAATAATGGACCATGGCTGTTTCCTCAGGTTTCCTGTCCACAGCTACTTCTAACACTATAGTCTTCATCAAAGGTTCATGTGAAGATAAGTCCGAAGTTTAAAACTATATTTTGGTGCTGTTATGTTTAATGTCCATTAAAATGTTTTTCTTCTCTTTTAGAATCAGTGTAACTTTGGTTAAACTGTTTTCCAGGATATTAGACCTGGAGACATCGTGACATGAAATGGTCAAACAGACATTTCAAATTTCAAAGGTCTTGTTCTACAGAGACTGAAAATGTCTCCAGGTCAAGATGGCTGCTGTGAATTAGTTCAGGCCCCGATTTGATTTTTAAATTTTTGCTGCTGACCTCAAAATCATGTCAGTGACGGAATTGCTTAAAAAAATCAACGTGTTGTTCTCTATAGTGTGTCGTGCTGTATTGTTGATGTTCTTTAGCAAACATTTCCACACATGGAGCGAAGCTAGCGAGCTAGTTCTGGCAGGCAACTCGAGCTGCGCTGCTACAGTCATGTGCCATACATCAGGTGACATAAATCATGTGACATATATCAGGTGACATACTTCACTTGCCACAACCAGCCACAGCACTCATCCACCGTATTAGGCGGTCTATTTAAGCAGAGGGAAATCCCATCACTCTCTCTGATTCCTAACTGCTACGCAGTAGTAGACTACTGCCTCAGCCCCTCCACCACCCCAGCATCCACCTGTAGGCTTCAACGGGGGGTTACAGTATTAGCTCATCACTCCCATCATTCCTGTGTTAGCATATGGGGAGTGATTAAGTTGGAGCCTAGACGCCAAACACAAACCTGTTCTACTGTGAATAATAAATATCTTAATAAATAAGATAAATAATCAAACGTGAGTTGTCTGACTGAACTCCTGTTGTTGAATTGATGGAACAGCCTCTCTATTTATATCTCTGGCCTTTAGAAATAAAAAGTATGTTTTTCTTCAGGTAGGTAATAAAGCTTCTCCCACAGATGCCTCAGATGTTTGTTTGGGTGGGAACTTGTTCTGTGTGAGGACG
Source organism: Pleuronectes platessa (assembly GCF_947347685.1). NCBI lineage: Eukaryota > Metazoa > Chordata > Actinopteri > Pleuronectiformes > Pleuronectidae > Pleuronectes > Pleuronectes platessa. The sequence goes on from NC_070634.1 coordinate 27,035,715, forward strand.
CCAACAACGCCTAAACAATGGGAAATAATCAATTTCACTTTTGGAGACTTAATTGGAAGTCTTCCTCATCTGAATGCCGAAGTGTCCTTGGGCAAGATACTGAACCCTGAATTGCCACTGATAGAAAAAGTGCTGCTCATAGATGCAGTTTAATTTGACCCATTGTCCCTATATTCACTCATGTGGAAATAGTATTACAACAATAACCTGCAAAACCTGAGCTGCTGCCGACTTAATTATTAGAAACTACAAAAACAGAAACTTAAAATAAAATTAAGGTTTGTGGTGTTTTGTTAAAACTGCTTCATGTTTCATATGCTGTCTAAAATGCATATGATACAACACAGAGACAATAAACGAGCAAAAAGGCTGAAAGATACGCAAACTACTTTAAATTGATGTAAATAGGACAAAACCAGAAAGAGACAAAACAAGTATGAATATAAAAATAAGACTCTTCAGGGACAGGTTGATAAATATGATTTAAGTTTTGTGAGAAGCTGCAACACTTGTATTATTGTTTTTCTTATCCAAAGTTAACAAATAGATTCAACATGATTTTCTTGCTAAACCAGTCTTGGCATTTTGATCGCTTCTAACATAGCCAATAAAAGTGCGTCATTAAATTCATCCCTAAATACTTGGACCTTTCAACACAGGAGATCACACCTTGACAACACATTCACTAGTTATGTAAGAACAATATGATATAACTAAAATAGTTGGAGGATAACTTCAGTGACAGCACAGAGTCGACACTCATTACACAACCACAAGTGCTGCTGACTGGGAGGGATCTGAATTTAGGGACAATGGTATGAGTGAATGAAGCATTCCCTGGTCATGACATCATCACACTTTAAGGCTGCTCTGTCACAGACGTTAATCACAGTTAGAACTTTTAGTGGGGACTCGATGCAGTGAGCAGGTGGATCCAAACAACAAACAGAATTCATTGAAAAATAAAGGTAGGACAAAAACAGAAGGGACACATGAGGGAGGCTGTGTCTGAGATCCCTCTCGAATCCCTTTACAGTGAGTTCACCATTTAGTAGCAGTGTCTGAATGTTTAATGACATTTTATATTCCCTATTCACTCATGGTTTCCCATAATGCACCATGAAAAATAGTGAGTAGTCAATAACCAAGCAATATGTACCATCATTCATCGTGCTCACAGCAGTGAGACGAGGGGAGAGAGGGAGGAATGAACAGCCGGACCTGTCTTATAAATGTAAGTAAGAGCAGCTCATCCCAGCACAAACTGGGAAAGAAGTTTATTTCTACAGTCAAAGATGATCATTCAATGGTTTTTACCTCAAAGTATTTATCCTAAATGTGAAATAAACATCTGTAATGTATTGTGGGGTTTACTGATGAGCTCACTATATTGTGCAATATACAGAAGACCCTTCACTGCATGAAAAGAAGAGTTTGTGTCACTAAGTGTCGCAGGAAATTTTGGGAGAATTTTCAGTTAACAGCTGTTCACAGGAATATTCAGGCAGCGCAGAAAACTGTCAGGAATTAACACGGGTTACCAGTTTCTGGCAGTTTTACAAGCCTGAGAATGTTGGATGGTGACCCCCTGCTCCTAAGCCTAGGGGAGGTTTTCACATGCAAATGACAATGCTCTGAGCTTTACAAACGCAAATCAGGATAGTTTCCCTCAGTGCAGATACCACCTTTTCCTAAAAGGTACCAACATATATATCTGGCGTAAGTACACCAGGATTAAAATAAATATAAAACCTGAAATTGTAAATTGTTTCCCTTAAGTAAGTAAGTGTGCTATAAAGAATTACATTGTATAACATGAGCAAAGGTCAATGCTATGAAAAAAATTAGAAACAGTGCACTTTATTTCAACATTTTATTATTATCCAAAACAATGAGGCTCAGTAGGTCTGTTTCCCTGGACAGGACTGACAACCCACCTCTTCAATCTTAATCGCCCATGAACACTATCCTAAATCTCAACCCCTGTGCAGAGGGGCATGATTACAGTTACTTTTTCACTTGTGTTGGTTAAATGCAAAGTGGATGTGTTAACCACACATCTACCAGCAATCCGCTCAACAGGAAGAAATGATGCTGGGTATTATGAGTCTGTGCCCGGTAAGCCCCAAACCTCTACTGGCTTTCCATAAAAATATCTGTCCTCCCAAAGAACTGGCAAATATAGCACCATATTAACATGTCCATGACAAACTAAGCTGTTGACTCTGCTGAAATTCCTTCATAATTTGAATTTCAATTGTCTTATTGTTATTAAACTTTTTCAGTATTCCAATAAAACACTCAACAATTTTATCCAAAGCGACTTACAATAAGTGCATTCAACTATGAACTATGATGTAAATCTCCGTCTCTTCACACCTCTGATGCAAATGCCCGGCGCCACGAACTGGAGCGAGGTTGCTCTTGATCTTCCAACAAGATGTGGCTTCAGGTATGAAGGAGCTTCCAGTACATCCAACCGGACCTTGCAGCTCATGCAGCAGCATTGAGAAGTTCAGGAGTCGACAGAGTAGAAAGAGGGTAAGGTCAGATTCATTAGATCATTTTTCAGTTACATGTATAGGTGTATGTTGTTATTGAACTGTGCTAATTGTAGTGATTGTGTCTACAGCTGATTGAAGCGGGACAGATGACATCGATCCATCCTTCCACAGCCAGGAGCTCACCGACCTGTGTGCCACACTCGGGTGGACTGGGACAAAAATTCAGTCCTGGCATTGTCTGTCCAGACCAGCCCACTACATTATCAGCGGACACCACATAGAAGTCCACAAATCTTGCGGCATCTTCTCTCATGCATACTACTGTTACCACCTAGCTCAAAGATGGCAACAAGAAGGGAGGCCATACACAAACCTCTCAAGCCAAAAGTAAATTTATTTAACCCCAAATCAAGATAGCTCTAACTACGTAGTGGGATGTGTAAAATATGTTACGCGTCAGTGGTGTTAACAGTGTTTGGATGTGTGAAAATAAGGTGTGATGTATGTTGTAAGGTGCAGAAGCAAAGAAAAACAAAGGCTGAGGGCCCCATGCCCCTGGAAGCAGCCTTTAGATCTGCAGCTGAAGCCCAGCCCAAAAGGGCAAGCCCAGGGTGACGCCCCTGTTAGCTCTACCTGTGTCTGGAAAACAACTCCTCAGGCTCTCACATGTCAAGTGGTCAACCTGAGAAGGACATGGATACATTATAATGTCTCTAATCATCACAAATTAAGTATGATTTCATAAAACATAAAAAATGATAAACTCACCAGACTAGAGGAGACTCAACAGACAAACGTTGGTACAGTGAAGGCAGAGAGTGGAGGCAGACAGAGAGCAAGTCCTCGAACATGGACAGAGGGTGAACAACTCCTCAGGCTCTCACATGTCAAGTGGTCGACCTGAGAAGGACATGGATACATTATAATGTCTGAAAAATAAAGAAAATGTTTTCCTCCGTCCTGCACCTAGAGTTGAGAACTTTTTGGATGTGTGTTTCTTTTAAAACCAGTTGAAAATTATTATAATTAAGTTTATCATGAATTTATACATTCAAAAATTCATGATAAACTTACCAAATTCTAACAGTGGTCCCAAATGTCCACATATAAAACAGAGGGAGAACGACTCCTCAAATATATCACAACAACCTGTAATGGAGAATAATTGATCATTTAGTGTACATGATCACACCATTAAGGATCAACACATAAGCACAATAAAACTTCTGAAAAGAATTAGCTTGATTCTGCATCTCTATTTACAGCTCAGAAAGTTTACTGTTGCTATGGCAACAGTAAACGATGTTAGCAGCTCTTAGCTAGCTTAGCTGAATCATCTGAACAATAATAACCCATAATATCACATTTCGGCATATTAAAACAAAATCAAAAACGTTTCCTACTTTGTTTTGGACATATCTCAAAAATGTAGCCTAGCCAGCCCCAGGCCAACGTTACTTACCATGTCTGCCTCCACTCGCTCATCATGGTCGAGTCCTCCTCGCTCGTCTCCCGGCGCACCTGCTGCTGCTGGGCTGGTGAACCCGGCACCAAATAGGTCCGTCAGTTCAGCACATGTAGCAGCCTCCACCTCCAGAGACTTCAGCTTTTTTTCCCGATGCTTACTCTTATTATCCATTTTAAGTTTCTGTCTCCGCAGCAGCCCGTCCCGCGACTCCCCCCGCCAATGCCGTGAGGTCCCGCCCCACCCTGGTTTGTGTTGTGATTGACAGCACTGTCAGGGCTCTCTGAGCCTGTCAGCCCATGATTGATTGACAATGACAAACAATAGACCAATAATATGTGTCGATGCTGGCAACACACTGCTAGCCCTCTGTAGCCAATTGGCCGGCCCAATTGGAGGGAATTTAGAGAGGAAGAAGAGAAAAAAAAAACATAGCGGACCAGACCGGCCCACATTGGGTCAACGGCCCACCGGGACGATGCCCAGTATGCAAGATGGCCAGTCCACCCCTGGCCACACTTCAAATAAGACTAGAAGCTACACTGGATCTCACAGCTACACACCACAGACGTCTACACATCACAGACGTCTACACACTGGGGCAGATCCGGACAGAGTCCCACAAAGAATGTATGACCCAGAGGCTACAAAGAGACATTTCAAGCTTCACCTGAGTTTTTTCACTGGATAGGCCAGTTGTGTTTGTACAATATTTGTGCTGTATGTAAATAAAGCTTTGACTCAACATATACCTCGTTCATGTTTTTTCCCTGTACAATATGTTCAACATATAACATGAAGCATCACATGAATGAATTTACAATCTTGAATAACTGCAGTGCTTTTGGTAAAGGCTTACTAATAAATAATAATATATATTAATATATACATTATTAGTAACAACTATATATAAATTGTTATTATTGATATTGTGTGGGAGGGGTTTACCCACGTGTGTACTGCAATGACCCAGGGTGACCAATAGCAGCAGATCTACCAGCAAATCATGAGTGACTTTTCGTTTCAAGGCTCTGTGGTTTCCTCCAATGGTGAATCGAGAGAAGCTCTTACCAGCGGCTTCACTCAAATTCATATGCTAATGAGATCGCACCTTTGCTCCGTGGCCCTCTTATTATTTTAAAGCTCTTTATTTATCTTAACTGTTTGCTGCTCCCAGTAATATGCCCAGTTAAAGGTGAATTGTGCTCTGAATTTAGTGAGATTCTTTCTTCCTGGTGGCGTCTCAAGTTAAATGTCAAATCATAGGCTCCACTAAAAGACAGAACATGCAAGATCATTAAAGAATAAGCCAGAATATATTTAAATATAGGTATTAGTCCATTCACAATGTGTTTCAGATTCTTTTTTATTCTTCCTTTAAGAAAATGTTGACATATCGTGTGGATGTGCAAATACTTTTAGTCATGTTATAGGCTCATCATCATAATAATACTTCTAGCCATCTTTATTTGTACAGCACTTTTCTTAACAAAGTTGCAAAGTGCTTCACATGAAGGTGAAAAATTGATATGATGACTCTCTCTCTCTCTTCCCCCCCTTTTGTCTTTGTCAACTCCTGCCCACTGAGTCTTTTTAAGTTACTGCATCAGCTGCATGTGTTTCATTCTCCTGCCGAACATTAATTTTAGTGATCTGTGAAAGGCTCTTAAAGGAGCCTGTGTCAAATATTCACATTATTCCACATTGAGTAACTGTCAGTTACACATGCATTTCAAGCCAACAAATGTTAATTACTGTGTATTACAGATACATGCTTTATCTTTTAAAAGGATAATTTTAGTATTTAGCTGGACACTCACTGGGATGCACCAAATAATGTCATCATCAATTTAGCAACTGGGTCACACACAGGAAACAAATTCAGACAATTTAACTTGATTTTGTTAGGAGGTATTTAAAAAGCAGATGAAAACTGGTGATAAAGTTCACACCTCTCAAAATCTGCTCTTCCTGTTTTAGCCTCTCTGCATCTTTATGACTGACCCAGAATAAAAACAACATATAAATAAACAAAATGCTATATTTTAAGTTAATGAAAAGACTCGGAAAGTTTCAACACTATTGGAAGTTGTGGGTCCAGCAGTGGAGGAGGAGGAGGACGAGGGATTTAGAGAATTTATAGTTTTATCATCTCTAATGTTGTCAATACCAAATATCATAAGGTTTCTATGTTTTAAATGAAAGTTTAAGTTTATCTTACTCAACAACAGAAAAAGGATTGTTACACGTCCTGCTGCTGTGTCATAAACTTAAAAATTAACATTCTCAATAACATGTATGCCAATAGTGTAGGGGAGAGCGGGGTAATGTTGGACATTTTTTACATTTGCTCCCCTCCAGGCAAGGTAAACTTATACATCAGTCAAATTTACAGATTTCCCATTAATTCAGGATGTTTTCTAGCAATGGAAATTATCAGAATGTCTTCAGGCCAAAGGGCAGTGAAAATATGATTGTTTTTAAAAAAGTGGTCCACTTACTTTTTCCACTGTAAAACTACCATAACAACTCATTTTGTAATAGTTAAAATCCTGACAGCTAGATTGAGAACCACACAGTCCAAAACTAATATCGGACTAGTAACAGAATCATGGGGATTGGTCAATTAAGCACATTTATGATATTATGATTCATGTGATCTCTAGCTTACCTCCACATTGTTTCTCTGTCCAATTGGCAGGGACAGGGATATTGTTTTTCTCTACCTATTCAAATGCCAGTTCACGGCACTTAACTGGAGCAAGGCCATGGAACTGGTCAGCTCATTGTTTCAAGTGTTTGGCTCCTCCTCCATCTCATCTGTGAATATTCTCTTTACCTCAGCTACTGCACCCCAGGCTACTGATTTTACTTTCCCTTTCTCTTTTTTCTTTATGAATCTTTTGAGGGTTGTCTTATCAATATTTCTATCCCTTCCAGCTTTTCTTAAGGACTTCTTTCCTTGCATGACCTCAGCGGCTGCATTCTCCATCTCGGCGAGGGGTGTTTGGCCCCAGGTTGTCTTCCTGGTGTATAGTTTCTTGGCATGATGGCTTTTCTACAATGTTTATGACATTAAAAATAAAACATATATAATGTAATATTACACTAGAATATGTTTAAGACTAAACTTAACTTGTGCTTCATGGTGTGGGACAGTGTCTCACTTTACCCCACAGCCACCGTTTTAGAAAAAAACGTTTTAGAAAAAACAACATCTCTTAGCAATTCAGGCTAATCTTCAGCTAGCATCAATCACATAGTTTTATATATCGGAAGTTCACCAACATGTATGATATAAGTTTTTCTACCTGATTGAATTTGTTTTGACACAACAGTTGATTAAGTTCAAAGCAAGAAAATTTATGTGAAAAAACATACCTTCCACAGCACCAGCACCAACTTCTCCTTCATGGCAAGGGGGGAATGGGAGGGGCTTGGAAACATAATGGTCAAATGACCACAAATGTGTTCCGTTGCCTAGATACAGGGGGTGTCTCACATTACCCGATGTCCCACATTACCCCGCTCTCCCCTATTTATGTCCAAATGTAGAATAGAAATGGTTTCTTTACTAAAGCAGCTGGGCAAACTTAACCTTTGTTATTTGATGAAGCTGGTCCCAAAATGATTTTATCAGAAAGGAGATTGACAGCAGAAATAACGTTGTTTTTTCGTTGTTTTAATGAATGATTACAACATATAACGCAGCAATATTTTCTTCTTTTGTGTAGTAACACACATTTATCATCATTTCCATCTTTTGTGGCTTCAATCTAATGTGAAAGCCAGATTTGTGTCACGTACAAAAGAATAATCAAAACAAGTATTTTTCTACATTTTAACATGAGTAAAGTCTGAAGAAAAGCAATACATTTATAAATAAATTATTGAGAGAATTAAAAGAAACAATGGTATTTGAGTTGATTAGAATCTCGCACCATTGAGATCAATATATGAGTTTATAATAATATTAAATAATGGAAATGAAGAAACATGAAATAAATCTTTTAAATAATTTAAATAGTTAATCGGACAACAACTAAGTGAATCCCCAGTAGTTTATCCGTGGAACTATTTCTGTTTAACATAAATTAAAAGTAATAAATATATATATAAATAAATTGAACAAAAGTTAATTTAAAGTTTTGTGATCGTGTGTCTATCATTGGTGCTGACTAAGCTCACTTTAACTTCACCCAGTCCCTATCACCTTTTGACTAAATATGTATTTTATAATCTGTGTGACTACCAATCAAAGATGGCAGCAAGTACACCAAAGACCAGAGAAGGTTCTCTCAGAGTCCTTCAAGTGGATTCAAAGGTTCATCCATTTTTGTTCTGAAATCTAAAACAGGATGAAGATGAGGAGTCCAATCAGCAGGTGCAGCATTCCCATTCTGACACAACAGGCATCACTGGCAGTGGTCGTTGTAGCTGCCTGTGTCGAGGTTGTTGTAGATGTGGTGGCAGTAGTAGTTGTGGTTGTGGAAGCAACCGCTGGGGCAGTGGTTGCTGTAGTTGGTGCAGTGGTTGCTGTAGTTGGGGGAATGGTTGCTGTAGTTGGGGCAGTAGTTGTTGTTGGGGCAGTGCTTGTAGTTGCAGCAGTGGTTGTTGTAGTTGGGGCAGTAGTTGTTGTCATTGGGGTAGTGGTTGTTGTAGTTGGGGTTGTGGTTGTTTTTGTGGTTGTTGGGTTAGTGGTTGATGGGGTAGTTTTTGTTGTAGTTGGGGTAGTTGCTGCTGTAATTGGGGAAGTAGTTGTAGTTGCGACCATGGTTGTTGTTGTTTGGGAAGTGGTTGTTGTTGTTGGGGTAGTGGTTGCTGTAGTTGGGGAAGTAGTTGTTGTTGCGACGGGGGTTGTTGTCGTTGTTGGGGCAGTAGTTGTTGCTGCGAGAGTGGTTGTTGTTGTTGGGGCAGCGGTTGCTGTAATAGGGGCAGTGGCTGCTGTAGTTAGGGAAGTAGTTGTTGTTGCGACGGGGGTTGTTGTCGTTGTTGGGGCAGTAGTTGTTGCTGCGACAGTGGTTGTTGTTGTTGGGGTAGTGGTTGCTGTAATAGGGGCAGTGGTTGCTGTAGTTAGGGAAGTAGTTGTTGTTGCGATGGGGGTTGTTGTTGGGGAAGTGGTTGTTGTAGTTGGGGCAGTAGTTGTTGTTACGACAGTGGTTGTTGTTGTTGGGGAAGTGGTTGTTATGGTTGGGGCAGTGGTTGTTGTTGCGACAGTGGTTGTTGTTGTTGGGGAAGTGGTTGTTGTTGCGACGGGGGCTGTTGTTGTTGGGGTAGTGGTTGTTGTTGTTGTTGGGGCAGTAGTTGTTGTTATTGGGGTAGTGGTTGCTGTAGTAGGGGCAGTGGTTGCTGTAGTTGGGGAAGTAGTTGTTGTTGCGACAGTGGTTGTTGTTGTTGGAGAAGTGGTTGTGGTTGTTGGAGCAGTAGTTGTTGTTATTGGGGCAGTGGCCGTTGTTATTGGGGTAGTGGTTGCTGTAGTAGGGGCAGTGGTAGCTGTAGTTGGTGAAGTAGTTGTTGTTGCGACGGGGGTTGTTGTTGTTGGGGAAGTACTTGTTGTTGGGGCAGTAGTTGTTGTTGCGACAGTGATGGTTGTTGTTGGGGTAGTGGTTGTTGTTGTTGGGGTAGTTGCTGCTGTAATTGGGGAAGTAGTTGTAGTTGCGACCGTGGTTGTTGTTGTTTGGGAAGTGGTTGTTGTTGTTGGGGTAGTGGTTGCTGTAGTTGGGGAAGTAGTTGTTGTTGCGACGGGGGTTGTTGTCGTTGTTGGGGCAGTAGTTGTTGCTGCGACAGTGGGTGTTATTGTTGGGGCAGTGGTTGCTGTAATAGGGGCAGTGGTTGCTGTAGTTAGGGAAGTAGTTGTTGTTGCGACGGGGGTTGTTGTAGTTGGGGCAGTAGTTGTTGTTGCGAAAGTGGTTGTTGTTGGGGAAGTGGTTGTTGTTGCGACAGTGGTTGTTGTTGTTGGGGCAGTGGTTGTTGTTGTTGGGGCAGTAGATGTAATTGGGGCAGTGGTTGTTGTAGTAGGGGCAGTGGTTGCTGTAGTTTGGGAAGTAGTTGTTGTTGCGACGGGGGCTGTTGTTGTTGGGGTAGTGGTTGCTATAGTAGGGGCAGTGGTTGCTGTTGCGTCAGTGGTTGTTGTTGTTGGGGAAGTGGTTGTTGTTGTTGGGGTAGTGGTTGTTGTTATTGGGGTAGTGGTTGCTATAGTAGGGGCAGTGGTTGCTGTTGCGTCAGTGGTTGTTGTTGTTGGAGAAGTGGTTGTGGT